>NC_059338.1:40455000-40770000 GCF_018350155.1 Leopardus geoffroyi
TTACTGCGTATCTTTTTCATGTTCACTCTCTCCAAATACAGCTTGCCAGAAAATTCTGTGTAAACTTGGTAAATCTGGCAAAGTGCCCTGCATGGAGAAAGCTTCGATAAGTAATGGTTGATCAGCTTATAGCTGAATGATTAATTAAAATTAAAAGAAACCCTGAAATACAATTGCTCAGAATCTGAATATAGATTTTTTTCTTCCAATCAGAGAATCAAGAATGTAATTGTGGTCTTTCGGATTTTTATAAAAAAGACGACTCCAGAGTTAAATGAGTTTGATTTTTAAGGCTGCAGTGGCCATGATCACCTCTCAAAACATTTTATTTCACTATACCTCAGAACAAACATTCACTCCAACCAAATTAGATGGCTGATGGTGTCCTAATTCACCCACTACTATTCTTGCTTCTAAACTATTTTTCACCATTCCTTGGGGTCATTCCTGATCCCTAGTTCTACCTAATCCTCCAAAACCAGGGTAAGCACCATCTTTTCTGTGCAGGCTTCTCTGACCACACACCTTGAGTATCACCTTCTTCTGGGAGTGACTAAGTGGCCTGTCATTAGGTTACCACCTCAATCACAAAAATGTAACTTATGCTTATCTGACCATCTTCTGTTCTCATCTGAATTCTGTGACTCTTTGGGGACAGTAGAATATCCTATACCATTTTATACTCCCAGTTCAAACACAGGGCCCAGCCTATAAATACAAATACTTATTGATGATTATTGCCTTGATGACCATTGCCTTCTCTTTTTTATCAGGACACAGAAGGATGAGAAACTGACAGAGATGTATTGATTTCTCAGCCTTAGCCCTGGTTCATACTAAAAACCATCCTCTTGGTTTTGTTTTTGATAAAGCTAGACCAAAGTCTTCTTAGTAAGCAATCAGATGGGTTTGGTGAACATCTTACGCAAAATTCCCATGTGATTAATGTCTGTCCCAGAATCCACAGAGCTATTCCCATTGTCCAAGAGAATGGGAAACAGGAACTTTGCTCCCACTAGTTTGTTAACTATTTACTCCCAGCACAGCTAACTGTCCATCTTTCTTTGAGAGGAATCAAAGCATATGGCTCAAGGATCCAATCACAGGGAAGTTAAGAAATTGAAGCCCAGGAGATTCGTATTCATTTCTCTTCTCTTTTAACAAGATTACCTTATATGACTCTGCAAAGTACAGTAGAACTGAAAGTATCCATTCCTCATACGTTTGAGATTTGTGAAAATGCCTTACATGCTTTAGATGGCCATCTGCTTGCGTTATCCAAGAATAGGTTTCCCAAATGAACTCTGAAAGATCTATAAGGTCTCAGGAGAATAGTTAATCCATGTAAATGTTAAAGTTCCTTTTGTAACATTCCTTTTTTTTTTTTTTGCTTACAAAAAATGTCTTCCCTTTCATCAATGGTACTTTGTAGAAGTACCATTTATAAAGCAATTTTCCCTCAGCTTCAAACCTACCTTCTATATTCACTTTGTGATGTTGCAAGCACTCTGGGACATATTTCTGCTTTGCCATCTGGCTCCCCGATAGGCCGTCCCAGGAATGGGTGTAGGAGGGCACTGGGGAGCTGGAGGAAGAGGGGAACTAGCTTCTTCTCGCTTGCTTACTCTCAGCACTACCCTTAGCCTCACTTCTTGAGTCTGGCAGTGACGGTTTATTTCAGTAGCAGCATCTGGATTCACTTTACAATTTCCCAAAGCGCCTCAGCCTCTTTGTGCTCCCTCAGAACCAGCACCAGCGAGGCCCTTCCCAGGTTTTTCCATTTAATAATTTTTACATCTTCCCTGTTTTCCTTCAGTTTAAGGAATGGTAACTGCTTCTTGCAATCGCGAGGTCTGTGAATCCTTTGTGTTTTTTGGTTTGTTTGTTTCCTCTTCAGTTCTGCAATACCTAGGTAACAATTCTTTATTAAATTCACTCTGTTTAAATAACTGGTGTCATTTCTGTCTCCTGATTGGACCCTGACTGACACAGATCATGTAGGTTGTCTTGTGTTTGGAGGTAATATTTTAAGTAAATTCTTCAATCCATATTTGTTTCATCTTTTAAGATTTCCACCAAAGCTGTCTGAATTAGTGACATGTTCTGAAAACCATATCTCCCCCCTATAATAATCTATTTACCAGTCTTGATGGTAATAGTTCAAGACTTAAAGAAAATTTTACAAATCCCCATTTTCAGCAAGCGTGAGTTGATATTGTTCTGGGTTGCCCTATCCTCCTGCACCCCAGAAAGAGGGGATAACCTGGAACTGGAGTGTCCACCAGCCCCACTCTCGTGACACCTTCCAGATCACAGAAGGGGCAACACAGGACACCATAAGAATCATCATCCCCAGGAAACTGATGATCCTAGACTTTTCTTGCTCTTGGCTGGGGGGTTGGGGGGGGTGGGGGGGAAGAAGCCCCAGTGGGAACAACCAGAACTGATTTAAATATTCTTTTCAACATTGCTCAGCATGAGTGCAATTGTGTTTTAGGGACAGATGCTTTGGCTTGCAGTTGGCTATTCTGAGGTCAGAGGAAAATTTCTCCCTGGAGGACTTCTATGCTCAGAGGTAGTGCTTGTTGTCATTATTCATTGAATAGTTACTTCTGCTTTTCTAGCCGATTTTTCTTTGTCATTACGGAAGAGAGCAGAAGTTTTTAATTTTACTAAAGTCTAATTTTACAATTTTTTTAATTCCATGGATCACGCTTTTGGTGTTGTATCTCAAAGCTCATCGCTAAACTCATTATGATTTTTTCCCCTATGCTTTCTTCTAGAAGTTTTATAGAATTGTGTTTTATCCTTAGGTCTGTGATCCATTTGGAGTCAATTTTTGAGAAAGGTGTAAGGTGTCTAGATTTGTTTTTTGTTTGTTTGTTTTGGTTTGGTTTGGTTTTGCATAGAAACATGCAATTGTTCCAGCCCCATTTGTTGAAAAGACTATCCTTTCTCTACTGAGTTACCTTTGCTCCTTTCTCAAATATTAGCTATGTTTGTATGGGTCTATTTCTGGGCACTTCATTCTGATCCAGGTTCATTCATTTGTCAGCTATTGTTTATTAAGCACCTTCTAGTGAGGGCATTCTGCTTATGCACAAAGAGGAAGACAAAGTCACCGCTCATAGGCAGCTCTCAGAGCTGCCTGATAATCAACACAATAGTTTCCAGTACAGCTTGGTAAATGACACAATGGAAGTACACACAGAGTGCTAAGAGATCCCAGAACACAAGCACATAAAGCATCCTAGCTTTTCTTCCCACCCCTATTATGATTGTTTCCACCAGGGTCCAAGACATGGTCATCTTTTACCTGGATTTTTTTTTAGTTTTTAATTTTTTTTTTTTTTTTACATTTACTTATTTTTGAGAGACAGAGAGGGACAGAGCACAAGTGGCAGAGGGGCAGAAAGAGAATGGGACACAGAATCCGAAGCAGCTCCAGGCTCCGAGCTGTCAGCACAGAGCCCAATGCAGGGCTCGAACTCACGAGCTCATGACCTGAGCAGAAGTCAGATGCTCAACCGACTGAGCCACGCGGGTGCCCCTTACCTGGATTTTTAAAGCCCCCTCCTAACTAAGTTCTCTGATTCTGTGCTTGCCTTTCCTTTAAAAGAAAGAGGAATTGTGTCATTTCTCTGTTCAAAATCTCCAGTGAACTCCCTTCTACCTTAGAGTCAAAGTCACAGTCCTCACATAGCCCTCACGAGCTTTGCGCCAAGTTCTCCTGACCTCATCTCCTATTCTCACCTCATCATTCTGTTCTGGCCTCTCCAGCCTCCTCGCTGATCCTCAGAGGTGCCAGGCACTTGTGTTTCAGGGCTTTGCATCTGCTTGGCTCTCTGCTAGGAATGATCTTGCCAGTTAGCTGCATTCCCCTCTCTTCCCAATTCCTTCAGAGTTGGATACAATCTATACCCTCAGTGCTCATTACCTGCTCAATATTTTACTTCTTCTTTGTCATCTTCGTCTTCTTCATCTTCTTCCTCTTCTTCCTCTCCCTCCTCGTACTACTCCTACTTCTTAAACTGCCTCTCCCAAGTAAATTCCATGAGATTATGGACTGTTGTCTCTCCTCTCCTTTCCTCCTCCTCTTTTTTTCTCCCCTATGATCATAGAATAATGCTCGGAATATATATGAACTTGTCAAATATTTATGGAATGAAGGAACGAAACCATGGAATAAATGGGGACACTTTGGGGGTAATTCTGGTAAACTATCAGCTTCTCAAGGAAAGAGGACCTTATAAAGCCATCATTGATTCCCAGTGTCTGGGCATGAAATACATGCTTAATAAATAAGTAGATTAAAAAAAATAACCCAATATGCTCAACTCCATAGTTGAGAACACTGAGGCACAAAACTTGAAATGATTCTATAAGATCATGCACACTAGGAGAGGCACACACAGCACCCCAAGGCATTTGAGACTGTAGGGATGTGTATATTTTCCTTCCACCTTTATAAAACTGTAATCTCTAAAGCAAGATGAACTGATTGGGTAAAGAGGATTAATTAGAAGACAGGAGGAGGCTTCATGGGTTAGAATATTTCTTGGGGCGCCTGGGTGGCGCAGTCGGTTGAGCGTCCGACTTCAGCCAGGTCACGATCTCGCGGTCCGTGAGTTCGAGCCCCGCGTCGGGCTCTGGGCTGATGGCTCAGAGCCTGGAGCCTGTTTCCGATTCTGTGTCTCCCTCTCTCTCTGCCCCTCCCCCGTTCATGCTCTGTCTCTCTCTGTACCAAAAATAAATAAAAACGTTGAAAAAAAAATTAAAAAAAAAAAAAAAAGAATATTTCTTAGGAGGATTTTGAAAAAAGGAAGCCTCAATTAAAAGGCAAAGTAAGGGGTGCCTGGGTGGCTCAGTTGGTTAAGTGTCAGATTCTTGGTTTCTGCTCGGGTCCTGATCTCACGCTTTGTGAGTTTGAGCCCTGCATCTGGCTCTGCACTGATGGCCCGGAGCCTGCTGGAGATTCTCTCTCTCCCTCTCTCTCTCTCTTCCCCTCCCCTTCTTGTGTTCTCTCTCTTTCTCTCAAAATTAAATAAATAAACTTAAAAAATAATAAACAAATAAAAGGCAAAGTAAGGGATATCTGAGTGGCTCAGTCAATTGACTGCCCAACTCTTGATTTCCGCTCAGGTCATAATCTCACTGTCATGAGATCGAGCCCTGCTTGGGGCTCTGAGCTGACAGTGCAGAGCCTGCTTAGGATTCTCTCTGTCTCTCTCTTATCCTCCCCATCCCCCTCTCTATCACATGCACACACACACACACACACACAGGCAAAGTAATAATTCCTCTCTTTCCCAAATCCCGTATCTTGGCTGAGATGTCTGCTAATGCAGGAGTATGCACCTGAGGGTCCTGACAGCAGCTTTGACAAGTGGCTGTGGTGAACTTTGCTAGCACAGGCCATGGAGGGTAGGGGCTGAATGGATTCAACATCTTGGCAAGGACTTCTTTCATTTTCATCAACAGGATGATGTGCCTGATGTGCCTACGGTGAGGAAACAGTTTTCTCAGACATGGGCTCTTCTCAGAAAGCATGAGAGATTACCTGGAGAAAGCGATCCTTCTCAGAATCCTTCTCAGAGGGTGTCACTTGGCCTCCAGCCAAAGATCCCTATCCCGGTACAGCTCATTCAGAAAAAAGTGGAAAAGGATGAGATGTAGCTGACTTGGTACTCCCTGCTGTCCAGTATAGGGGGGGTGTACTGGGCGTGGGAACTGTCTGTATCAATCCCTCTCCCTAGGTTCAAGAGCAAGTTGCCATTGAACTGCTCTAATTATGCCATTGATGCTCTCGCTGGTGTTTGTGCAGATAAATAGGTGTGGCCAAGTCCAACCTCTCCATCAAATGGAATTTATAGCTTTCCCTTGTTTCTATTAACTGTCTCGCTGCTAACTTATTCCATTAGAGAATAAATAATACTGACTTGTATTTCAAGATTTATGTAACTGGTTCCATATGCTTTGACAATTCTATCACATTTTTAGACAGTTACATAAGATATTTTTTTTTCTCATGGAATGTCAGGATAGTAACTTGGAGAGTTAAGGGCTGTCTTGTGAGGAACGTAAAAAATGAGAAAGTCAAACAACTAACTTCAAATCTTCTTACCAAAACTGATCTAGGAAGAGATGAGAGAGATTCCTTATTGTGATGCCCTACAGAGTAAGAAATGCTGCTTTTTTTTTGTTCGAGACTGATATAAAAACTTTTTCTTTGTTTATTGTCTATCAGTAAACCATTAATATGTCTTAAATATGTTCCGAGTTTTGTCTTAAAAATTTCCATGCTTATCACTTGACACAGTGCACTTGACCGAAAGTTTGACTTTGGAGTTTCAGAAGCTTGATGAACCGGATTCACCCTTCAGTAAAGTATAACCGAGAAAGAATAGAACATTTTGAAAATTCATGTTGTGCTTTGTGTTTTTAGACTCTTATACACGTTACGAGAGGAAGAAATTTCTCCTTAGGAGAAGCATCACGACACCAAATCTCCTCAACCAGCATTTGCTTGTACTCTTAGGACCTCTTCAATAAGTCAACTGGTCTTTCAGAGTTTCATCACTTTCAATGTTATGTTATTGTTTATTCTGGTCTCCATTGTATTTATTTCTGATTGTTCTTTGTTGTTTCCTTCTTCTGTTAAATTTCAGTTAAGGATTTTCTTTTTCTAGCTCCCTGTGGTGTCATGTTGCTTATTTGAACTCTTCTCCTTAATACACGCAATTACAACATAAATTTCACTTGAACATCTGCTTTTGCTGCATCCCATAGGTTTTGGAATATTGCGTTTTCTTTCCCTTTTGTTTTGGGACATATTGGGATTCACTGATTTCTTGCTGGCCCATTGCTCGTGCAGCAGTGTGTTGTTTAGTATTTACGTGTTAAGTACTTAATAATATGCATTGTAGGTTTTCCAGATTTGTTCTATTGTTGATGTTCAGTTTTGTACCATTGTGGTTGGAAAATATACTTGGTATGACTTCAGTCTTCTTAAGTTTGTAATATTTGTCATGTCTCTTTTTATGTGATTTATCCAGGGGGTTCTTCTGTGTGTACTTGAAGAAAATGTGTATTCTATTTTTCTTGGATAGAATGTTTTTTACACATGTCTTTTAGAACCATGTGTTCTGAAGTATACTCCAAGTAAAGAATGTTCTTGTTGGGAAAAAAAATAGCTTTAACTGAGGGTACTCAGTTATGCTTTAACATAAAGCATATCAGGAGAGGTGGTTGGGGGGATGGGTAAATAGGTGAAGGGGATTAAAAGAACACTTATCATGATGAGCACTGAGTAATGTATAGAATTGTGGAATCATTATATTGCACACCTGAAACTAATATAACACTGTATGTTAACTATGCTGGAATTAAAATTAAAAAACTTAATTAAAAAAAGCGCAAGAAAGAACAATGAAAAAAAAGTTTCAGAAATGGAAAGAGAGACTTAATTTTCACTCAACTGGGTCTGACTGACAACACTGGATTTTTCTTTGCACATGGATACATTTTCATGTACTCACCATGAGAAAACAATAAGGCTGGAACTCCTTTTATTCCCTCTGAGGTTTCCTCTCTCTCTTTTCCTCCTCCATTTGGCGAAAGGAGCCACGATGAATGTGAATGGTTATTAAATAATCACTCGTTACAAATAACTGATTAGGATTTGGACTATGCCAACAGTTGCTCCTTGCCAGCCTCTTGGCAGAGCTCTGATCGTGTTAGGTTTGGGGTAATCAATTTATTCTAATACAAACCATATTGGGTGATTGAGATTTTATGCCTTTTTATTTCTTTTAAACAGCCTTCTGAACCAAATGCTTATTATCTTGAAACGCAGCCAAATTCTGGCCACCACAGGAGTCCAGTGTTAAGACGGAGCTCCTAGTACTTTAGATATTTTCTTGGCTTACATCTAAGAAACGCTTAGAAACTTGGACAGAAAAATTATGTCTGATTTTCTTTCTTATCTGCTGATTATTCAAGCTTCATTAGGAAAGTACCAATAACGTTTTAATCTATGGAACTTTTTCTGTCATAAAACCTTCCTCCTCTCGCTTTACTTTTGCCTCAGTTTTAGTTAAACAAAGAGTACCCCAAATTTTAGTATTCAGGTTCAATAATAAACAGCCACCATGGGGTGGGCAGAGGCCCAGAGAAGGGAGCAAGTGAGAGGGGTTTCTGGGAAGACATCATGCAAATTGACAAGCAGCTGTGCAGAGGATTGAAAGGCGATTAAGCTGAGAGATCCAGCATAGACGCTGGTGGGAGTAGGGCTATACCAAAACCATATTCTAAAGGCTACCTGAGGGTAACGTCCATGAGTCATGTATTTTGAAATGCGTGGGGTTGGCAGAAGAAAGGCAGGCACTTCAGATGAGCGCCTATGGATGAGGTGGCCAAGGCTTGAGCAGAGATGGCAAACTCAGATGCCTGTGGGGAGTGGGCAGGTGGCCCCCAGGCAGGAATGCTATTAGTAACATTTAACAATTGATATGGCACCAACCCCTCCCCCATCAGAACAGACACTGGCCATGGAGGTGGAGCAGGTCCAATTGCAGGGTCCTTTTGCCACTCGACACTTCCCCTGTATTTCCTGGACCCTGGGACGTCTGTGACAGCTGGAGAGGCAGGGAGACGCTTGGAATCAATCAATAGAAAGTATTTCTTTTAAAAAAAGTTTTTTAATGTTTATTTATTTTGGGGTGAGAGAGAGAGAGAGAGAGAGAGCGAGCAGGGGGAGGGTCAGAGACAGGGAGACACAGAATCCGAAGCAGGCTCCAGGCTCCAAGCTGCCAGCACAGAGCCCGACGCAGGGCTCGAACTCACGAGCTGTGAGATCATGACCTGAGCGGAAGTCAGACGCTTAACCAACTGAGCCCCCCGCCCCCAGGCGCCCCAGAAAGTATTTTAATAGCCTAACTCATTTGACAAAACTGTGCTAGCGGATTATCAGCCCTTCCCACATGGGTTAAGTGGACTCTATGAAGAGACAACAGAGTGGCACAGAGTGTGGTAAGCCTGAACAGGCATGCAGGATTAGCTACAGTCCAGTGGATTTCATGTTTCTTGGAATCTCCTTTTTAAAAACTATTTTTTAATCCCGGGTGGCTGAAACATAACACACCTGCAGGGTGATCATGGGCATTTGTCTTCATGGGCGACTTCGTATTCAGGTTTTTATCTTCATAGCTGGCACATTATAACACCGATGTCCCAGCTGAGAAACCTCACTTGTTTTTGACCTCTTCATTCTTTCCTTTCTCCATTTATTCATGTGTTTATTCAACACTACTGAAGATCACTTTTGTTCTTTACATTTTGTTGCTTATTTCCTGATACGTTTCTTAGGCTATCCATCTCCCAACTAAGCTCCTGGAATAGTACCTGAGCCTGTCTGTCCTGCACATCCAACATCATACAGGAAGCCCCAAATTCATTTGCTTTTTTGCTTATCTATTTAACATTTGTTGACAACTTCCATGTAGCAGGTACTATACCAGGTGCTGATATAAAAGACTTAGGAGACAGTCTTTTCTTGGTGCTCTTAATCAACTTAGTGTCTAACTCAAACCAACCATCCACTGACAAAATATTATTGAGATTCTGGTTGACATCATCTTAGTCCTTAGAGATGCTGATTAAATGCTCTCTATTTTTTATCCCCCCCCCCCCCCCACTGCTCATGCTACTAGTGGGTTTCCTCAGCATCTCACCCCAGCACCTATTTCTTGGTCTGCGTTCCCAGCACACCCTTCTCCCTTCCTTATGTCACTTTCGGACTTGCAAATCCTCTCTTCTCTACTGACCCCTCCTGGCAGTCTCAGGTCTCCAGTGGCACCAGGAAGTCTTTAAGCAGCCTAGTTCATCAAGGACCATGGCCTTCTCTGAGCTGCTACCAAGATCATACTTGATCTGGGAGAGATTTGTGACCTTTGCCCGTGGGCAGTACATAATGTTACCAAGTTTCCTAAAAGTTTGATGCAATGCAAAATATCACATGAAACGGTGGAAGGATACTGTTTGACAAAAAGAAGCAATAAACACATCAGACTGACTTAGAAGAGGGAATTGGTGGGGGATGGGAAGGAAAGAAGGACAAGGGTACTTTTTTTTTTTTTTTAAAGGAAAGATTTCCCTTATTTAAACTTATGAGAGGCTGTGAATAGTGGTGAGTTCTGACAGTAGCATTGTGCAGGCCAGGCCATAGGGGCTGGTCTGGCTCGAAGGCTGGAGTTTTATTTAAAGTTGTTCTTTCTTCACTTCACTACCTAACCCGTGCTGAGCTGAGCAGAGAAGACACAGGGGAAGATTAAAGATGATGGGTAGATGAGGGGTGCCTGGGTGACTCAATCAGTTGAGTGTCTGACTATTGGTTTCAACACAGGTCATGATCTTGTGAGTTCAAGTACTATATCAGGCTTTGTGCTGACAGTGTGGAGCCTGCTTGGGATTCTCTCTCTCCCTCCTTCTCTGCCTCTCCCCTGCTCGTGCTCTTTCTCTCTCTCAAAACAAACAAACAAACTTACAAAAATAAAAATTAAAAAAAAAAAACATGAGTAGGTGAGATTTCTCAATATCTTCTGCTCAGAGTTGTATGGTCAAGGCTGTTTATGTGGAAATGGGAGGCTGCCAGGACATCTGGCTTGGTCCTGCTGCCTTTCAAGGATTAGTGTGGGAGAAGGACCCTGTCAGCTTTCAGGCATCTGCCTACTTCCATACAACATTATTACTATGGCAGATGTTCTGTGTTGAATTGTGTCTTCCCCACAAAAAGGCATGTTGAAGTCCGAACTCCCAGTACCTCGAAATGTGACCTTATTTAGAGTCTTTACGGGGGTAATCAAGTTAAAATGAGGTCATTAGGGTCACCTTAATCCGATGGGATTAATGTCCTTATAAATAGGGGAAATCTGGACCTAGGGACAGATACGCAGAGGGAAAGCAGTGTGAAGATGCACAGCAGTGTGAAGATAGCCCTAGAACTCAGGTGATGCATCTATATGCCAAGGAACACCAAGGGTTGCTGGCAAAAACCAAGAGCTAAAAGAAGCCAGGGAAGATTCTCCTTTAGAGCTGTCAGAGAGGGCATGGCCCTAACACTGTGGTTTGGGACGTCTAGCATCCAAAATGTGAGACCACACATTTCTATTGTTTTGGGCCACCCAGTTTTGGGTATGGCAGCACTCAGAAACTAATATTCCTTCTTAGTTCGTCAACAATGCCACAGCATACCTGCCTATGACCGACCACACGCCGTATGAAAAAACAGTAAGTTTCTTCTGCTTAGAGTGTGGAAAGCACCACTGTGTTTTGCAGACACATTTGCACACAAAGACAGTGTTTATCTATAGACTAATAATACATAGTACCTTCTTTGCTGGTCTAGAACAGCACTGTCCAATAATACAGCAGCCACTAGTCACATGTGGCTCGTTAAAGTCAAATTTAATTAAATTAACTAAATTATTAACTTAAAAATCCAGTTCCATAGCTACAAGTGCTCAGCAACTAGTCATGTAGCTAGTAACTATATATGCAGAATACAGATGCAGAACATGTTCATCACTGCGGAAAGTTCTACTGGACGGCATCACTCAGTTGAATGTTCTGGTTCACAGAGAGATGCCACCTGCCTAAAAAAAATAAATAAATAAAAAAGGAAAGAAAGAAATAGAGAAAAGGGAGAAAAAGAAGCCAATACAATTGACCTAATCCTGAGACTATACTCTGATAGTTCTGAAGCGGTGGTATAATCTTGAAATATTTTAGAGGTGGGAATATGAATTTCAACACTCACTGTATGGACAGAGGGCCAGAATGCTAGCAAAGTGAGAGTTGGGTTGATTGAATGTTAAATAAATCAGTGTTTGCTGTCTGACCTATGGCCCAAATACGAAGTTTAATCAAGTCTGGGGAATAACTTAGAAACATTGAAAGTCATTAGGATCATTAGATCTGACTTGAGCAAAAGGCAAAATAAACAACCCTCCCAGTCTGATTTGGAACCAGCTCTTCTATGCTTTCTAAATCGAAGCTAAATCCTCTGAGGTTAAATATATTACAAATATTTTTGTTTGGCTATGTTTGTCCTCACTTCTGTATTTTTCAGTGTTTGTTCCATTGTTTTCTGTACCTTAGTTACTCACTGTCTTAGAGCCATAGGACTGTTTGCTAAGGACAGAATAGTCTAGTTGGCCTCTGTCTCCAGTCCAGAAGTCAACAGAACAGACTGTCTATATCTTCTGTGTTCTAGGTCCCATCTTTCATGGGAACGTAATCAGCCCAGGAGTGTACTTAGCAGTTTGACATTACAACCATGGTTTCTTGTGCCCCTTCATTTTTCATAATAGAATTTTTACATTCTTTCCAAACCTTTGGGTCAGAGTGACATTTAAATTGCCCCTCTGAACTCTTAGCTGCAATTTTCTTTGGCATACAGGGAAAGAGACTAAAGTTCCCTCTTTAGTGTGGTTAGGGGTTCACCAGGAACAATGGCAAGAATGTGGCTCTGAATTCTTAACTTACGGATAACTAAATAATACTTTACAGACAGAGAGGATTACAAAAAATTCTTAACTGACTGGTTGTCTTAAACAAATTAACACTCTTTTATAAAAAAATAATTTTGTCTGTATTTAAGAGATATATGGTGCTCTATATTTGGAAATAAATTGCCAGAGAAGGACTTACCTTTCCAAGGCCAGCCATTGGAATACATGATTTTTATATTTTTATATCAACTAAGAGCAGAGATGAATAGATAAAACAAGACAGAAATTTAATAGGAGAACATTCTCTGTTCTCTGTTGACAGAAGAGAGGTTCTACCACGTTCTACCACCCGAGTATGGAAGATACATGGAATTTCTCATTTTAAGAAATTCAACAGACAAAAATAGGATGGAAAGGCTCAGAATATTTTTTAAAAAATAGTGTTGGGAGAAAAAGTTCCAAATTACCAAAGAATATATATACAGGATTTCTTTGAATAGTGAGATTTGGTAGACATGTCTGTTCTGGTCTTAGGCCAATTAATTATTTTTTTCTTTTCCACCTAGGTTCTGGACACCTCATGATTCACTCATGCTGGTTTAAAAGGGACTGCTTTTTCTCTTGTATCAAGGTCCCTATTACAAGTTAGAGATAATTCTCAAGTCTCTGCTCCCAAGGCTAGATCTCTGTCTTGGACCCCAGATCCACATACCCAATCATGTGGGCAGTTTCCCCATTTGATGGTCGCATAGACATCTCAGGCTGAGTGCCCCAAACTGTCCTTCAACCCCAAATCTGTTCTACCGATAGTCTTCCCTCTGGTAGTTTCAAAATTCTATTTGCTTAGGCCAAAACCTTTGAAGTCAACCTTAATTCCTACTACATCAGGAAATTCTCTTCTAAAATATCTCTCACCATCCC
The DNA here is from genome assembly GCF_018350155.1 of Leopardus geoffroyi. Classification (NCBI taxonomy): domain Eukaryota; kingdom Metazoa; phylum Chordata; class Mammalia; order Carnivora; family Felidae; genus Leopardus; species Leopardus geoffroyi. Next base: position 40,468,431 of record NC_059338.1, read on the forward strand.
CACTGCTGCCATGGGCCGCCACGATCTCCTCCTTTGATGATTGTAGTAGCCTCTGAGCAATTTCTCTGCTTCCATCCTTTCTATTTATAGTTTCCTGGCCAAGAGGACTGAGTGTAGGCCCCATTGCAGGGTTCTGAGCGGAGGAGTGACAAGATCCAACTTACGTACTAAAACAATCTCCTTCCTTAAATATCACTTACTCAATAAGGCCTACAGTAAGCACTTGATTTAAAATTACAAGCTACCAACATTATCCTTAAATAGCCAAGACATGGAAACAACTTAAGTGTTTATTGACAGATGAATAGATAAAGAAAATGTGGTGTGTATGTGTGTATACATATATATAAATAAATATATATATATATATATATATATATATATATACACACACACACATGCAATGGCATATTATGCAGTCTTAAAAAAGGAATAAATTCTGCCATTTGCAACAACTTGGGTAGATCTTGAGGACATTATGCTAAATGAGATGAGTCAAAGACAAATACTGTATGAATTCTTTTAAACTAAACATAAAAAAAAAAAAACCGAACTCAGAAAAAGAGAGCATATTTGTGGTTGCAGAATGGGGGTCAGGGAGGGGAAATTGGATGGAGTGGCCAAAAGGTACCAACTCCCAGTTATAGGATAAGTAAATACTAGGCATGTGATGTACAGCATTATGACCATAGCTGACACTGTTGTGTGATATATTTTTAAATTGTTAAGAGAGTAGATCCCAGAAGTTCTCATCGCAAGGAAAACACATTTTTCTTCTTTCCCTCTTTCTAGAATTAAAAATTTTATTTTTGTTTGTTTCATTTTCTTTTCCTTTTTTCTCAGTATCCGTATGAGATGATGGATGTTAACTAAACTTATGGTGATCACAATATACGTATGTTAAATCACTATTTTGTACACCTTAAACATACAGTGCTATATATATGTCAATTTTATTGAGGTATAAGATAGAATTACAAACTACCCTCCCTTGGCATTCTTAATGACCTTAGCTCAATCAGTTCCTCATAGCACTAATCACTTTTATCATAGTATATAATTTACCTGTTTATCACATTTATGGTTTGTCTCTCATCCAAACTGCCCCTCCCCCTGCCCCAGTAGAATGTAAGCTACCTGAAGACAGATACTTGGTTTGTTCACCGAAACATCCCAAGTATTGAAACCGTACATGGAGCATTGTAGGTACTCCATAAATACTTGCTGAATGGCTAAAGACAATTTTCTTTGTAACTCCCCCAGGATTCTTCAACCCTGTTCAGTGAGATCTACATCCCTTTCCTGCTCCTATATAAACTCTTGGTTAGGTCCTATAGCTTCTCTAGTTTGAATTAGATCATGGAAAGGCTGTGGGACACTTTTTGTCATACAGGCAGTCTTATTTCAGTGCTTTCAATGACCTGCTTCCATGTGATACATATGGACTTTCAGTCAAATATCATACATATCAGACTTTCAGTCAAATAGAAAGTGTTTCCTTTTCACCAGTTTGGGGATCCTGCAACAGGAAAGGGATCATGGTTGCTTCTGTTCCACATCTTTACCTTGTTCTACTTTTCCAAACCTTGCTCATTAGTCCAGACTTCTGACTCCTTCTGAAATAAGAAGAAGGAATTAAGGAAATGCACAGTATTCAGAGATTGGCATTTTTACAATTTGTCCTTGGTGTTTATGAGGCTTGGAATCTTTGGGATACATTTGTGGTCTTTCCCTTGAGATACATTTTGGGGATTTCTAGGAAACTCCCTCCTTGGGATCCTCCAATGACCTGTTCTGTGATGCGGGATGCAGCTGGCCATTTACCAGCACAGATGCTCAGTCCCTGGGCATTGGGCCTTCAACCCCACAAGACTCCCTGGTAAACCTCTTGGGCAAGATCCTTTTGAAGATGTCTCCAGCCTGGTTCCCACAAGACCCATAAATGGTTCGTGTGAATCTCTCCTACATCCTTGCCTGCATAAAAGTGTAGTTTTCTTCCAATGCTGCCATTTCCTGCGAATGCTGCTCTTTGGCATGGCTTTAGATATTTCAGCTGAGTCAGACACTGGTCCATTGAATGTGTTCCGGAGCTCCCTCACTAGGTCTCAAAATGTGGGATAAAACACCACTTTTTCCTTCCTTTTGGTGTGAGGTACAAGGCAAGCAAAAGGATGCAAGGCAAAATGACAGCTTCTCCAGAGAAATTCTTATCCTCAACCTTTTCAACTCCAGCCCTGTGTTATCCTCAGAATTGGTGATAGATAAGGGATTGACAAATGGATGTCTAGGGACTTTCTTTGCAAAGTCTTGTGGGGGCATGTGGGATATACTATTTTGTTGTCAGCCTATGTGAGAACAAACAGAAAAAGCCACAGTTTAGCATGTTCTCACAACTTTAAAATAATAATAACATGAATTGGTGTTATCAGGATGTCTCCTGATTCAGTCTTGCTCCCACACCTGCCTTCTTCCAAGCTTGGAGCCTTCCTGTGTCCAGTTTCTCCTCCATTTCAGGGTTCAGCTTAGCTGTGACTTCCCACAGGGTCCTATCCAGCCTAAAGCAGGCTCCTGTTTTGTTCTCCCAGCTCCCTCTTTATTTCCTTAATGTATTTATTACAGTTTGTAATTGCATATGTATTGATGTGATTAATTTCTGTCTCCTATGCCAGACTATTAGCGCCAGAAGGTCAGTCTGCTTGGTTCATAGCAGCCTTGTTGGAGCCCAGGAGAATTGAGCATACAGCTCCTGCTCAGAAATGTTAGGGGACTCTACAGGGCAATTTAGTGCCACACTGCCTGGTGTGGAAGTTGGGTCCTGCTGCTTACCAGCCATGTGCTCTTAGGAAACCTCTTTTCCTTGGTTGTAAGGCTGGGAAAACAATGGGACCAATCACTAGGTGATATTATATGAATTAGTGTAAATACAGGGTTTAGAAGAGGGCCTGGCACATAGCAACTTGAGAAATGTTTGTGGTTATTATTCACTGAATATAAATGAAACATTGTCTAAGTAGTAGGTGAAGTGTTTCTAGGGAGCATTCAGTTAAGAGTTATCTTTCCGATACAAATCCCAATACAAATTCAGAGAAAACTCACCAATATGACATGTTTCAGGGACTATGAAGGCATCCCTAATGGTCTGGAGCTGAGAGGTGCTCTCTAGTTTCTGCATTACACAGACCTGGGCACAGAATTGAGAATAGCCACCTAGTTTAGTGGTTCAAGTTAGCTTTGGAGACAGAGAGATCAGGATCCGATCTTGCTTCTTTCACTTATAACTCTTGATATGGGGAGGTTATTCAATTTCTCCAAGGTTCAATTTCTTTATATTTAAAAGAAACAACAACCCATAATAAGAGTATTACAATAGTGCTGGCCTCACAGGGCTGTTGTGAGGATGACATGATTTTGTATATCATAAATTCTCAAAAAAGGTGGCCATCACTAATATTGTTATTAGTAACAGTAACCAAAGCCATAGAGAAACAGTGGACTATGATTCTGTACGTGAGAGGTGAACTTATAGAAATTACATGTAGAAAGTGTGTTTTTTGCAATAAGTGCTGTGACTAGCATGTTGTTGTTGGATAAAATCCAATATACATATGAGGAAATATATATATATATATGCCAAATATATATGTATATATTTATGCCAAATATATATATATACATATATATTTATGCCAAATATATATATATATGAGGAAACCAAGCCAAAAAAATCTCGGTATAAATTAATAAAAGGTATTTCTATTCCCTGCTTGTTTCAGGTAACATTGACTGCAAATAATTTCTAGTTTATAACGTCAGTCAGATTGCAAGCATGACGAGCTGTTTGAATCCTGATAATCTCTGGATTTACAGGCTTGTGAAGCACCCTCCCCGCAAAAGCACTTTGAATTGTTTGTACGTAGCGAATCATCTAAATTGAAGGTGCTGGTGTTATTTTAACCAAAATCAACGTCTGGGTTATTCTCTCCTTACACAAATAAATCTTTTAGTTTTAAATCTGCAAAACGCATATAAGATCTGCAAAATCATATCAGATTCTCAGTGTCTGATTTAGTGGTACAAGTATGTTTGGATTCAAAATAAATAAATCAACTTTTAAAAAGTAAAGAGGGTGCCTGGGTAGCTCAGTTGGTTAAGTGACCAACTCTTAACTTCAGCTCAGGCCATATTCTCAAGGTTCGTGAGTTCAAGCCCCACATCAGGGTCTGCACTGACAGCATGGAACCTGCTTTGGATTCTCTCTCTCCCTCTCTCTCTCTCTCTGCCCCTCCCCAGCTCTCTCACTCTCTCTCTCTCTCTCTCTCTCTCTGTCAAAATAAATAAATAAACTTAAAAAATATATATGTTCGGTTTACTTCAGAAATGCAGAGTTCTTGATAGTTTTCGGATAACCTGAATGAAAAAGTGAGATTTCTGTTCAGTGTTTCTTTCATTTACATTTATTTGTGTGTTTGTGTTTAAATTACATACCTGTTCATTTTCAGCAGGAAGCAAATAAAGTTGATAAAAGACATTCTACTCCAAGATTGTGTCTCTCTTCAGAACAGACCGGAAGGCTGCACCTTGGGGCCAGCGCTCTGCAAGTTCCCGTCATAATCAGTCTTCATGATTTAGCATTTTGAGGACACCCTCTTGGCTTATTTCTTTAGAGACAGTTATTTTCTTCGACTATGTATATTTGATATGATGTCATTTTCTTGTTTCCTCAGGAAAGCCAAAAAAATTAAGCTAGAGTTTGGATTTTTTGGTCAGTGCTTATGGAAACCCAAGTAATACATTTAACAGGACTCCAGATCCGCGATCACTAGTTTGCTCATGACAATCGCATGTTTCTGTGCTCCCCAGAAGCCTGGGGTTATTGCAATTTCTTTCTTTTTTTTTTTTTTTTTAATTTTTTTTTTTTTGACGTTTTATTTATTTTTGAGACGGGGAGAGACAGAGCATGAACAGGGGAGGGTCAGAGAGAGGGAGACACAGAATCTGAAACAGGCTCCAGGCTCTGAGCTGTCAGCACAGAGGCCGACGCGGGGCTGGAACCCACGGACCGCGAGATCATGACCTGAGCCGAAGTCGGCCGCTTAACCGACTGAGCCACCCAGGCGCCCCTGTTGCAATTTCTTTGATCTCCCCAGGCTGCACTGCTGCACTGTGGGCTGCAGAATGTCAGAAAAACTACGTTCCCAAAGTCAGGAAGCCCCATGGCCTCAGGCAGGGCAAGCCCTTGGGTTTTCTTTGTCCTGGGTCCATTTTCTCTGTGAAACTTCCTCTCTTTCTGCATTCGGCCATTGGGGTCCTACTCTAGATTCAGAGAGCCACAGCTTGGGAGATGGGGGGATGTGGTCGGGAAAAGACCTTTCATTCTACCTCTCAGTACAGTGATACGTCTGGCCAGGATGTTTGGGAAGGAGGCGTAGTCGCTCTTCTCTCCTGATGAAACTTTCTTGTTGCCTTTTCCACTAAACCTCCCTCCCTCCACCCAAAGCTTTCTTTCTCTTGCAGAGTTGTGGTCTGTAGCACTTGAATGTTGCAAACTGGCAGAGAGGGAGTGGACCCGGGGGTGACCTGGCTGCCACCTAAGTTAGTGCGGTCCGCAGTCCACGTTCACTGTGCTATCTGGATTTGTGCATACCTGCACCGCTGTATGAGGTGACCTTAACCGGGTATTACTGTGCAATAGAAATTTACCTGGAAAATGTATGGTCTACTTTTAGTATTGACAGCTACCTAATTGTTTAGGTTTTGCTTATGAAAACACTTCTAGCACACTGGAAAAATGAAGTATTTTAACAGCAATTTCTTTTGAGAACTTGTAAAATCCAGCATGGCTCTCAAAAGCATGGTTTATGGCATCTAAGAGAAAATATATAATATATATGTCAATATCACCCCCTTGTGTCCTTGAGAATGCAGATAAGGTGGTGGTGGTGTGAAAAGAGCATATGAGTGGGGCGCCTGGGTGGCTCAGTAGGTTGGGCATATGACTTTCGCTCAGGTCATGACCTCACGGTTCATGAGTTCAAGCCCTGCATCAGGCTCTGTGCTGACAGCTCAGTCCCTGGAGCCTGCTTCGGATTCTGTGTCTCCCTCTCTCTCTGCCCCTCCCCCACTCGCACTCTGTCTCTCTCTGTCTCATAAGTAAATAAACATTAAAAAAGAAAAGAGCATATGAGCATCCAGTATTTTATCAAGAAACCTGTGGTATGATTCAAAGTGAGGGATGTTGTGGCTTACCAGATTTTAAAACATCTGAACAGAGAAAAGTTCTGCATTAAAAAAAGAAAACTATTAAAGTATTATATGTAGGAGGGTACTTTTGTAACCTTGAAGAAGGGAGAGGCCTTTCCAAGAAGTTATAACACCAGAATTATAAAGAAAAACTTGGTGGAACCGACCTTAAAAATTAATTTCTCATTAGTTTTTTCTTGGTCAATAAACTTTTCATTTTGAGATAGTTGTAGATGCGATTGCAACAAACAATACAAAGAGAGCTGATGGACGTTTTACCAAATTTTCTCCGACGTAACATCTTGCAAAACTATAGTACAATATCACAGCCAGGATAATGACATTCATGCAGTCAAGATATATAATATTTCCACCACCACGGAGAACTTCCAAATTATCTTTTAGAACAACACCCATTTTTCTCTGAGCCCATCCACTACTTAATATTTTGCAACCATACTCTGTTCTCCATTTCTGTATGTTTTTCATTTCAAGGATGTTATGCAAATGGAATCATATAGCACCTAACCTTTCGGGTTTGCTTTTTTCTTTTTTTTTTTTTAACTCAGCATAACTCTCTGGAGATTCATCTAAAGGTTGTTGTGTGCATTAACAGTTTATTCCTTTTTATTGCTGCACAGTAGTCTAGGGTACGGATGTACCAGTCTGCTTCAGCTTTAATCCTGGAAGGACATCTGGGTTATTTCTAGGTTTTGGCGACAAGTAAAACTATTCGTAATAGATGAATATGTACATACAAATATACATATATTATATATATACATATAAACATATACAAATATTAAATATAATATTTCCACATAGAGGCATTGGTGGATATGTCTTTGTGTGAACATAAATTTTCACTTCTCTGGGATAAATGCCCAAGAGTGCAATTGCTGAGTCATATGGTAGTTGCAGGTTTCATTTTTTAAGAAACGGCCATACTATTTTCCAAAGAGGCTGTAATATTTTACATTCCCAGCAGCAATGTGTGAGTGATCCAGTTTCCCTGTATTCTTGTAACATTTGGCATCTCCACGATTTTTCATGTTAACCAACCAGTGTGTACTGATACCTCACTGTGGTTTTAATAGGCATTTCCCTAGTGGCTAGTGATGTGGGCATCTGTTTGTGTGCTTATTTGCCATGTGTATATTTTCTTTGGTGAAGTGTCACCTCATGTCTTTTGCGATTCCTTTAAGCGGATTGTTTGCTTTTCACTTGTACTTGTACATTCGCTTACTGTGCTCTTTCTTCCTTTTTGACATCCCAACGTTCCTTCTTTTTTTTTAAATTTTTTTTTTCAACGTTTATTTATTTTTTTTTGGGACAGAGAGAGACAGAGCATGAACGGGGGAGGGGCAGAGAGGGAGGGAGACACAGAATCGGAAACAGGCTCCAGGCTCTGAGCCATCAGCCCAGAGCCCGACGCGGGGCTCGAACTCACGGACCGCGAGATCGTGACCTGGCTGAAGTCGGACGCTTAACCGACTGCGCCACCCAGGCGCCCCCCAACGTTCCTTCTTTAATTGTTTACTCTCTGTTTAGAGGACTTCGTTTAGCCATTTTTGAGGGTAGGTCTACAGATGACAAATTCTCTTAGTGTCTTTTTGTCCGGGGATGTCTTGGTTTCCCCTTCGTTCTTGAAGAATATTTTCACTGGGTATAGGATTCTGGGAGGACAGAGTTTTGTTTTGTTTTGCTTTTTTTTTTTTTCAGCACCTGCAAAATATGGTGCCCCTTCCTTATGATCTCTGTGCTTTCTGGTAGGAAATCAGCTCTCTTTCTAATTCTTTTTTTTTTTTTTTTTTTTCCTGTATGTAGGCATTATTTTCTTTCGCTGCTTTCAAGATCTTCTCTTTGTCTTTTGTTTTCAGAATTTTTATTACAATGTGTTTTTTAAAATTTTTTTATTTTTTTATTTATTTTGAGAGAAATGTTTATTTTTTTATTTTGAGAGAAAGAGAGAGAATGTAGTTATTTTGAGAGAAAGTGAGAGAGGGGCAGAGAGAGAGGGAGAGAGAGAGAATCCCAGGAAGGCTCTGCACTGACAGATGCAGGGCTCGAACTCACAAACTGTGAGATCATAACCAGAGCTGAAATCAAGCGTCGGATGTTTAACTGAGTCACACAGGTGCCCCATATTACAGTGTGTTTTAGAATGCATTTTGTTTTGTTTCGTTTTTGGACTTACCTTGTTTGGGATTCATTTAGATTTTTGGTTCTATAGGTTTATGTCTCTTGCTAAATGGAAAGTTTTCAGTCATTATTTATTTGAGGACTTTTTAGCCTCACCCTCTTTTTCTTCTCCATCTAGGACTACATTGATATGAATATTAGAACCTTCGTTAGAGTCTCACAGGTGCCTGAAGCACTATTCATTTATTAGTCTCTTTTCTCTTTGTTGTCCAGATTGAGTAATTTATATCGCTCTGTCTTCCAATTCGCTGCGTCTTTTCTCTGTCCTCTCCATTCTGCTGTTGATCTCATTCACTGAGCTTTTTATAATGGTTATAGTATTTTTCATTTCTCTTTTAAAAATTTATGTATTCATTTTGAGAGAGACGGAGACAGCATGAGTAGGGGAGGGGCAGAGAAAGAGAAAATCCCAAGCAGGCTCTGCACTGCCAGCACAGAGCCTGACATGGGACTTGAACCCATGAAACTGTGAGACCATGACCTGAGCTGAAACCAATAGTCCGATGCTTAGCTTACTGAGCCACCTGAGCACCCCAGTACTTTTCATTTCTAAAACTTCCACTTGGTTCTTCCTTGTATCATTTTTATTCCTTTGATGAGACTTTCTATTATTTTCTGAGCCTTTCTTCTTTCATTTGTTTCAAGCATGTTCCAAATTGCTCATCGTTATCAAAGTTGCTTTAAAGTCTTCATCAGACACTTTTAACACCTTTGTCTTCTTGGTGTTGACGTCCGTTGATCTTTTTTTCTCATTCAGTTTGAGATATTCCTTAGTCATGATCTGACAAGTGATTTTCACAAGGAACTTAGATAGTGTTGTATTATGTTATAAGACTCTGAATCGTATTTAAATCTTCTGTTTTAATTGGCTTTTCCTGACACTACTCTGGTACAGACAGGGAGCTCTGCTTTGTTATTACCAAGTGGAGGTAGAAGTCTAGTTTCCCTGCATGGCCTTCACTGACATGTGAGAACAGAGCCTCTTTGTTATTGCTGAGTGAGGGTGAAAATTCTTGCTCCCCGGATGGTTTCTACTGACACCACAGTGGGGTGATTTTACTACTGTTGGGTGACAGAGAAAATCCCGAGTCTCCCCTAGACCTCCGTTGATGCCACCCCAGTAGAAAAAAGTGGGTGCCTTGTTACAGTCTTACTAGAGCAGAAACCTGGCTCACTCACTCTTTGCTGGCATGGATAGGAATGCGGTCGCAGAGTTTTCTGCAGTGTTTGGTAGAGTAGAGTGATTACTGCCTAAAATAGTTCCACTTTGCTAGGCTCTCCCTCTCCTGGTTCTTTGACTAGAGATAGCAGACTTTTGTTGGGACTTCTTTTGTCTATTAGCATTTCTGGGTTGGGATTTCTGGGTTGGCAGCTACTTCAACTTGAAGTCTGAAATATCCGAGGCAAAAAGAAAACCCAGGAAACTCAGCAATGTGCTGTTTTGTGCATCCCATGGTCCTTAGTCAATCTGCCTTTCTCTATCTTTTGGAGTCTTCTTGTGTTTGTTTTATATACAATGGTGAGTTTTTAGTTGTTCTTGGTGAGAGGAATAGGGAAAAGTAAATCTATTTCATCTTTCCAGGTGTGAAAGTATTCCTCATTGGTTTTTAAAATTTCTTGTAATATCCGGATATGAATACTTTTTCTGTTACTTGTATTATAGGCAATTTCTTCCAGATGCAACTTGTCTTTTAATTTTGCTTTCTTTGTTTTTCTTTGTTTTTTAAAGTTTTTTATGTTATATTATGCTATGTTATGTTATGTTGAGGTTATTTTATTTTATTTTATTTGAGAGAGACAGAGACAGTGCGACTAGGGGAGGGGCAGAGAGAGGGAGAGAGAGAGTCCCAAGCAGGCTCTGTGACACCAACGCAGAGCCCGATGTGGGGCTCAAACTCACGAAACCATGAGATCATGACCTGAGCTGAAACCAAGAGTTGGTAGCTTAACTCTTGGCCATCCAGGTGCCCCTTAATTTTGCTTTCAAAATCTTTCACCATTTCATTCACAGGAATTTTTCGGAAGACAAAAAATTTTAAAAGCAGTTAAAAGAAAATCGGAAAATTAAAAAAGAAAGAAATATGACTGGCTAACAATTAGTATATGAAATTTGGTACCAACAAATTCATTTTGAAGGAAAATGGTGGAGAGGTGCTACAAATGAAAGGGTTTTTTTTGTTTGTTTGTTTTTCAAATGAAAGGTTTTAAGGTTACATTTTAAGGTTCAAAATGTAAAAGCCATGATGAAAAAACTTAGTGAAATATCAGTCAGTTCATGGTTTCCTGTACTTTTAAAGAACTTAAAAAACTGTTTAAGTTTTTTCATACTACTATGATGTCACTAGCTGTTAAAAACACAAAAAATATTTATAAGTCAAATGAAGGCGTTCAATTTATAAGAAACACCATGGAGATGTTAACGATTCTTCTAAAACTAGAGGTGTAAAGAATCTATTTTATTCTACTTTGTTATTTTTGTGCAATTCATAAAAGAGATATAAAATTAAAGCATTGGAAGTATTCCTTTCAAAGGCATAGAATTCTTAGTGATCTAGGTAAGACATATTGTCTCTATGAAGGCTGAATGATCTTCTAAGGGTATAATAGAACCATACTGTAATTTACTAAATGCCTCAAAGTACTAGGCCCCAGTAAAGAAATAAATATTATCTAAATATGTTTCCTTTTAGTGTAATGGCCTCCTTTTCCTGTTTCCTAAGATACCTTCAGCCTCTTATGTGCTTTTTGTATATAGTATTAATTCTGCGAACATAATACTCTTGAGAATTCACAGCATATCTAGTTTCCTCTGAAAAGTATTTTAGTGGATTACTTTGCTTGGTTTTGTGTTACTGGCCTCACATAATCACATATCCTATATTTGACTGGATGAAAATTACCTTGGAAGGTTTGGGAAATTTTATGGATGCTAATGTAGATATCTATTTCACCATTATATCTGCAATTGGCATTCAATTTTTCTCCAAGGAAAGGGGACATTGGCACTGGATTAAGCTCTAAACCGCATTTCAGCCTTGTTCATAATAAAAAGTTACCTGAACTATAAACTACCAGGAAAATTAGTTTGATTTATACTTGCCATTTACTTGTCTATTTCCTGAGATACTTGCTAATGCAATATGCAAGATGGGTAGGAATAATAACAAAGAGAAGCAAATTAGCCACAGTTGGCTAGAAAATTCTCTCTTCAAAGTATAGTCTGAAATACCAATTAAATGTCTTCATGTCATGATGTAGGTACAAAATTAAAGAATGCTATGTGATTAATGAACTGTGAAAATGTTATGCTAATACAATATTCGATAGCCTGAAAAGGAACATTACTAAAACTAACAGTATATTTCACTGCCCTGGAAGGTAGTATTTGAATAGAGGTTTTAGGTTGGAACCACATGGAATTGCCATTTTTGTAGGTCCAATATGGACAATTTCATAGGGCTCCCTCTATAAAAATTGCCTAGACAGACCACACGTATTAGGCAAGACATTTTTAAATAGCAAAATCCTAGACTATTCTCATTATAGTGGGTGAGTGGGGATAAAGTTGAGGAGAGCAGGTGTAGCACGTTGGATCACATGACACAGGAAACAAGAAAACCAGCTCTTCGGCCCAGCAGGAGAGCAATTTTAAAAAGGTTGAACTTTACTGCCGGGCCAACTATCAAACCTTCACCACTGCTCCACACCCACCCCCCCAACAAGTACGTTGAGGTGTGAGAGTCTGGATCATTCCAGCGACAGAGGAACAAGCCATTCCCAGCATGACAGGGACCTGCAATTAATGCTGAAGAAGCAGGAAAAAATAACGTGAGAAAGGAATCGTGGAAAGATACAGAACTACAGAAAAAGGAGCAGAGCCTCACATCTATTTCTATCCTGGTGTGTGACCTATTCTATTTATTTGGTGCTTTATAGAATACTTCCCTGGAATGCTCTGGTTTTTTCCCTCATAGACAGATCTGTGTGCTGTGCTGTATCGCTTAAGAAGTGGTTTGAATTTATGAACAAACATGCTTCTGGGAGGAACAAAGCCGCAGTTCTCTATTGGCAACATAGTTGGGTTTCTAGAATTAGCTGTTCTAGTTGCTGGCACAAGTAGCCTGTGTACGTTTTAAAAATCCTACAACCTTTTGAATCTAAGTTTCTGACAGCCGTTCTTTGCCAAATACCATCTCCTTGGTGTATTATTAAGAAGTACATCACAGACTACAGAATGCTCCTGAATATGGAACACTGACTACACGCGATAGGCAGATAAAAGGAAAAGCAGCAGGAAACACGGTCATTTGTTTCTTGTACTGTGTGCGGTAATTGTCTCTGGGTCTGTTCACTCTAGTCGAAGAGGGGAAATATAAAAGATATGGAGCTCTACAGAGTTTTTAGAGTTATTCTCCAGGAGTGGTCCTTGTTCACTTGGGAACATGCATGGACAATAATGACTGCAATAGTAAATAAAAGAAAAACATACAGGTATAGGTTCCAAAGAACGTGTGTCACAATGTCTTGGAGAGAGAGGTGGCATTTATACCTTTGGCTGACTCCAAGTGACTATAAGGTAATGCTGAGAGCTGACTTTTAAGGGAATACTCAAATGGCAACAACTAGTTGGAAAATTAGCACTCGTATGGAAGAGAGGCTATTAAAAAGGAAAAACAATTCTGAAGTGAGTCCAAGAGGGGGGGACAGCATGGATCATTTCTTTCTATAAAGTTCCTCTTTGTCAAAAAGATTGACTGGTTTAAGATTTCAATGTATTTCTCCTTAAGTGACTATTCACTGCTTACTAACGTCATTCAAATTACAATGTAAGCAACCACTGAAAATATCGGTTCGATACCGATCAAGACCTCATAAAGAATCTAAGATATCTTTTTGCATTTAGTGCTCTTTTGAAGTGTGTAGAATGTGATTCGATTTTCCTACATTGTGGACATTCCCACCTATCTATCATGTAAAAGAATATAAAACCAGCCATCAAGATGCTGACATTGTCTGTGTGTGAAAAGATAATGCCAGGGAAAGACAAGTTTTGGCAAATGTTCAAAACAGTAGAGTCAACCTGATGTCGCCACAATTTGAATACATTTAAAACCATATCACATTCATTTCAGGCATATCCTCTGCTTCTGCTTTGGTTACCAGAAAACAGTTCAACTCACATGAATATTATTAGGAAATCTTGAGGAAGTGATCACTACTAAGATGCAAATACATTATTTTAGATAAAATGAAATTGGTTGCAAACACATTTCCTTGAGGACAGATTTCTGGTTTGTATCTTAAAGGTCTCATCCTGGTGGTCAAAATAAGTGCAAACGTTTATCATCCTCCTGCATTTTAGTTACTGACCACGCCTCTCCCAAGGCAATGCTAACTCAGTAAATAAAGCCAGCTTCTTCCACGCTGTCTGACGGGGCATGCAACCCTGCGGGCCAGATAGCCAATATGCCAACTGCAATACATATGTTGCACATTGAATAAAGGAAGTGATTGTTTGCAAGAACAGTTTAGCAAACTGCTGCATATTACCCACATGGTGGGATTTCAACCTGTCACTTAATATTTTTCTATATATAACATTCATTTTCAAATCTCTAAAACAGGGCTGATGAGACACTGTCGCTAATGAGATTTCAAGACTTTTCTACTTTTTAAATGTTTTCAACTAATCTCTCCTCTTCTGTCTCTTGACAAATAACCTTGGCTTCAATATTATAGACAAGATTGAGCTCCGTATTACATGCATGTCTCAGTTTTCTTCCCTGCCACTTCCAAAACCCCCATGTATATTCATTACACCCTCGTCCACTTCTTTTCTAGGTACAAATGTCCCTCGTCCTTGCTGAATCCAAAGCTGATTATCGGAGCTCACGATTCCATCCTGCTTATCCTCACGTGTGATCACACATCATGTGCAATGTCTCTTGCTCCGCCTCCTGTGCCTCCAAACATAGCAGGTGCATGGGATCAACATGCTTCTCCTCGATCATGCCACTGTTTCAAGTTCTAAGTATCCCAGTATAGGGCAAGGGTTAAAATCTGGAATCTAGCTGGCCTGCCTGAGTTCAGTTTCAGCTCTGACTCTTTTTAGCTGTGCGATCTTGTGCAAGAGCCCCTCTTCTGTAAAATGGGCATGATAATAACCGTGGTGTTCTGTTAAATCGGCTCTGGGGGCAGGTGAGAGAGGAAGCCCAGATTGGTGTGTCTTGCAGGTTCTAGCTGGTTCTAGCTGGTTCTAGCTGGTTCTAGCTGGTTCCAGCACACATCTTTCGCAGGGTTGTTGTGGCGATCAAGGTAATATAAGCAAAGCACTCAGAATGGGATCTGTCACATTGTAAGTACTCGGTAAGCGCTAGCTATTATTATTTCCTTACAGAGAGAATTTAAAAATTATTTTAACCATTCATTAATTTCTTAAACCCTGGGGAGCTTTTTGGGCACAGAATGTGGATTTTGTAGTTAAAAAGACCTGGTTTGAATTCTTCACTGTGAGAGTTTATAACAGTTTTTTTCATTTATTTAGTTAACTTTTAAATTTTCTTATTATTTATTTATTTAAAAATTTACATTTATTTTGAGAGAGAGAAACAGTGGGGAAGGGGCAGAGAAAGGGGACCAGAGGATCCGAAGCAGGCTCAGTGCTGACAACAGAGAGACCAACATGAGGCTTGACCTCACAAACTGTGAGATTATGACCTGAGCCGAAGTCGACACTTAACCAACTGAGCCACCCAGATGCCCCATTAAAAAATTTTTTTTTAAATTTAAATCCAAGTTAGTTAATATATAGTGTAATAATGCTTTCAGGAGTAGAAATTAGTGATTCATCCCTTACATATAACACCCAGTGCTCATCCCAACAAGTGCCCTCCTTATTGCCCATCACCCCCTTAGTCCATCCCTCCAGCAACCCTCAGTTTGCCTCCCTCTCTGTTTTTATCTTATTTTACCTTCTCTTCCCTGTTTGTTCCCTCTTCTGTTTGTTTCTTAATTCCACATATCAGTGAAATCATATGGTATTTATCTTTCTCTGACTGACTTATTTCGCTTAACATAATACATTCTAGTTCTGTCCACATTTTTGCAAATGGAAAGATTTCATTCTTTTTGATTGCTGAGTAATATTCCATTGTGTGTGTGTGTGTGTGTGTGTGTGTGTGTGTGTGTATACTCAATATACACTGTGTATAGCTCAATACACACACACACACACACACACACACACACACACACACACCATATCTTCTTTATCCATTTGGATGACAGTTTTTTCTTAATCCATAAAATAGTGACAATAATGTCTACATTTTAGGGTAGAAAAATTCAATGAGATAATATATGTAAAATGCTTAGAAGAGAAAAATATTCACTAAATGTTTTATTTCCTTATTCTCCCATCCTCTATTGAAATTGCCTTCAGATAGTTAATACAATGCAAAACAAAAATATATAAATCCGATTGGAATTTCTTAATCTTTATCTCCTTGATTTGTCTTATTTTGTGTATTTGATTACCCTCTCTCTGAACTGCCACAATATTGAATCCTAATTTTCCTACTTTTTTGCTTTTACCGTCTCCATTGATTTCTCTCCCCCATTCTGCCCTCTAAAGATATTCTCCATAGTTCTTTCTTTTCTCTTTTTGCTTACTCATCAGTTTTTGTTGTTATTGAAGTATAGTTGACACACACTCCTACATTAGTTCCTGATGAATAACATAGTGGTTGGACAACCCTATGTATTATGGTCACCACAACTATAGCTCCCATCTGTCACTACAGTGTGTCAATACAACACCATTACAATTCCATTGGCTATATTCCCTATGCTGTGCCTTCTTCCCCCTGTGACTTATTCCTTCCATAACTAGAAGCCTGTATCTCCCACTCCCCTTCACCCATTTTGGTCACTTTCCCACCCCTCCTTCCCTCTGGAAACCACCAGTTTGTTCTCTGTATTATGGGTCTGTTTCTGCTTTTGTTTGTTCATTGTTTTGTTTTTTAGATTCCACATATAAGTGAAATCATATGGTATTTGTCTTTCTCTGACTAACTTATTTCACTAGCGTAATATCCTCGAGGTCCATCCATGTTGTCACGATGGGAAGATTTCATTCTTTTTTATGGCTGAATAATATTCCATTATACATATACACATATATATATATATATATATATATATATATAAAATATAAAATATATATAATACCATGTCTTCTTTATCTGTTCATCTAGATGGACACTTGGGTTGTTTCCATATTTTGGTTATTATGAATAATGCTGCAATAAACATAGGGGTGCATATATCCTTTCAAGTTAGAGATTTCCTTTTCTTTCAGAACATGTTTTTGTTTCTGAACATACCAGTTATCACACTTTTGTTTGATCACCTCTGGACCAGACCGTAAGTTCCTGCTGGAGGGAGACGTTGTTTAATTTTTCTCATTGTAAATCATTAAAACACCAACTACAAATATCTACACCTCTATAAGTGCTTCAGTGCGCTTCTGTGATAAAACTGATAATCTGTAGTAGAAAATTACTAAATTGATGTTTACATAGCACTGTTGTCATGGCCGGTTATAATGACTGCATTTCTTTGTGCCAGACTGTAAAGAATTGTCCTCTTGGGAGAGTCATACCCTATACAATGTCCAGCTGAACAGGTCCATTGAGCAAGCAAGAAACTTAAGAATTGCAAGTAAATGATTATATTCTTCTTTTTGATGTGGCTCATATGTTGACCTAGGTCATTAAGCAACTTTCCCTCTCTTTCTCTCCTTTCCCCCTTGAGCATGTAGATGCATGCTTCAAGCCTGTAAAACGGTAGAGAGCTAATGACAGTGCTTACTCCAACTCCGCATTTATTGGTTTGCCTAATCCCATGAAGCTAAATAACTTAGAAGGAGCAAAATCACTACCACTTCTTATTTTTTTATCCCATAGCTCTATGTGTATGTCTACTTCACTGTTTGCTGAAGACACTTAAAACTCCTCTCTCTTCACCTCAAATAGATTGTGATGTTTATCACCTTGCTAGAAATGATAAGTGAAGGGGTGCCTGGGTGGCTCAGTCAGTTAAGCACCCAACTCTTGATCTCAGCTTGGGTCTTGATCTCAGGGTCATGAGTTCAAGCTCCGTGTTGGGCTCTGTGCTAGTCTAAGTGCCTACTTAAAAAAAAGAAAGAATAAAAGAAAGAAAGAAAGAAAGAAAGAAAGAGAGAAAGAAAGAAAGAAAGGAAGAAAGAAAGAAAGAAAGAAAGAAAGAGTAAGAGTCATTATTTCTGGATCCCTGAATTCGTTAACATGTATAAATTTCCACTTTTAAAAATTCTTAGTTCACTTAAAAAATCAGAGGCGAGGATACGAATAAACAGGCATATCTTAAGTCACTCACTGGCACAGGACATTCATAAATAGTTTGATCTAAGTCTTTCCATCGCTGCTTTGTCCTGATCCTAATTCTTATTTATCGATGACAGCCTAAAGAATGTATCTATTGGTCATAGTGAAGAAGTCACTATGGAAACAGTGATCTCTTCTCCCTTCCCCTCCCCCACCCTCTTACCATTTACCATTCAACAGCTTCTGGATGCGTTCACAAACATTGCATGGGCAATGATAATTGTAGAAAAGATGACTTTAATTTTGAATGCAGATCAAAATTCCTTGGAGGAAAGAAGTATCTTTGTTTGATGCATGGAGATTGTTTGGGAAAGAGACGTATCTTTGGACATATATTTGAAAAAGCCTCACCTAGTCCAAATCATCTAGAGAACCCTCTCCACAGATAAGAAACATTTATATGTCACTTAAATATAGTTGTTTTAAACATTATGTTGGTGCTTTATTTTCATTTTTTTAGGTATAAAATGTGTTTCCAGACATATCACACCTACAGGGAATAACAGCTCAGCTTACAACACCTGGACTTGTTGCTGTTGTCCAAGGAATCGATGAAGTAGGTTGGAGGTCATTTGCATCTGAATATCAGTGTTCATTTTTCTTGGTCCAGAGGCATACCTCATCACAAACAACACCTTTTGTCCCATGAGCATTTTTAGTTCATGCATTTGCTCATTGATTCATTCAACAGAAGATGCCACTGCTCCCCTCATATTTCTACCAGAGGAGAGTGCTATGTCTTTCCCACTGGGTGAAACACTAGTGGAGTGAACCTTTCAGTTTCTTTCTCTTTTCACCTAATTAAATGGACTAACCAAGTTCAATGGTCAGCGCTGTTCCCTGACAATGGGAAATTTCTCTCTCAGGAAATGCCTATAGCCTATGCTCATGCAAGATGGGCCTGCATGACTATTCTCTACATCATAGGCCCACTGGAAGGGGATTTTTAAGAGACTAGGGGTAGAGAAGGAAAAGTCTGACAGTTCAGTTTTGTTTTGCAGGCTCAGTAGTTTTCAAAGGCTCCCAGTTTGGCCTCAGGTTCCATCTATATTCTTCGATCCAGCTTTATCAGTCTTGTCTCTTTTTTGTTGTTGTTATTAGATCATGATTAACGAAACTAATTTTTAGATCTCTATACACTTCCACCGTCTGCTTTTTACTGTGAAGGGCCTGGATGGAAGAAAAGGTGAGTGTCTGACACTCCAAATCTCTAATATTATGAGATATAAAACATGTAAGGCAGCAGCCCTCGGGGAGCTTATCCTGTAGTTGAGGAAGCCAGGAATGAACAAATAAATTCAATTAAAAATTTAAAGTATTGTAAGTTTCAATTTACTGATCCAGACAGGGACTCATAAAAGACCATAATCATTGAGTGTTGGACTGCTCAGAGTAGGATTTACAACAGAGAAAGTGAAACTCTGGAAGCAAGGTGGTTTCAAATAAGTAGAGAAGTATCCCAAAAGGCAGGAATAGAGCCAAAAGAGATTACCGAGGGCAGATATGGGTCTAACATAAGGAAGCTCTTTCTAATATGGAAGAGCCATATTAGTTTAAGATTATTGATTCTGGGAAAGGACCAACTAAAGTAATACCACTTTGAACAGAAAATATACTAAATTAAAAAAAAAGAGGTTTGATTGAAATCTAATACTGAAACTGAAATTATGAAAATAAACTTATTTTATTTTAGAGTTGACAAAATTCTGGTTTTAAACGTACATAGGTACTAATTCTTAGGGTAAAAAATAAGTCAAATAATTTTTTAAAAAATATTTCTGATTACAATATGTGATGGCATGATCTGATAGTCTTTGCAAGAAGTTTGACTTTTGTAACCCGGTCAAAAAATTTAATGCTTGAAAAATTATTCTCTTCTTTTCTTTTTCTTTTCCGAATTTGGATGCCCCATGTACAGTACTGATTTAGTCATTATCCTTACTCATTATATGTTTAGTTTAGTCATGGGCCTTTGGAGCTATTTATTTAATAATATAATGAATAACCCTTGAATCCATGACCCAATTCATGGGTCATAGTGCAAATTTCATTTCTGTGCCTCTCTCTATTTTCTCTGTTTGCCTCTACCCTTCCTGTTGTCACTGACTTGAATTTTATGCTTGTCATTCTCTTGCCTTATTTTTTTAGTTTTTGTACTCACATTTGCCTCAGTGTTTAGTTTTATTTGCTTATGAACTTTAAAAACAAAAGTTTTATGTTATATGTAGTCTTTTAGGACTTGCTTATTTTTCTAAATGTACTATCACAAAAATTCAGCCATATTGCTGAATGTGGCTTTGATTCATTCATTTTATTGCAGCAGACCATTCCATTATGTGACTTTACCAAACATGTATCTATCTGCATTTCAAAGTACCGAAGCTGTTTCCAGTTTTGTTATTAGCATTTCATGCTGCTACAAAAATTCTCTCTCTCTCTCTCTCTCCCTCTCCCTCTCTCTCTCTTTTAACACAGGTCTTGAACTCACAACCCTGAGATCAAGACGTGAGCTGAGATCAGGAGTCAGACACTCAACCTACTGAAGGACCCAGGTGCCACACAAAAACTTCTCTTTAATATCCACATGTGCAAGATTGTCTTTTGTTAAACTATGTGTCTCAGAATAGAATTGCTAGGACGAAAGGTAGGCATACCCTCAATTTTATAAGATAAAGCTAAATTTTTTTTCTCAAAGTAGTTGTACCCATTTATAGTCCCACTGGTAATGTATAAGAGCTGTATTAATCCAACATCTGGATCAATCCAACATCTGCTGGAACACTTGATGTTGTCAGACTTCTTCATCTGTATCAGCCTATAGTTACAAAATGGAACCTCATTTGGCCTTGACTTGCATCTCCCTGATCTCTTGTGAAGCTGAGCTCTTCATATATGTAGGTCATACATGATCTATCCCTCTGAGATGGCTGTTCTGTTGTTCTCTGAGTCTTAGTTTTTTTCCTTTTCTTTTTTTTTTTAATCTAGAAATTCAGATAACAATGCATATTTTATGGAATGTAGCCAGATACTCTATACAAAGCCTCTGGTTCAGTATCTGTCATGTAGTAGATCTTTAATAGAAATTGTTTTTTTCCCCCTTTAATAGAAATTGATATTCTGTTCCTGACATTATTTTCTGGTCTTCTCACACATTTCTGGATACTTTCCTCCCTTCTTCTTTCCTTCCTTTTGTCACCCCACCTCAGAGCCCTTCTCTCATGTTTCAGCTCAGTATCTAAAGGTCTGTAACCTACATGGACCATCTGAGACGCCAAAAGGTGCTTACTACCTTTTTGGACTTCCAAGAAGTCTATCTGAATTGACCACTGCTGTCTTTCTCACACTCTTTGGGAAGGACTTCTACTCGGTCTTCAACCATACTTTATTGACAGTTTGCTCAGCTTATGACCAGAGACCTTTGTTCCGTTAGATTCTGTGCCTGCTCCTCAGACTGACTCTATCATATCAGCTGTGGGATCCATTTTCCCAAGGCCTTTAATTTTCAACCCTTCCTGTGATAGGTGATCACACTTGACCCCTGGGTCCCTAGATGTGATTCTGCTGTGAGCTTCAGAGTCATTTAAGTCTGGGCTTTGTGAACTTGACTGTGCATGTGAATCACCCGGTGGAGAGGGGGGAGGTTGCTTAAATGCAGATTTGGATTCAATACATCTGGGTGAGCTATGACATGCTGCATGTCTAACCAACTCTCAGGGGATACCAATGCTGTCAGTTTGTGATCCATAGGTCACAAAGGTCTAGGTGATTTTTGAACGTTTCTTCCAGCTCCAGATTTTAATGATCTGTGAGTAGAAAACCATCATGTTCTATTTCTGGGAACATTTTGCTATCTTTTCTCTGTATCCTCTCAGTGATTTATCAGTGACTAATTCATTTATTTAACAAACGTTTTTTGAGCACCTACATTGTGGCTGGCATTAATAAAGTAATAGAGCGTACCAGTGAACAAAACAGACAAGTGGCCCTGTCTCTAAGGAACTGCCATGCTTTAAATATAACTTCTAAGTACGGGGCACCTGGGTGCCCCTTCTAAGTACGGGGCACTTCAGCTCAGGCCATGATATCACAGTTCATGTGTTCGAGCCCTGTGTCGAGCTCTGTGCTGATGGCTCGGAGGCTGGAGCCTGCTTCGGATTCTGTGTCTCCTTCTCTCTGTGTCCCCCCCACCTCTTGCACTCTGTGTCTCTCTCCTTCTCTCAAAAATAAATAAACATTAAAGGAAATTAAATATAACTTCTAAATATAAGCAAACGGTATTTACCTTTCATATCAACTTTTTTCTGTTCTTCACTAAGTAACACTTTAAATTATTTATACATGACAGAGACAAATAACACTACTCTTTTTTTTTTTTTTTTTACCCTTGGTTCTATGCGTGGGTCTCTACCTAATACAATTTTAAAATTTATTAGGATTTTTAAAAATACTCAAACTGTTCACAATATAATCTTATTTAGAATGAACAACTTGTATCTTTCAGTCGAAAGTTATTCATAGAATAAACCATGAAAAAAAAGCTTGCTTGCTAAAACCTTTGCAAAGTAAACATTTAGGTGTTTTTTTTTTTTTTTATAAGGGAAAATTTGATTTCCATATGTCTTCAAGTTTTCTTTCAGACGGACTTTCCCGCATTTATTATTTTGCTGTTATTTTTCACCACAGGAAGTAATTCTCAATAAACCTTAAAATTCAGGATATCTTGGTGTACGTTTCTCTCCATAACACAGTTCAAGGCAAAGCTTTTGAAGTGGCATGAACTTCAAAGTTGGGCCATAAGCTTTGGAAGTGGATCTACCCTGAGACTGATTTTGAAACCAAGAGAATGATAATGCTCGTTCTTCCTTATGCTTCACACATGACAGAAGAAATTCGTGGTGACAAACAGCACCTCCACCAACGCCTGAAGTATTTAAACCGATAAGCACAATATCCACGTGCTGTAACTTAAGACTTTGGAGGCAGAAGTAAAAAACGTGTTGAAAAATAGGTAAGAGGAAGGTGGGAGGCTCTTTTTACTCTGCGCAATGCAGTGGATGAAAACAACTAATTTTCAAGCTTGGTTTGGAAGCTACACACATTTCTTTTTTTTTTTTTAATATTTACTTATTTTTGAGAGTCAGAGAGACAGAACATGATCGGGGGAGGGACAGAAGAGAAGGAGACACAGAATCCGAACAGGCTCCAGGCTCTGAGCTGTCAGCACAGAGCTTGATGCGTGACTCGAACCCACAAACAGTGAAATCATGACCTGAGCTGAAGTTGGACACTCAATCAACTGAACCACCCAGGTGCTCCAGATATACACATTTCTGTGAGGTGACCACAAAAAAGCAAATTTAAGATATTTCAATTAACCCATCTCATCAAGCCCAGTTATTAATATTTGTTTGAAATGCCATCAAATGTCCTGTGAAATAGAATAAGCAATAGAGATTATCAGAAAAATAAAATAAAAAACAATATCTAGCTCCCTAAAAAAAGGAAAATATTAATGGGATATTGGTTGTGACACAGTAGTTATAACAGGTACAAATTATAAGTGTATGTCAGGCTCCCCTGTTTTCTAAATAAAGTTCTAATATTTTAAAGCTTTCAAAATCTAAATACTTACATTAATCAATGACATGTCAGGCTGGAAAGTCTAGACCTCGATGTCTTTTCATTTCTTTTTGTTTTTAATTTTATTTTTTATAAATAAAAGTTAATTAATTAATTTTTAATTATAAATTAAAAATTTACATCCAAATTAGTTAGCATATAGTGCAACAATGATTTCGGGAGTAGGTTCCTTAGTGCCCCTTACCCATTTAGCCCATCCCCCCCCACAACCCCTCCAGTAACCCTGTTTGTTTTCCATTTTTATGAGTCTCTTATGTTTTGACCCCCTCCCTGTTTTAATATTATTTTTGTTTCCCTTCCCTTATGTTCATCTGTTCTGTCTCTTAAAAGTCCTCATCTGAGTGAAGTCATATGATATTTGTCTTTCTCTGACTAATTTCACTTAGCATAATACCCTCCAGTTCCACCCACGTAGTTGCAAATGGCAAGATTTCATTCTTTTTGGTTGCTGAGTAATACTCCATTGTATATATTTCCCACATCTTCTTTATCCATTCACCCATCGATGGACATTGGGGCTCTTTCCATATTTTGGCTATTGTTGATAGTGTTGCTATAAACATAGGTGTGCATGTGTCCCTTCAAAACAGCACACCTGTATCCCGTGGATAAATGCCTAGTAGTGCAATTGCTGGGTCATAGGGTAGTTCTATTTTCAGTTTTTTGAGGAACCTCCATACTGTTTTCCAGAGTGGCTGCACCAGCTTGCATTCTCACCAACAATGCAAAAGAGATCCTCTTTCTCCACATCCTCGCCAATATCTGTTGTTGCCTGAGTTGTTCATGTTAGCCATTCTGACAGGTGTGAGGTGGTATCTCATTGTGGTTTTGATTTGGATTTCCCTGATGATGAGTGAAGTTGAGCATTTTTTCATGTGTCAGTTGGCCATCTGGATATCTTCTTTGGAGAAGTGTCTATTCATGTCTTTTGCCCATTTCTTCACTGGGTTATTTGTTTTTTGGGTGTTGAGTTTGATAAGTTCTTTACAGATTTTGAATATTAACCATTTACCTGATATATTGTTTGCAAATATCTTCTCCCATTTTGTTGGTTGCCTTTTAGTTTTGCTGATTGTTTCCTTCGCTGTGCAGAAGCTTTTTATTTTGATGAGGTCCCAGTAGTTCCTTTTTGCTTTTGTTCCCCTTGCCTCTGGAGACGTGTTGAGTAAGAAGCTGCTGCGGCCAAGATCAAAGAGGTTTTTGCCTGCTTTCTCCTCGACGATTTTGATGGCTACCTGTCTTACATTGAGGTCTTTCATCCATTTTGAGTTTATTTTTGTGTCTGGTGTAAGAAAGTGGTCCAGGTGCATTCTTCTGCATGTCGCTGTCCAGTTTTCCCAGCACGACTTGCTGAAGAGACTATCTTTATTCCATTGAATATTCTTTCCTGCTTTGTCAAAGATTAGTTGGCCATAAGTTTGTGGGTCCATTTCTGGGTTCTCTAGTCTGTCCCATTGATCTGTCTGTTCTTGTGCCAGTACCATACTGTCTTGATGATTACAGCTTTGTAGTACAACTTGAAGTCTGGGATTGTGATGCCTCCTGCTTTGGTTTTCTTTTTCAAGATTGCTTTGGCTATTTGGGTCTTTTCTGGTTCCATACAAATTTTAGGATTATTTGTTCTAGCTCTGTGAAGAATGCTTGCGTTATTTTGATAGGGATTGCATCGAATATGTAGATTGCTTTGGGTAGTATTGACATTTTAACAATATTTGTTCTTCCTATCCAGGAGCATGGAATCTTTTTCCATTTTATGGTGTCTTCTTTGATTTGTTTCATAAGCTTTCTATAGTTTTCAGTGTATAGATTTTTCACCTCTTTGGTTAGATTTATTCCTAGGTATTTTATGGTTTTTTATGCAACTGTAAATGGGATCGATTCCTTGATTTCTCTTTCTGTCACTTCATTGTTGGTGTACAGGAATGCAACCGATTTCTGTGCATTGATTTTATATCCTGAAACTTTGCTGAATTTATGAATTGATTCTAGCAGTTTTTTGGTGGAATCTTTTGGGTTTTCCATATAGAGTATCATGTCATCTGCAAAGAGTGAAAGTTTGACCTCCTCCTGGGCGATTTGGATGCCTTTTATTTCTTTGTGTTGTCTGATTGCAGAGGCTAAGACTTCCAATACTATGTTGAATGACAGTGGTGAAAGCGGACATCCCTGTCTTGTTCCTGACCTTAGGAGGAAAGCTCTCAGTTTTTCCCCATTGAGGATGATATTAGCATTGGGTCGTTTATATATGGCTTTACGATCTCAAAATATGTTTCTTCTATCCCTACTTTCTTTGGTGTCTTTATCAAGAAAGGATGCTGTATTTTGTCAAATGCTTTCTCTGCATCTATTGAGAGGATCATATGGTTCTTGTCCTTTGTTTTATTGATGTGATGAATCACGTTAATTGTTTGGTGGATATTGAACCAGCCCTGCATCCCAGGTATAAATCTTGCTTGGTTGTGGTGAATAATTATTTTAATGTATTGTTGGATCCAGTTGGCTAATATCTTGTTGAGGATTTTTGCCTCCATATTCATCAGGGAAATTGGTATATAGTTCTCCCTTTTAGTGGGGTCTCTGTCTGGTTTTGGAATCAAGGTAATGCTGGCTTCATAGAAAGAGTTTGGAAGTTTTCCTTCCATTTCTGTGTTTTGGAACAGTTTCAAGAGAATTAACTCTTCCTTAAATGTTTGGTAGAATTCCCCTGGAAAGCCATCTGGCGCTGGAGTCTTGTTTTTTATGAGATTTTTTTGATTACTAATTTGATTTCCTTACTGGTTATGGGTCTGTTCAAATTTTCTATTTCTTCCTGTTTCAGTTTTGGTAGTGTATATGTTTCTAGGAATTTGTCCATTTCTTCCAGATTACCCATTTTATTGGCATATAATTGCTCTTAATATTCTCTTACTATTGTTTTTATTTCTGCTGTATTGGTTGCGATCTCTCCTCTTTCATTCTTGATTTATTTATTTGGGTCATTTCCTTTTTCTTTTTGATCAAGCTGGCTAGAGGTTTATCAATTTTGTTAATTCTTTCAAAGAAACAGCTTCTGGTTTCATTGATCTGTTCTACTGTTTTTGTTGTTGTTGTTGTTGTTGTTGTTGTTTCAATAGCATTGATTTCTGCTCTATTTCCTGTATTTTGCTGGTTTTGGGTTTTATTTGCTGTTCTTTTCCAGCTCTTTAAGGTGTAGGATTAGTTTGTGTATCTGAGATCTTTCTTCCTCTGCATCCCAGAGGTTTGGGGTTGTGGTGTTATCATTTTCCTTGGCTTCCATATACTTTTAATTTCCTCTTTAACTTCTTGTTAAAGAAGTTAAAGAATACTTCTTCTGCCCATTCATTCTTCAGTAGGATGTTCTTTAGTCTCCAAGTATTTGTTACCTTTCCAAATTTTTTGTTGTGATTGATTTCGAGTTTCATGGCATTGTGGTCTGAAAATATGCATGGTATGATCTCCATCTTTTTGTACTTGCTGAGGGCTGATTTGTATCCCAGTATGTGGTCTATTATGGAGAGCGTTCCATGTGCACTAGAGAAGAATGTATATTCTGCTGCTTTAGGATGAAATGGTCTGAGTAAGTCCATCTGGTCCAGTGTGTCATCAAAGCCATTGTTTCCTTGTTGATTTTTTGATTAGATGACCTGTCCACTGCTGCGAGTGGGGTGTTGAAGTCTCCTACTATTATGGTATTACTATCAATGAGTTTCTTTATGTTTGTGATTAATTGATTTATATATTTGGGTGCTGCCACATTTGGTGCATCAATGTTTACAACTGTTAGGTCTTCTTGGTTGATAGACCCCTTGATTGTGATATAATGTCCTTCTGCATCTCTTGATACAGTCTTTATTTTAAAGTCTAGATTGTCTGATATAAGTATGGTTATTCCGGCTTTCTTTTGTTGACCATTAGCATGATAGATGGTTCTCCATCTCCTTATTTTCAATCTGAAGGTGTCTTTAGGTCTAAAGTGGGTCTCTTGTAAACGGCATATAGATGGATCTTGTTTTCTTATCCATTCTGTTACCCTATGTCTTTTGATTGGAACATTGAGTCCATTGATGTTTAGAGTGAGTACTGAAAGATATGAATTTTTTGCCATCATGATGGTTGTAGAGTTGGAGTTTCTGGTGGTGTTCTCTGGTCCTTTCTAATCTTTGTTGCTTTTGGTATTTATTTATTTATTTATTTATTTATTTATTTATTTACATTTTCATCTTTTCTCCCCTCAGAGAGTCCCCTTAACATTTCTTGCAAGGCTGGTGTAGTGGTCACAAACTCCTTTAATTTTTGTTTGTCTGGGAAACCTTTTTATCTCTCCTTCTATTTTGAAGGACAGCCTTGCTGGATAAAGAATTCTTGGCTGCATATTTTTCTGATTAAGCACATTGAATATATCCTGCCACTCCTGTCTGGCCTGCCAAGTTTCTGTGGATAGGTCTGCTCCAAACCTGATCTGTCTTCCCTTGTAGGTTAGGGACTTTTTTTCCCTTGCTGCTTTCATGATTCTCTCCTTGCCTGAGTATTTTGTGAATTTGACTACGATATGCTTGTTGATGGTCAGTTTTTGTGGAATCTAATGGGGGTCCTCTGTGCTTCCTGGATTTTGATGTCTGTGTATTTCCCCAGGTTAGGAAAGTTTTCCACTATGATTTGCTCACATAACCTTTCTCCCCCTATTTCTCTCTCTTCTTCTTCTGGGACCCCTATGATTCTGATGTTGTTCCTTCTTAATGAGTCACTGATTTTTAAGTCACTAGTTCTTAAATTGTGCTCTTTTGCCTTAATCTCCTTCTTTTTTTCTGCTTCATTATTCTCCATACGTTTGTCCTCTATATCGCTGATTCTCTGTTCTGCCTCATCTGTCCTTGGAGCCATGGCATCCATCCGTGATTGCAGCTCAGTTATAGCATTTTTTACTTCATCCTGACTAGTTTTTACTTCTTTTATCTCTGCAGAAAGGTATTCTAATCTGTTTTCGACTCCAGCTAGTATTCTTATTATCGTGATTCTAAATTCTGGTTTAGACATCTTGCTTGTATCTGTGTTGGTGAAATCCCTGGCTGTCGTTTCTTCGTGCTCTTTCTTTTGGGGGTGAATTCATTCGTTCCGTCATTTTGAAGGGAGAAAATGAATTAATCAGGTAGAAAAATTAAAGTTAAAAAAATTAAAATAAAAAAATTAAAAAATATTAAAACTAAAAAATTAAACACACACACACACAAAATCGAATAAATGATGCTAGATCCTAGATGTGTTTTGGTCTGGGTGTTGAAAGTTGTTTGACAGATTAGAGAAAGAAGGGAAAGGAAAGAAAAAAAAGGAAATCGTTTTAGAATTTGAAAAAATGAATACATGGAAGTAGACTAAAATGAAATGATGGAAGTAAAATAGAATTTGAAAAAATTTCCACAAAAGTAAAGAATATAGTAGAAAAAATTTAAGGAAAATATTTTTAATAAAAATTAAAAATAAAAATGAATTTTTTCTCTTTCTGTATTCAAGAAAAAGAAAAGAAATGAAAAAGAGAAAAAAGAAATAAAAAAAGGAAATCCTGGGGCGCCTGGGTGGCGCAGTCGGTTAAGCGTCCGACTTCAGCCAGGTCACGATCTCGCGGTCCGTGAGTTCGAGCCCCGCGTCGGGCTCTGGGCTGATGGCTCAGAGCCTGGAGCCTGTTTCCGATTCTGTGTCTCCCTCTCTCTCTGCCCCTCCCCCGTTCATGCTCTGTCTCTCTCTGTCCCAAAAATAAAATAAAAACGTTGAAAAAAAAAATTAAAAAAAAAAAAAAAAAGGAAATCGTTTGAAAATTTGAAATAGTGAGTACACTGTAGTAGACTACAATAAAATGGAAGTAAAATGGAAGTAAGTAAAATATAATTTGAAAAAACTTACATAAAAGCAAAACAATTGTAAAAATATTTAAAGAAAAATATTTTTAATAGAAATTGAAAATAAAAATGAAGTTTTTCTCTTTCTGTATTCAAGAAAAAGAAAAGAAACGAAAAAGAGAAAAAAGAAAAAGAAAAAAAAGGAAATCGTTTGAATATTTGAAAAGTGAATACACTGAAATAGACTAAAATAAAATGATGGAAGTAAAATAGAATTTGAAAAAATTTACACAAAAGTAAAAAATATAGTAAAAACTTTTAAAGGAAAATATTTTTATAAAAGTTGAAAATAAAAATGAATTTTTTTCTCTTTCTGTATTCAACAAAAAAAAAGTGAAGAGAAAAAAAAAAGAAAGAAAATTGAATAGATGGACCTGCTAACAGATTGAAATAGGACTGAAATTACTTCATTTTCCCCTAGAAGTCAGACTATGAAGCGCTTTTTGGTCCATAAACTAAGCCGGAGGTGAGACTTGTGTTCTTGCAGAGCGAGGTTGGCCCAGTTGGGCGGGGCTCAGTGTAATGGCTCCATTCTCCACTAGATGGCGCTGCTAGCTACTGGGGTGGAGTATTGTGGTGCTCGTAGGTGAGTATGCGCATGCGCGGGAGAGGTGAAAATGCGCCACTCAGCTACCCAGTCTGTTCTCCCAGATCAGCAATCGCGCACCGTTCCTCTGTCCTCAGCTCTCGTCCACTCCCCGCTTCTTCACTCTCCGTGACCAGGCCCCAGGCAGCACCTCTCTCCCGACTTCTGTCTCAGATGCAGCCGTTTTCCCCGGCCCCTTACTTCTGAAGGACTGCGGCTTTGACCCGTTCCGCCCCTCTGCTGGAGGGTCTCACGGAGCAATGGCCGAAGGTCGGCTGCACCCAGGAACGCTTGCTGGACCCTGCTGCTGCTGGTGCCCCAAGACCGCGGCCAGGTGCCACCCGCCCCAGAAAAAGTTCGCGAGATAGTGTAGCAGCAGTTTTTCAGGGATTATGGAAAAATCACAACACACATCTGGCACCAGGCTTCACTCCTAATGACCTTATTCCAGCACCAGTGAATGTGGCCGTTTTCTGGGGTCTGCTGGGACCAGGTGGCTTCAACAGTCTCTACCAAATGTCCTTCCAGCAGTGGAACCGCTTTTCCCAGTGTGGCCTGAGATCCTCCCGGACCCCACTCTGTTCCTGGGGATTCGCCCTTCCCACCAGAGCACCGCCAGGTATGGAGCTGCGGAGTTGCAGCCTTTGCGCTCCCCTTGTTAACAGTCTTAATGGAATTTAAACCCTCTCCTTTCTCCTTTCTCCCTTTTTAGTTTAGTCCCTGTGGCCGTTTCCAAATTTCCACTTTTTCTCCGGCTGCTTTTGGGGAGGGGTGCTTTTCCCATATTCTTCCCCCCTCCCCAGTCTCTGTACTCTCTCCGCGCACAAAATTGGTTCCCTATCCTCTGGGGTTTCTCATTCCCCAAATTCACCTCTCTGCGCTGCATATCTGCAGAGTTCTGTGGTTCAGGTTCTGTAGATTGTTGTGTCAATCCTCCAATCAGTTTTCTAGGTGTGCAGGATGGTTTAGTGTTGGTCTGGCAGTATTTCATGGATGTGAGACACACACACAAAAAACTTCCATGCTGTTCTGCCATCTTGGCTCCTCCAATGTCTTTTCATTTCTATTTTATGGTCCCCAACTAGGGCTAAAAGAATTTCATATAAAGGAAATGAAAGTATATACATATTACAATGCTATGTAAAATGATAAGATATATTTATGAGAGAGGACTATGTTGCTTTCATTTGAGCATTACCTTAGAGCAGAATTTTTTTTTTTATGTTTATTTATTTTTGAGAGAGAAACAGAGCATGAGCAGGGGAGGGGCAGAGAGAGAGGGAGGGAAACACAGAATCTGAAGCAGGCTCCAGGCTCTGAGCTGTCAGCACAGGCCCACCTCGGGGCTTGAACTCATGGACGGCAGGATCATGACCTGAGCCAAAGTCGGACGCTTAATCGACTGAGCCACCCAGATGCCCCAGAGCAGAATTTTTATACTGTCACTTCCAGTCATGTTTTTTGGTTTCATTCCTCTTACCTCTCACTCCTAAAACTTAGTAAAGGAAATATATTTTGTTAAAGTCATTTGAATTCCTGTAGCTTGGTCGTGTTGATTTCTTAAAGAAAAACCTACATTTTGATTCATCACTACAATGTTTTGATGTATCAACCTCTTACACTTTTATTTATTAATTTATTTTAATTTTTTTAATGTTTATTTTTGAGAGAGAGAAAGAAAGTGCAAGTTGGGGAGGGCCAGGGAGAAAGTAGATCAGAGGTTTGGAAACAGGCTCTCCCCTGACAGCACAGAGCCCGATGCGGGGCTCTAACTCACGAACCCCGAGATCATGACCTAAGCCAAATTTGGACTCTTAGCTGACTGAGCCACCCAGGCACCCCTCAACCTCTTATACTTTTAGAAAGAATTTCACACTTGGTGTTCCATGGTCAAGTCTTTGTCACAGTCGCTATTTGATAATTATTGACTTTTTTTGATTTCAGGGCTTACAATCTAAATTTTGTAGTTCTCTTGAGATAACTGACTTATTTAACTCAGCATAGTACCTTCCATTCCATCCACGTTATTGCAAATGGCATGATTTCATCCTTTCTCATTGCCAACGAGTATTCCATTGTATATATAAACCACATCTTCTTTATCCATTCATGCTAAGTGAAAGTAGTTAGTCAGAGAAGGACAGATATATGTTTTCACTCATATGTGGATCTTGAGAAACTTAACAGAAGACCATGGAGGAGGGGAAGGGGAAAGAATAGATACAAACAGAGAGGGAGGCAAACCACAAGAGCTCTTAAATACAGAGAACAAACTGAAGGGGCGGGGGGGAGGGGAAAGTGGGTGATGGGCATTGAGGAAGGCACTTGTTGGAATGAGCACTGGATGTTGTATGTAAGCCAATTTCACAATAAATTATATTAAAAAATTTTTGTAGCTATCTTACTAAAGGCAATTGTAGGGCAAATTAGATAATAACGTAAATAATCATAGATCCTATGCTTGATTAGACTGAATTTGTATTACCTGTTCAAGGCAACAGTTTACTCTCCCACTCAGTTCCTCCCTGTTAGCTGATAGGTGAGATCATACTAATTTGAATATTAACATAAGATATATACCCTTATGAAATTGACACAACAGGCTGAATCCTGCACACTTTTCCCATTATTCCCTGGAAGAGTTTAGAGTCACATGAAGCCAGGGTCATAAATTCAACTGCTACATAAGTTGTTTAGCCTCTCTGTCTTCCCCAGCCCAGTTGCATCATCATCGTTTGATCACAGTAGAAACTAGGCGAAAGACTGGACGTAGATTAGCCCCTATCAGTGACACCAGATGGTGAAAAAATTGAGGACTTGTGAGCTGTTGATGAATCAGTGACAGGAAATTTCTAAAAGAAGAGTAGTTTTTGTATTGCAGTTACTGCTGAATAGCAAACGACGCCAAAGTTTATTAGCTTAAACAACCATTTTGCGTTGTTTGCAATTTTGTAAGTTAGGATTTTAGGATAGGCTCCTCTGGGCAGTTCTTCTCCCATCCCTGTGGTGTTAACTGGGGAGGCTGGGGCTTAAAGGTCCGTTCCCGAAATGGGGTTTTCACTCACATGGCTTCTCAGCGCTCCTTGGTACTCTGTCTCTTTAGCTTCTCACCCTCCAGGGGCTCTCCAAGTTGCTAGGGATTGTAACATCAGTGACGCCAAAGGAGTCAAACTTCTCATGTGGTAGCTGGTGTTCCACGGAGCCAGCGTTTTAAGAGAAGGCAAAAGTGTATCAAGCTGGAAGCTTCTAATTACTTAACTTCAAATGTCCCAGAGTATCAGTCATCTGCATGCCATTTGTCCAGAGTCTCCTAGTTCAGTCTACTTTCAAGGGAAGGGTGAGAACAAATTTCACTTTCTTTAAAAAAAATTGTTTTAATGCTTATTTATTTTTGAAGAGAGAGAGCATGAGTGGGGGAGGGGCAGAGAGAGAGGGAGACACAGAATCCAAAGCAGGCTCCAGGCTCGGAGGTGTCAGCACAGAGCCTGACGAGGGGCTCAGACTCACGAGCCATGAGATCATGACCTGAAACAAAGTCGGATGCTTAGCCAGCTGAGCCACCCAGGCGCCCACAGATTCCACTTCCTTATGGGTAATGACATCAAAAATAGATTTCATTGATGGGGAAATGGTACCAGGATGGTAGAAATTAATGTCAACTATCTGGAAACAAGCAATCACAAAGACTATTATTTGTATGGTATGTGAATTGACTGTTGCACGACTCTCGGGGCCAGAGTCTACACTGTGCATTAAACAGTTTCCTGCTGGAGTTTGCATGCCTTCTTCATGGGTGAACTCCTTTGGGGAGAGTGCATCTGGGGGCTCAATTCCTTCCATTTGAAAACCATTAAAATTCACTTTGCAGGGTTGCAAAAATATTTCAAACAAATCACGTTAGCAACTTTAACATTATAATTGATTTTGGTTCATTACGCTTTTATTAACAAAATATGCTCTTGAAATTGTACAATCTGCTGGTAACCATTTCATTAAAGAAGCATAACTGTAATTCTGAACTTAAACTTATGAATACTATTAGTGTATGAACACAAACTGCCCTCACTGATACCTGCCCGATGTTTTTGAAGTTAAACACTAATATGACTTCCCTAACATTCTTCAGCCTGGTATCTATGTCATGAATAGTAAAAGTTATTCTATTTTTAGGAAACTAGCAGAGGGGAAAAGAGGAAGAAAAACTTAAATACCAACAAGGATTTCCCCCCACTTTTATTATTCTAGTATCAAAAGTTCTTGAAATATAATTCTGACTGAATCTAGATCTAAGAAGTCCTTAGTAAGTTTAAACAGTTTTAATTCCATTGGAAATGAGTACTTAATGGCTGAAGAAAGACCAGGCAGTACAGCCCTGGAGGAAGAGCTGGAGCCTGGAAGAACTTGAACTAGGGAGGGACCACAGTCCTAATGGAATGCCTTTCTAATTGCCACCTCTTTCCGCCACACACACAAGCCCATAAGGGTTCACCCTGCTCCCTGGTTTCTGATCTTGACATCACAAAATGCTGAAGTGTGCTCATTCATCAACAAATGAAGTGTGCTCACTTATCAACAAATATTTATTTGGTGCCTGGTGTTTTCCTAGAAGGTTAAAATATTTAGGGGAGTTGAAATATGGAAGATGCGTTCTCTCTGGTTCTTGTATCCAGAAATTAAAAAGAAATTGTGCTTCATGTTTGAAATAAACAGAATGACTAAAGACTTAAGGGAGCACCTGACTCAACTTTCATTTTTATGTATTTTATTTTTTTAATTAATTAATTATTATTATTATTATTATTATTTTTGAGAGAATGAGAACAGGGGAGAGGCACAGAGGGGGAGAGAGAGAGAATCCCAAGAGAGACTGATGTGGGGCTTGATGCCACAACCCTGGGATTATGATCTGAGCCCAAATCAAGAGTCTGATGCTCAACTGACTAGGCACCCCTCATTTTTATTTTTAATTTTGATGTCAGGTCTGGCGTAGGTTGGAATCAAATTTCATGCAAGAACCATTGACTTGCAGTCAAATGAGACATGATCTAGTTAATTTTGTTGGCAAATTGCCTCCTTGACTAAGGAAAAGTCAAGGCCTCAGCATGTCTGTGGCCAGAATGATCCCTTTGTATCCTGGAGGACGCGGCCTTGCTTCCTTTAAAGCAAGTAACAAACTCATTCTGGAAAAGGACTTGAGGGGGAAGAGCTTTCTTTTTGCTTGTGGTGGTGCAGAAATTGATGCAGAAATAATAGGTCAACATGAAGAGGAAAAACATGCTTGGGAAGGGGTGGTATTATTTCTCAATCTTTCCCGACTTCTTTGATTTTTGAGATATACCTGTAATTTGTATTTATACAACTAAGACACGTATGGCGATACTTAAATCTTCAGGCCCTTGTTACTTTTTGCAGCACCTGTTTCTTTTACAGTTGTGGTAGGATTCTGAGGCCGTGGGCTTGGGGTGGGGGTGTGGGTTGGGATAGAAGGTCTGTCATTGATGTTTTATTAATGTTAGAGGTAAAAGCACATCTACACAATAGAAATGGTATTTTGGGGAAATAATGACATGAAAAATGCTCATGATACAAAAACCCTGAAAACTCAGAAGATAATACCATACTATAGACTGAGAGCACCAGACTAGAAAAAAAAGACTGGAAATACAATACAATAAATACAATATTAACTGTGTTATCTTTGGGTGGGGATGTTCACTGTGATTTTAACTTTTTCTTAGTGCTTGTCTGTGCTTCCAAACTCTCTGTGGTGATCATGTATGATTAGTTTAATAGAGAAGAGATTCATCAGGAAAAGCAAAGTTGTTTCCTGGTTTTCAGGCTTGAACAGTGAGATTTCTATTACGTTCAGATCTAGTTAAAATGTGACCCCACAGCTGTTTTCCTTACTGGTTTGTTGTTCCTTTATCCCATTAGTGAAGTCTGTGTATTCATATGGTACTACCCATAGGAGACAGAAACTGATGAGACACTTCACATAACACCCCCAAAGGGAAAAGAACAAAGGAAGGTGAAGAACACAGTGGTAAAAGCAGAGGAATAAATGGGGCAAAGCTCAGGATTCTTGCCCTCCATTTCAGCACATACAACCCAAGAGATTTTCTCAAAGTCCTATACTCTACCTTCACTTACCCCTTTCCTTTTGGTATTTCCCTTTCTCCTTCCTTTCTCATAAACTTCTTTTCTCTTTCAAACCTCTGTTTTCTGGATAATGCTAATAATTACAGCCAACCACGATGTGCATGACAAAATAAGTTTATGGGCAGGGCCAGGATTCAAATCTAAGGTCCTTCTGACTCTCAAATTCTACATCATATTGCTTCCATATGGATGTATCCATAACTTCTCCATTTATCTATGAGCCAAGGGGGAAGAAAATAGTGTTTGATTTTTTTCTTGTTAAAAATAAAAGAAAATGCAGATTTCAAAAATGCTTGTGAGTTTTCCATGTCATTTTGGTTTGTGTTCAAACAAAAAGAAAACCAAGCCCAAAGTAAGCATATCCTCCAGCTTTTCCAAGTGTCAAATGGCAATTGGGATATGTGAAACAAAGATTCAGATGGAATCTTCGTATCAGAATATAAATACAAGCTAGGGAAGCCAAGCACATAAGCTGTTGAAAACAAAGGATTGACCATAAGCCATAGGACATTTATATTCATGTTTCTAAATAGCTCCCATTCATTACACACTTATATATAATTCTCATCTTCAGCAGAGTTTAAAGTAGGAGAAATTTCCCTCTTGCTGTGGTAGCAGTGTTGAATCAAAAAGCAATTTGTATTTTGTTGGAGGATAAAGGTGCTTCAAGGCTTCTCTGTACAAATGTGGCCGAGTTTTAGCAACCAGAAACCCTCCCCTCACTCTCCTGATAATTTGTGTTTCTTCAGTAAACTGCAAACAAATTTGCAACTTTGCTTGTTATGTTAATATTTTAGCAATGATGAGTGTCATTTACTGTGGATCTAATCTTTTGGAAGTCTTTCTGGGGAAAATAAATTGTGTTAGTTATTACAAAGCTTAATTAGAGCTCAGCTAATTAACAGTTCACATTTAAAGCTGGATTACATATGGCATCTATTGTTTTTGTCTATTAAATGTTTTTTCAAATAACAAATTAAAGTGAAATTCTCATAACAAAGCAAATCATTTGAAAGTGAACAATTTAATGGCATTTAGTGCATTCACGATGTCTGCAATCACCAGCCCTATCTAGTTCCAAAACATTTGTATCACTCAGAAGTTAAACTCCTATCCATGAAGCAGTTTCTTCAAATTCCTTCCACTGCCCAGCTCCTGGCAACCATCAGCTCCTGGCTTTATCTCTTCCGGATGGTTCATATAAATAGAATCATCCAATACGTAACCTTTCGTGTCCAGCTTCTTTTGCTCAGCATAATGTACTTAAGTTTCCTCCACATTGTTGCATGTATCAGTACTTCATTCCCTCTTTTGTTCTGCTTTTTTTTTTTTTTTTCCCAGCCAAGGTATAAGGGATACATGAAATTGTAAAATGTTGAAGTGTACAATGTGGTGGGAGGGCACCTGGCCAGCTCAGTCGGTCGAACGTCCGACTCTTGATCTCAGGGTTGTGAGTTTGAGCTCCACACTGGATGTAGAAATTACTTAAAATCTCAAAACAAAAAGTGCACAATGTGATGGTTTCATATCCATACACATTGTGGAAGGATTTCCAGAATTGAGTCAACACATCAATCACGTCCATCACCTCATATGTTTACCTTTGTTGTTGCTGTTGGGTGACAACACTTAAGATCTATTGTCTCAGGAAATTTCAAGTATTCAATAATTTATCCACTCTAGTTACTGTGCTATACACCAGACCCACAGAACTTATTCATCTTATAACAGAAAGTTTGTACTCTGTTACCAACCTCTTTTCCTTCCTTCACCCCAAGACTCTGGCAACCATCATTCAACTCTGTTCCTGTGAGTTCAATTGTATTTTTAGATCACGCATACAAGGGGGATCATGCAGTGCTGGTCTTTCTCCATCTTATTTCACTTAGCATGATTCCCTCTTGATTCTTCCTGTTGTTGCAGATGACAAAATGTCCTTAATTTTTGAGACCGAACACTATTCCATTATATATATATTACCTTTCCTTCACCATTTATCTGTCAACGGACACTTATGTTGTTGTTACGTATCTTGACTATCGTGATTAAAGCTGTGAGGTACATGAGAGTACTGATAACTCCTCAAAATAATAATTTCATTTCCTTTGGATATACACCCAGAAGTGGATTGCTGGGTCATATGGTAGTTCAATTATTAATCTATTGAGGAAACTGGTTTCTGTAGTGGTGGTAACAGTTTAGATTTCCATCAACAGTGAAGAAGGGTTCCCTTTTCTTCTCATCCTCACTGACATTTGTTATTTCTTGTCTTTTTAATAATAGCCATTTTGACAGGGGTGAGGTGATCTCTCACTGATTTTGATTTGCATTTATCTGATGAATAGTGATATTGAACATCCTTTTATGTACCTGTTGGTCATTTGTTTGTCTTTTTTTTTTAAGTGTATTTATTTTTGAGAGAGAAAGAGAGAGAGAGAGAAAGAGAGAGAGAAAATCCCAAGCAGGCTGTACTGTCTGTGTGGAGCCTGACACAGGGCTCAATCTCATGAACCATCAGATCATGACCTAGCCAAAATCCCAACCAACTGAGCCACCCAGCCCCCACCCCCCACCCCCCACCCCCCCGTTTGTCTTCTTTGGGAAAAAAAATGTCTACTAGGGTCCTTTCTCCATTTTTAAATTGGATTATATGTTTTTTAATATTAAGTTGTAGGAATTCTTTATATATTTTGGATATAACTCCTGATCCATCTCCTGTCATTTGCAGATAACTTCTCCTATCCATAGGCTGCCTTTTCATTTTTTTATGGTTTCCATTGCTGTGCAGAAGCCTTTTAGTTTGATGTAGTCCCATTTGTTTATTTTTGCTTTTGATGTCAAATCCAAAGAAGTCATTACCAAGACCAACGACAAGGAGATTATCTTCTGTGTTTCCTTCTAGGTGTTTTACAGCTTTAGGTCTTACATTCAAGTCTTTAATCCATTTTTAATTGATTTTGGTGTATGGTGTAAGATAGGCATCAAGTTTCATTCTTTTGCATGTGGATATCTGGTTTCCCCAAGACCATTTATTGAAGAGACTATCCTTTCCTCATTGTATATTCTTGGTGACTTTGTCAAAATTAATTGACTATACACACATGGATTCATTTTTGGCCTCTCTATTCTGTTCCACTGATCCATGTATCTGTTTTATGCCAATACCATACTTTTCTGATTACTATAGCTTTGTAACATAGTTTGAAGTCAGAAACTGTGATGCTTCTAGCTTTGTTCTTCTTTCTCAAGATAGCTTTGGCCATTCGGGGCCTTATATGGTTCCATAACATTTATTTGTGTCTTCTTCAATTTCTTTCATCAGTCTTTTATAGTTTTCAGTTTACAAGTATTTCACCTCCTTGGTGAAATTTAATCCTAAATATTTCATTCTTTTTGATGCTATTATAAATGACAATGTTTTCCTAATCTCTCTTTCCCATAGTTTGTTGTTAGTGTATAGAAATGCAACTGAGTTTTATATCTTGATTTTCTTTTCTGCAACTTTACTGAATTCTTTTTTTAGTTCAAACAGGGTTTTTTTGTTTTTTTGTTTTTTTTTGTTTTTTTGTAGAGTATTTAGGGTTTTCTATATATGATATCATGTTATCTGCAAACAGAGACAATTTTTCTTCTTCCTTTCTGATTTGGATGCCTTCTATTTCTATTTCTTACCTAATTGCTCTTTTGGGCTCCTGATCCCAGGAGTCATGCTGGCTAATTAGAAGCCAGACCTTCATGGAGTAGCTAGCAAGGTATATAGTCAAATCCCTTCCATGGTAAAACTGGAGACTGGAGTTTTTGTCTGCTTTCTCTGTGCTTAATGAGATAGCCACAGAGAATGCTGACATGTCCTTTTTAAAAACTGCTTCTTGGAGGCACCCAGATGGCTCAGTCAGTTAAGCATCTGACTCTTGATTTTGGCTCAGGTCATGATCTCACAGTGAGATAGAGTCCCACTTCTGGCTCTGTGCAGACAGTACAGAGCCTGCTTGGAATTCTCTCTCTCTCTACTCTTCCCATGCTTTCTTTCTTTCTCAAAATAAATGAAATAAACATAAAAAAAAAAAAAAACCCACTGCTTCTTTGTTGTAGTCCTGTTAGATTTGTGAATACAAGCTCCATTTGCTGTCAGAACTGATGATTATGGGGCTCTTGGGGTCAGCCTTGAAAGTTGGGGTGCTATATGTGTAGTCCAAGCCCTTAGCTTCTCAGAAAGAAGCTGAGATTTGGGGGTTCCCTCCTGATTGTAAGATACTGTACCACAGGTTGATGGTGAGAGTGTATCTCAGTCTTTCCCCCCTGTTTGGATGTGGATATTTTCTCAGTCCCCTGGTATGTGAGGGTCAGTCAACTAGTTTCTGGATTTCTCTCAAAGGGAATTCTTCCGTATAGCTTCATAGCCCGTGCTTCTGTGGGAAGAAGGAAATTCACAATCCTTCTATGATGCCATTTTGGTGCTATCACTCAAAAATCATCCCTTCATTACTTTTATGGCTCAATGATACTCCATTGTATGGCTATACCATGGTTTGTTTCTCTATTCATTTGTCGATGGACTTTTGGAATATTCTACTTTTTGGCTATTGTGAATAGGGCTACTGTACTAAATGCTTTTAAGCTTTTTTTTTTTTTTTTTTTTTTTTTTTTTTTAAATCTAAGCCATGTAAGCACATAGTTTCGAGAATCAAATAATTCTACAAGCCCTCTTATGCAGAGCAGTCATTACGGAAACAAAGCTCCTAACACTTTGCTGCAGAATTTCCCTGCTCCCTTAAAGTCGGTTGAATAGTAAAGATTTCTGAATCTTTATGATCTTTGAAAATTGATCTGATCCCTTCTTGATAGTTCTTTTCCTGGCCTTTCATACCTGTGCCATTAATTCTCAGCCTACAGGTTCCTGGGGCTCAGGTGCTCTCTCTCCTTGTGGCTGGCCTTCTCCTGCAAATTCTAAGCATCTAACCATCCCCTCCCCAACTCCATCTCCAACTCCTTGACTCAGGGACCTTCAGAGCACCCCACCTCCCATTTCATTGCAACCTGAAAGTACTTCAATCGGGGCCAGCTGTAGGGCTCATTTGTCTCTCTTCTTTCAGAGACCACAGTCCTGTACTGCCTGTCGTCTGCCGAATACCATATTTTCCTATCTGTTTTTTTCTCAGTATTTAATGCAAGAGTGTGAATATATCCAGTTGCCGCGACTCTATCATGATGGGGTTCAGAAACTTCTTTCTGAGAATGTTGGTGATTGTTTTCTTCTTGAGTTTCTTTCTTCCAGGCCAGGCCTTTTGTTTTTGTTTTTCTAATTTTTCCCCCCATGTTTATTTTGGTCTTTGTCTTTGGTTATAATCAAGGTTTTCTTCAAGCTCCTGGTGACTCTAGGCTATTCATATGTAAGAGGAGGATACTAGAACTGATTGGAAACTCCATGTTTGTGGGTGGAGTTTGTCACCCAATGGGTTTCCCTGGAGAGTGATTTGATTTTAAAGCTTTTTAATAACTAAGATTGATCTTTGGTTAAGTGATAGCATACTTTGTTTAGAATTAGGAGCTGTGCTTATATCCTCGAACTTGTAGTGACTGAAGCAATGGCCAGTAGAACTTATAAGGGGAAGCTGATGGGAACAAAGAGGCTTTCTTGTATATGTTAAATTATAAGCTGACCACTCCTTATTCTGTGTAAGCACAAGAGTACTTTGTTTTACGTAAACTCTTACTTTATTTTGAAAAGGTGATTGTATGCATCAGCTCAGGCTGCCCTAACAAAATAGCACAGGCTAGGCAGCTTAAACAGAAATTTCTCACAGTGTTGGAGGCTAAGAAACCCAAGATCAAGATGCTGGCCAATTTGTTTTTTGGTGAGAGCTTTCTTCTGGCTTGAAGAAAGATGCCTTTCCACTTTGTCCTCATACAGGGGAGAGAGGGAGAAGGAGAGGGAGAGGGAGGAGGAGAGGGAGAGGGAGGTAGAAAAGGGGAAGGGGAAGGGAAGGGAGGACACCCTGGTTCTCCTTTATAAGGGCACTAATCCTATCAGATCAAGGCTCCACCTATATGATCTCATTGAACTTTATTACTCTCTTAGTGGCCCTGTCTTCAAATGCAGGCATATTGGGGGTTAAAGATTCAACATATGGATTTGGGGGCACACAATTCACTCCATAACAATGATCAACCTTTTTTCTTGTCTAGAATATAAGCTCCTTTGAAGGCAGGAATCATGTTTTGTTCTTTTGTTTTTGTTTGCTTTTGCTTTGTTATGTTCTCTCTTCATTAACACCTCTTCGGCTGCCCAACCCCTAATCATGTCCATAATCACCTAATCAAAAATTAGATCATGTGACCAGGTTAATTCCAGGTGTAGCCTCTTAGTTCATAATTCATGTTATAAGGTCCTTCAACTCTGTTTGTGGTGGTTCCCAGGCACTGAATGCCTTACTTAGTTGTTACTAGATACTATGCAGAGTGATGAAAACAAATGCTCTTATATATAAAAATCTTTCCATATCTCCTGACATGTCAAATTATCATCTGGGAATAAAATGGAGAATGTTTGGTCCCATGAGTATACATTAAATGTCAATCTTTTTTTTTTTTTTTTTGATGTTTATTTCTGAGAGAGAGAGAGAGAGAGAGAGTGGAGGAAGGTCAGAGAGAGAGACACAGAATCTGAAGCAGGTTCCAGGTTCTGAGCTGTCAGCACAGAGTTGGACTCAGGGCTTGAACCCACAAACTGTGAGACCATGACCTGAAGGACGCTTAACTGACTGAGCCACTCAGGCTCCCCTAAATGTCAATCTTAAATGGAAGAGTTTTAAAGAAGCACCTCTTAGCATAATAAAGCCCCCTTTTAAATCATCGTACCCCATTCACGTGTATGTGTAAGAATTATCATAAGATAAAACAGAAAGGTACTGCACAAATCATTTTGCAACAATGCACTTCAGTCAATACTTTTTCTAATGAAACATTTTATTTTTTTTTTTAATTTTTTTTTTTTTTAATGTTTTTATTTATTTTTGAGACAGAGAGAGACAGAGCATGAACAGGGGAGGGTCAGAGAGAGAGGGAGACACAGAATCGGAAGCAGGCTCCAGGCTCTGAGCCATTAGCCCAGAGCCCGACGCGGGGCTCGAACTCACGTACAGTGAGATCGTGACCTGGCTGAAGTCGGACGCTTAACCGACTGCGCCACCCAGGCGCCCCTCTAATGAAACATTTTAAATTCTAGCTACCTGACCATCAAGTTAATCCATTGCTAACTGAGTAATTCTGAGGCTGTTTCACTTATAGGAGCATTATGAACTGTTGGGGGACATGATTTTTCATATCAATTTGTAACAACTCCACTCTTAGCTGACCTTTGACTATTTCTGGTCCCTGAATTAAACATACAGATAGACTTGTGACTCATCTGGATTTTAAATTTTGGATGTTACAAGGAGAAAACTTTAAAATAAACATTGCATTTTAATATGCTTATTTTTCCGAAGTGAGTGAATTGAACATTTCAGATTTTAGAACCCATAATGCATCTCTGTGTTTTTCAAACAGAAAAATGAGCTGAGGAAAAACCCATCTTTATTGTATTAGCTCTCTGTATTATCTGACTTTGTGTTCAGTGAGATCATTTTGAAAAGGTTAAGTGACTTGGAAATTTACAAGATGTACTTAGTTTTATGTCCTATTCAGTTCTTCTCCCAGGAGATGATGTTGAAGACACTGCCCATTTTAGCCATCAGTATTTCTGACCTGTGGATCCATTTGAGTAAAGCTGTATTGAAGAAAAGGAAAAAGAGTAATAGTGGAATATGTATCAAGAGCAATGGTGGATGTACAAAAAAAATATGGGCTTCCTGTACATATGGAATTTTTAGTAAGACAGTGTAAGGTCATTAGACTGATGTAAAAATTAGGGAACATACAAGGTGGAATATAATTAAGAGCTCAATCCTGTGGTATAAACTGTAAATGCCAAAATGCATTTGGAGAAAGGAGATAACACTGTGGCTTTAGAGGAACTGAGGCAGCAGAATATTCTAGGAGTTTATTATTGAAGGGAAGGTAGAATTCTGTCAGAATCCAGGAGGAAGGATTTCAGGCTCTAGCTGGAG
Organism: Leopardus geoffroyi; assembly: GCF_018350155.1. Lineage (NCBI taxonomy): Eukaryota > Metazoa > Chordata > Mammalia > Carnivora > Felidae > Leopardus > Leopardus geoffroyi. The sequence continues at coordinate 40,512,682 of NC_059338.1, forward strand.
CAGGCAGTCAGCAAAGACAAGGAGGTAAAAAAAGAGTATTTTTGCCTAGTGGGGACCTGCTGGAGGAAGGTCTGATGGGAGATGAAAATCTATAACGTGGGGATAATATTGGAGAAGATGCCTTCATGATGTAGAACCAATAACACACACGAACAGCTGTATTTCCTGGAAATTATTTTTTTTTACCATGCAAATTTTGGAAAATACAACTGAGGTGGGGGTTGTGAACACATATTGCAGCAGTGAGTCCTGGCTGGGGCCCTTGCCAGCTCTGTAACCTTGGGAAGCTTTCTTAATTTGTGTCATTTTGAGAGCCGCCGTAGTCATGGCCTCTTTCTCCTTACCTTGTTTCACTTCCTCCTATCTTCCAACATGCATCTTTCACACGTATCAGGCTGATTTCTGTCTTAGCTCACAAACCGGCATCCCTTTTATCTAGGTTAAACTTTTTACTTTTTAAAAAAATATCCTCCCTAGTTACAACATCTTGGTGAAGGCCTGATACCTTCATAGGTTATGTGGATCTTTGATCTCCCTCTTCTCTGGATTCCTATTACATTTGGAATCTGTAGCACACCCCCATTTAATCCTTACTCATAAATTCTCCATGTTATGTAAATTTTGCTTGTATAGCTCACACTTGGTTATGACGTTTTTATAGCCGTGACCACAATAAATATAGAGCTCATGGTAGATTGTCACTGCGCACGTCAGTTAGTTGGTTGACATTTCTGAACTTTTGGTGTGCTTTTTGGTTACTTTTACATTCTTAAGAATTGTTTACTAAAGCATGCTTTTCGAAGTCAGGAGAGAAAAAAAGTTACCATATCCCCCTGTGTTTATTTCCATTTATTTTGAGATCTTTCACAGCAAAAACTGAAGTAGGAAGTAACAGAAGAGTGTTTCTTATAAGGTTTCTCCATATGATAGTTACATTATTTTAGGTGACTACTCACACAACTGTGTTTCTTTCCCTAAGAAATTTTATATTTTCATTAGTAGATCCTCTGAACGTTATCTTAACAGAATTTATTATATTTTAATGTTTATTCTTTATATAGTGAGCTTTGAGAGTTATCACATATTAAAAGTAATTGCCATCGCATTTCCTAAAATCACATTATCTCTATAAATGCCTATTCTTAGGAATTTATATTAAGAAAATCAAACTTTGCCACTAACATTATCATCATTAGGTAGATGATTATGATAAACTCAGAAAATTGTTCACATCTGAATTGCTAAAACAGATTTACAGAAATTTTTATTTATGAATATAGATGCATCATACCCCAGTAAAGCATCTTAATTGGAAGATGGGTGGAATAGTACATACTTTTCCTTTCATGCGTATTTTCCAAAGACCTATAAGGTTTTTTTTTATAGCAACTAAATTAAAATAATTTTGCTCTTTGATGCGATTTGCTAAATTCTTCTTAAGAAGCTTATTAGAACAAATGTTACAAAATTATACTCACATTGCTAATGTGACTTTAATAACAGAGCAAATGGATAGATTTTCCTTCATGTAGCATTTTACTCTTCAAATTCTGTTTATATCAGTGTGTTCTTTCCAGCAAACTCCAGTTGGCAAAGATAAACTTCTTTTGTTCAGAAAGGGCATGATACTCGTATTTGGGGGGGGGGGGGGGAAGCACTTTTCACATGTTTCTTCAACTTGTACAAGTTACCAGGCTGATAGCACAGTAAACCAGTGTATTTGTTTGAGCCATTGTGTATATTACTTTAAAGACTTAATTACGTTTTGAATAATTAATACATATATATGGTGCATAATTTAAATGTTTCAAAAAGTGATACAATGTAAAACAAATTTCCTACTTACCCTTGTGTACCAGCAACCCAATTTTCTGTCTGAGTGAACTGCAATCACTTTATGGTTCTTCTAGAGAGAGTCTATGCTTACAGACGTATGCATATATACATACTTTATTTTCACATCAATAGTATATAATACAGTTTTTCATCTTGTTCACTAAACAACATTTACTGGGGACTGTTCAGTCTCAAAATCTGTGGAGATGTACTTTTTAGCGCAGCTGATTAGTAATCCATTACATGTCTATATCAAGATGTCTTCAACCAGTCTCCTATCAATGGGTTTTCTGTAGTTTGTTTCTTTTTTCTTTTTTTCTTTTTTTTTAATGTTTATTTTTGAGAGAGAGAGAGAGAGAGACAGAGCAGGAGCAGAGAGGGAGGGAGTCACAGAATCTGAAGCAGGCTCCAGGCTCTGAGCTGTCAGCACAGGGCCCGACACAGGGCTCGAACCCACAGACCGTGAGATCATGACCTGAGCTGAAGTCAGACACCTAACTGACTGAGCCACCCAGGTGCCCCTGTAGTTTGTTTCTTAAACAATCTTTTGTTCATGCTCCATGAACAGCTTTGCACCTACAATGTTGGAGCATTTCTAAAGGACAAATTTGTAGACAGAGAGTTGTTAGGACAGGAACCATACACAAAATTTACCAGGGTTAGTTTCACACCAATGAAGAGGGTAAAGCCCTGTTTATCCCTACCCTCACTGAAAAAGCATCAAACCTTTAGATTTTTGCAATGCTGACTTCATAAGATAATAAATAAGATAGCAAATGGGATCTTACAGCTGTGTTTAGAAATTTTTTTTATTATGAGCGAAGTTCAGTATCTTTTAAATGTTTCAAGACCATTTCTATTGTATCATAAATCATCTGTTCATATCCTCAGTCCATTTTTTTCTGTTGGTCTGTTGGCCTTAGGAGGAAACCATTATAATTACAGGCTAATGACATATTGATGCAAATATTTATTCCTGTTTGGTTTCTGCCATGAAAAAAAAATGGGGTTTTTTTGTATATATTTGATTTTGTTAATATTTTCTCTGTTATCTCCTGGGTTTTGTGCCATACCTAGGTCTTTTCTACGTTAAGAGTAAAAAAAAAATAATTTTTCCCTCAGTGCTTGCTAATGGTTTGGTTTCGTTTTCTTTTCTGCTTCTTTTAAATAAATGTTTCATATCTTTGCTCCATCTGATATTTACTTGGATATGAAGAATAAAATAGGCATGAAGTAATTTTTCTTTATATAGCTACCCTATTGATACAGCATTATTTGTTAAATAATAACTTTATCCAGTAATCTGTCTTTATCTTCTGGAATGGAATGACATTTCATCATATTCTAAAGACCTCAATGTATTTGCTCCTATTTCTGGATTCTTTCTTTTGATCCACTGATAGTGTGTATTGACTACTTTAATACCATTATACTGTTTTGATTATTGTAACTTTAAAATAGATTTTAATATCTGACGGGCCTAGTCATTATTTCTCTCTCTTTTTTTTTTCAGGGTTTTCCTATGTATTTTTTCATAGGAACTTCAGAATCAGCTTTCCTATTTAAAAAGGAACTCTTATTTTTATTTTAATCACAATGACAACAAACATTTATTTAGGGAGAACTGGCATCTTTGCAACATTAAATTTTCCTATCCAATAATAGTATATATTTTCCCATTTATTAAGGTCTAATATTATATCCCTCCGTAGTATTTAAAATATTTCTGCATATAGAGTTTTTACGTTTCGAGTTAAGTTTATTTCTAGACTTTTCAATACTATTTTGAGTTCCCCACTAGTTTGTCTTCTAACTTGTTTTGACTATCTTTATTTAATGTTTTTTTACCTATTTTTAAGACAGAGAGAGAGAGACAGAGTGTGAGTTGGCAGAGGGCAGGGAGAGAGAGAGAAGGAGACAGAGTGTGAGTGAGTGCGGGCCAGAGAGAGAGGGAGACACAGAATCCGAAGCAGGCTCCAGGCTCTGAGCTGTCAGCACAGAGCCCGGCACAGGACTTAAACCTGCAAACCCCTTGATCATGACCTGAGCCCAAGTTGGATGCTCAGTGGATTGAGCCTCCCAGGCACCCCATTGGCTATTTTCTGAATTAATTTTGAACTGAGTCATCTTTCTGAATTCTCACATTTTTTGTAGAATAGTAGTTTCTAGGGGATTCTCTTGGATTTTACAGGTTATAAGCCTCTAATCTTCAAGAAATGTAAACATTACCTCCTTCCTGCTGTTCACACCTCTTTCTTTCATTTAATTGCTTTGTCTAGTCAGTTGAGAACATTGTTAAATAGTTGTAATAGTGAACAGCCTAGTCTTGTCCTTGACTTAATGGAAATAATTTTACTGCTCTTTGACTTTTCTAGAAAGCAATTTATTTCATCTATGTTTTCATACTTACTTGCACATAACTGAGAAGTCTGTTTTGATTTGTGGTTTTATTCCCACACCTGTGATTTCTTTCTCTTATCTTTATTAATTTACTATTTATATGCAAAGAGTCACCTAATAAAACTTAGGTTCAGGTTTACTGGAGATAGTCTGCCCCTGGGTTTGGCTTTCATATTCACGGTTTTACTTGATTTTTGGCATCTAGAGATTTGTCTTCCTGACAAGCTCAGCAATGCATTTAAATGTGTTTAAATTATTTTATTTAGCATTTCCAAGTGTTTTATGGCCCGGAAATCCCATATGTCTTTTTGAAGTTTACCAATCTTTTTAGAAAGTGCTACTTTCACCCTTTTGTCTCCAAATATAGTTCTCTTTCCCATTTTTCTTCCTCTTCATTATTACTTTCATTTCGTAAATGTTGGCTTCTGTTTTGTAAATATCATTTACTGAACTTACTGGATTTGAAACATAATAGAAAAGAAGAGAAAGCACAATGCTTCATTGGCTGCATATTGTGAATGAATTGAAGCTGTTTTTTGAAAGAGTTCAGAAGAAACTGTCAGTGACAACACCAGGTTCTAAGATGCCAAGAAATGTAGATGTAGAATTCAGCTTATTGGAAGGAAACTCTTTTCTAACAATCAGAACTTTCACAAACTCTAAAAAGTCCATGGTCTCCCCCACCTGCACTTTTCAGCAAGACTGCATCGTTGGGTATACTACACAGGGACAGGGGTATTGAGTAGGGGGTTGTAGTAGACGGTCTCTCTAGTTCCTCTGAACTCTGACACAAGCAAATGCCCCAGAATACTAGCCCAGCTTTGGCTGTTGCCCTAACTGGCCCTTGGATAACATTGTAATAAACAACTCTAGTTTACTGAGTTGGCCTGCCTTGCGTTGGGTCTGAATATAATCAGGACTCATTATTCATCAAACCAGCCTGCACACACTGTGGCTCATCTTGTGGGGCCCCTGGGAAACATTTCTGGAGTTAAGTGAGGATTCAGAGTAAAGCTAAAGCATTTCTTTGGTAGGCTTTTAAATGCTGAGATCAGTTTTTATTTTTTCTGCTGTTTTATCTGTTATATAGGAAAGTAATTACACACACACATACACACAAACTGGTGCATGGTAGTTCCTGTATGATTTCAAAAGTGATGCTTTTCATTTTTTCATAGGTCACAGTTGAAGCTTGAGTCATTTTGAACCAAGTGGTGTTTGGGGGCAGTGTTGTGGGCATGCTGAGAAATTATAGCAAGTAAGCCTGATTAATGAGAATCTGTGGCCCATGTGAATGGGAGGAAGAGAAAAGAGGCTTAGAACTTTCACTGAAGACTATCCATGACAGATTTCTTGGCATAACATGATAGAAAGGCACTGGGCTATTTGTAGTCTGACCTCTTGTACAAGATGTATTTTTAATATACCAGTAGTCATTTATTATGTGCCTGCTATATGTAGGGTATTTTACATTAGTTTAAGCCACTTAATAACTCCCAGAGTAACAAAACTTATACCCCTCTTCCTCTCACTGTTACAGATGAGAACAATGAGACTTAGAGGGGTTAATAATTGCCCATTTTGTTATTCTTAGAGGTGATGTTCAACATATTTAACAACTTGGCATTCCATCAAATGCACTCAGCATGCACTGAGTCTAGTCCACTGGACAAGGTACAATATTGCCACGAGACCCTATAGATCTTAGTTGCCTCCTGTTGTCTTTCCTCTAGTTTTGAAGATCATGACCACTGCTCTCGCCGCTTTCCTGGTCATCTCACACCCAGACAGCTTTTGTGTCTGGTGTGGTCAAGCACATGGCTGCATCTTTCCTCACTCCAATCTGTTCTAGCCTCACTGCTCATTAATCTTCTCAAGTCACTCATTGGTCACATCCTGTGGGTCCTGAGGAAATTCCTATGACTCTTCACTTCTGTTGACTGCTAATCTCTGCTATTTATGGAGCACACACTATGCTCCAGTCAAGATGTTAAGTCATTCCCATACATTTTCTGGTTTTAATATCACAGAAATTCTAATTAAATAGGTACTGTTTGTATTTCACAGATAAAAAAAAATGAAACTGAGAGAATCCTTTGCGTACCTTCATGCACCTTCTATATGGTGGAACCTAGAATGAGAATTTGCCTTGTTGTCTAAACATTTTGTTTGGTTTAAACAGGTCCTCTACAATAGGTTCAAATGCAACTTTGTGCCTGGCACATAATAGGTACTCAATAAATATTTGGTTGTGAGTAAATAAATGTTTTGATATCTTTATCTCTTTACTCTAGCAACATAGGCCAATTCATTGTTTTCCAAATGTGTATTACGTATAAATATCTAGAGGTTCTTATCCGTATGGTTAATTTTGATTCTGACATTCATGTACCTCCTCTTGATACTACTTATATATTTAATTTATTATTATTTTATACTGTGTACTATTATTTAATTTCTCATTTTTTAAAAAATGACTCAATTAGATAGTAAGTTTTTTAGAGAATGCATAGTCTCTGTAATTCCTTGAATCACTAACACTGTGCTTTGCTCATATTCACGATTATTTGACTAATGTTGATCTTACCTTTTGGTACCTGTTCTTCAAGATGGCAACAATCTTGTTCATTTTTGCTGAATATTGAATCCTTACAGCTGAACACAGGAGGCAAAATCCATAAGAAATGCCCAAAATTATGGCTATTAATATTCATTCTGCATTCTAGGGTATTAAAAAATGCATTGACTGTTGAAACAGATCTTGGTTCTGCCCCTTAATAGCAACATGATCTTATACAAGTTAATTAATCTCTCTGAACCTAGTTTCCTCATTTGTAAAATGAAATAATAATAGTGCTACCCACACAGATTGTTATAAACACGTTGCACTTAGGATGAGCATAATAAATGGTTTGGTTGAAGTAGATGTGGAATACAATTAACTGTTACTGAGATCTATTTCATGATCTAGAAAGTTCGTTGCAGAATAACATAAAAGTGCGTTCCTTCTTGAGAGTCCTAGAACACCATAAATCAAAGGATCCTAGGTTGCGTTCTAGGAGGATTCTGAAATATCATCCATATATATAACTCTCTGCCTTACTGTTCCCTAATCCAACATTTCCCAATCGACAGGCCAAAAATAATGGATGTTCAGGATGTTTATAGAGGTTCTGTGTGAAAAGGGTTTTGTAGCAAAGGAAAAATTTATAAGAGCTAGATTAAAAACAGAATATGGCATAACTTGCAGCATTTTCCACTCTTTTTTGACCACTAGATACTTTTTCCCCCCTTGCATACTGTGTGATTGACTAGTAAGTATTTCTTAGACTATCCCGGAGAAAATTTAGGATGGCTAGTTTCTACTCTTGTGTCCAAGTGCTGTTCATTCCAGTGAACAAAATGTTCTTTAGAATATAGAAGAAGGGATTAGAATAGATTTACAGATAAATGTGATAAATATTCCTAAAATCAGTACTCCATAAGAACAATGGTTACTAAAGTAGTGACTAACCAATGTGATGCTTAGGTTAAAAGGCAAATAGAGCCAAATTTAAAAATTTTGTCTTAAACTTCCTTAAGTGGCCACCTCCCTCTAAGTGTGGAAGTTTCAACTGGTATACTTGGGAGAAACTGAAAGCTTGTTTTCATTCTGAATGCATGCCTCTTTGAAGAGAAATTAAAACGTAACAGGAGTAGAACCCTTCAGGTGGAACGAGACATAAATAAACCAGAACATATCAGCCTTTATTGCATAGTCACTTTATTTTTGACTCTTTCCAGGGGTCAGAAAATGACAAAACTTCTTATTTTTTAATTTTTTAATGTTTATTTTTTGAGAGAGAGAGACAGAGAGAGTGCGCGAGCATAAGCAGGGGAGGGGTAGGGAGAGAGGGAGACACAGAGACTGAAGCAGGCTCCAGGCTCTGAGCTGTCAGCACAGAGCCTGACGTGGGGCTGGAACTCACAAAGCATGAGATCATGACCTGAGCCAAAGTCAGACACTGAAACTGACTGAACCACCCAGGTGCCCTTAGAAAATCACAAAACTTCTATTCATGGAAGATCATATGTTGCAAGTTGAGAGCTGGCTGCCATTTTCAAGTTTTGAGATTCTTTTATGATCTGAGAAATTGCTTTGGTTTTCACATGGCTGTGAATATAGATTGGAAGCATTAAATAACACTTTGTAGAGATTGTCCTAAATAAACATCCTTTATTATTGTAGTTTCCTTTTTAATGATTTCCAAGAGCTGATGTTGAGCTAGCCCCCAAATGTTTTGCTTGGATTCTCCAAGCAAACAATAATCTGAGATGGGGGGAGGGGGCACTGATTCCAATGATGGTACTTACTTTTCCTTTATATTTTCTCTTTCATTTTCTTTTTTTTTAAGCAAAATTTACTCAACTTTGCAATGGACTTTCCCCTCCTTAGGCAGAAACCATTAAATTTTCTTTTTTATTAAATAGGCCCTGGGAAGCAAGAGTTGAGAATTGTCTGTGACACTGTCTACACATATTTTTCAATTACATATGTGCCTTAGAAAGGCAATATTCTATGTCATAAGAAGGTCTGCAAGATCTTTTTTTTCAACAGTCACATTTATTTATAAAGTAGGCAAGGCAAAATTAGGGAAAAATTTTTCCCCAAGACCTAATTTTTCTATCATAAAAGCAGGTATTGAGGGATGACTATATGTCAGACTTTAAAATAATGATCGAGGGGCGCCTGGGTGGCTCAGTCGGTTGGGCGTCCGACTTCAGCCGGGTCGCGATCTCGCGGTCCGTGGGTTCGAGCCCCACGTGGGGCTCTGGGCTGATGGCTCAGAGCCTGGAGCCTGTTTCCGATTCTGTGTCTCCCTCTCTCTCTGCCCCTCCCCCGTTCATGCTCTGTCTCTCTCTGTCCCAAAAATAAATAAACGTTGAAAAAAAAAATTTTTTTTAAAATAATGATCGAATCGTGACAGCACACCCTTTTTACAGATAAAAAAAAAAAAAAAAAGAAAAAGAAAGAAAGAGCCAGGATATTACCCAGGCAGTAGCTCGTACAGCCTGACTCCTAATAGCTTCCTTCTAAAGACTGTGTGAGGTGCTCCAGTGGAGTCAGTCCAAGAAAACCATTGGGGGAACAGAAGGTATACCTTCTACTCCATACTCCCGCTCTCTCCTCCACCCTTTCCTTGACCCTCAGCTTCAGTTTGTGAAGTAAAAGTATACCCATATTAGTGTTGCAATAAATACCTGAGTGGGTATAAGGTGTGGAGTTAAGGATGGGGCACAGAAGTGATGCCTGTTGTATTCAGCAAGCATATTCGGAGCCCAGCTCAGCCAGCCATAAATGCCTGGTTAATGGTGTAATCCAGATTAGCATCTGGCCCTGCCTCTCAAGGGACTTGGCCAATGTCCTAGAGGGAGGGACTGAATAAGAAGTTAACAGTAAATAAAGTAAAATGAAAGAAAGTAAAATATGCACAATTGTTTCTCTAAGAAATTGAGAGAATATGCAGAGTTGGCAATATGATGCAGTATAAGTGGATTTCTTGCAGTGTGGCCAGTATAGGCGAGGATGGAAGGGTTCTGACTGGGGCCACTTTCTGGGGACCTTGGGAATCTCTTGAAAACAGGAGTAGCAGAGGAAAGGTGTGTCAGTCACGGCTATGTGTGTGCCTATGAGAAGAGTAATGTCTTTAAAGGTCCGGGACCTGGAGGAGGTGGGTCTGGTGCCCAGATTACAGTGAACCTGGTGGTGGGTCTTGTCAGCTATAATTGTGACCTTTTCGTATCCTCCAGACCCATTTGTTTCAGGGAGATTTGGTCACACAGTCTGGTATTTATACTTCTGTTTGTGATAAATTTATGATAAGATGTTCTATCCTCTCAATATGCCAATGCTGTGTTTATGGAGCTGTTTAAGCTAACAGGGAGACTTCCTTTACCTAGGAATTCCTGACTGATGGGGTTCTGTTGTTCATTTTCATACTCTTGTTTCTACTTTCAGTGTATACTTCCATTTTTTTATATTCTACACTCTCCTCAGATGGTCTTTATATTTCCTATGAAAAGACTCACAATATTCGATTCGAACAATAGTTAGGAGGGTCAATGTCTGTATCCACATACACAACCCAGAATGAAGACACAAAATATTTAAAACAATTCTGTTTTCTGAGCTAGAAATTCCTTCTTTGCTGAAATTCTCTATTATTATCATATTATGCCTCAAAACTCTCAACCAGGAGAGCAAATGTTCTCTTTCTACCAGGGAATGAATTAACTATCATCATTTTTTAAAGCCAACTTCATGGAGTCCCCGATGGGCATGTGAAAAATAGTTCCCTTTTACTACTGAGGAAAGTTATGCCTGCCTGGAGTATATCCAGTGACTATTACATGGGTTAGTATAAACTTGATTTCTTAATCTGTCGCTATCTGCACCAAGACACTTCAATTATTCTGGTTCAGTTGCTGACATTTGCGGGTACATAAAGAAAATATACATCTTTTTAAACGTATGTCCATGTTTTCAGGATTGAATAAGAGAGAAAGAGTTATACAAATAAATCTCGGTTAACTAAGCTGGACTTAGGTGAATAATTATGAATAGTTTGCATTCCGTTTTCTCCATCAAGTGCATCTCCTCAATTGAAATATGTGTATATCACTAACTTTCTCAGTTTTAAATTCTGTGGTAGAGGTGAGTTTTTTCCAACATCACTACATGGCAATCAGAAAAAGTCAATATGAATCCTCGCTCCTCAACAAATACTGTCTGTTACCAGCAGGTGGGTCTTCCTGCCTGTTTCTTAGCCCTGCTGTGTTCAGCCAAACTTGAGGCTTTAACAAATGTATCTACATAATCTGGAAGGCCCTCGCCAGTCCTATTTTGCCTTTTGCCTACATCCTGTGAGGCCTTGTTCAGGATATCTATGTACTTGGATAATTTTCTTTTTCAAATTCTTCCAAGTTTGTCTGTACTACTCGATCAGAATGTTAATACCTACCAACCTACTCTCTAGATGTCTCTACCATATACTTCTACCCAAGCGGTGGTGGGTATAGGTTCCATTCCTGACTTATTTTTTTTTTTTTCAACGTTTATTTATTTTTGGGACAGAGAGAGACAGAGCATGAACGGGGGAGGGGCAGAGAGAGAGGGAGACACAGAATCGGAAACAGGCTCCAGGCTCTGAGCCATCAGCCCAGAGCCTGACGCGGGGCTCGAACTCCCGGACCGCGAGATCGTGACCTGGCTGAAGTCGGACGCTTAACCGACTGAGCCACCCAGGTGCCCCCCTGACTTACTTCATTGCGTGTATCTTACTTCTTTAATTATATCACAAGATTCTAGAGAGCAAACTCTATATAGCAGTTTAATTGTTTTGTATTCCTTCACACTTAGAGGGAGGCTAGTATCTGTGAGAGGAGGGTAATAATTTCTTGAGCATTGGTTGCAGTTTGATATTTTCCCTGAATAGCTTTTAATTAATCTGTGGGCAGGCTAATTCACAGGCTAACATAAGTAATTGAATTAGCTTGCAAGTTAATGCAACTTAGTAAGTCATTAGCAAGACATTTCTCAGTTAAATATAAAAGACCATGGTTTTCAAGAATTTTATTTTGAATATTTTTTACTCCAGCTCCAAGAACTACTGTACGTAAGGAATTCTTTCTGTGTTCAGATTGAGAGAGTGCATGTAGTGGAGATTGTTTTTTTTAAACCATGTTTTAAATTCAGCTTCATTGGTTAAGATATAAGATGTATGATTGTTAGTATTATAAAAAAACTTTGCAATTCTCTAAACATTTTTTTATTATAAGTTTCTTTAAAAATTTTTTTCATTATTTATTTTTGAGAGAGAGAGAGAGAGAGAGGGAGAAAGAAAGAGAGAGGGAGGGAGGGGCAGAGAGAGAGGGAGACACAGAATCCGAAGCAGGCTCCAGGCTCTGAGCTGTCAATACAGAGCCCTACGTGGGGTTTGAACTCACGAACTGTGAGATCATGACCTGACCTGAGCCAAAGTCAGACACTCAGTCGACTGAGCCACCCAGGTACCCCCGTTATAAGTTTCTTTTTAAATTGTGAGGTAATACATGAGTGGTATTGAAAACTCAGAAAAAGTGGGAAAGCAGAACAAACCAAAAACAAGGCAAAATAGGAATCTCCCATAATTCCACTGATTTCCTTGTCACTAATATCCTGGTGTTTTTTGATCATTACAGTGCCCTTTCTGGCTCAAGAAAGAATCTAGAACTTTTTTGAGGCCCAAACATTTACATTTACATTTTCTCTTTCAGGAAAAAGTAAACAAAATTATAAATAAAAAGTCAAGTTCAAATGTGACTATTCACATAGAAAGTAAAGGAAATCACAGAAATCGCAAAATTTATAAAGTAGGAAACTACCATAAATGTCAGAAATATAACAAATTACTGTTTTTAATGTTTTATTGTTTGATACTCCTCCCTTCTACACTTGGGGTTGAATATTCACTGATTGCTTCTTTGTAGGACAGCGATTTTGCTATACTATTTTCAATAGAGAAGCTAAAAAGATAATTTATTCTTCCTTCTCACATAGTTGATCAAAATTCATCTATTACTGATAATTCAAAATTTTTAAATGTTTATTTTTCAGAGAGAGAGAGAGAAACAGACACAGAGAGCGAGTGGGGGAGGGGCAGAGAGAGAGAGAGAGGGAGACACAGAATCCGAAGCAGGCTCCAGGCTCTGAGCTCTCAGCACAGAGCCCGACGTGGGGCTCAAACCCACAAGCTGTGAGATCATGACCTGAGCCAAAGTCGGATGCTTAACTGACTGAGCCACCCAGACACCCCTATTATTGATAACTTAGAGGAATTTTTTTAGCTTCACACTTATTGGTATTGCCTCATCTGTAACTTCTCTGTTGCAGATGGAAGGAAGGGATGGGTATTTCCGACGACGGGCAAGTCCCTTCTCTCACAAAGGCTGTCTAGTCTGGAGGAGGTGGAGGTGTCCATCAGACCAGGGCCAAGATGGCCTTCTGATCTGAGAACTGGGTAATGCCTCATACAGATCTTTCTCTTTGGGGACAAAGATAAGACTTGAGTGTTATAGAAGATTCTTCAAGGTGTGTTCTTGCCGGACCTGGTAGATATGGAGATAGGTCTGGTAGCCTACAGGCTCTTGAGCCCCCAGAAGACCACTGGGGTAGACAGGGTGACCTCCAGCCTGGGGAAATGGCTCAAGTAGCTCTTTTCTTCTTGAAAGAGGACATGCCCGATTTTAGAAAGGCTTGTGCAAATCAGGAGCCCAGAGCAGAAGTGTGGTGACTTTGTAGTCAATCCACCCCTTTTCTTGAAACATATTTAAACCAAATAGTGTCTGAGTGACCTGATTTTTTTTAAATTTAGCAATACCATATATTGTGACTTTTTTTCCATGCTAACAAATATTTTTCTAGAGTATGATATTGAAAAGATGCTCAGTAACCATCACATAATAAAATTTACCACCCTTTTCTTAGCCAATATTTTATTGTTAGACATTTAGGTTCTGTCTAATTTTTTAATACTGTAAACAATGTTGCATCTAACATCAGTATACATGAATCTGATGCCATATTTCAGGCTAATTTTTTCTTAGGCTAAATTTCTAGAAGTGACAATTTTGGGTAAAAGAATATGCAGAATTTTTAAAAGTCTTCTATATATGTATACATTAAGACTTGACACTTTGTCAAGCTATCCTATAGAGATAATGTAACAATATATCCTCCCAATAATAGTTTATGAGAGTAAAGTACTTTGTATTTCTTAAATGGGAAACACTATAAATTGAGACTATTTCTCAGCAACCTGGAGAGAGCCATTAAGGAACTGTAGACTGTTTTGAGAAAGACATACACAGGGCATGCCTGCCTGACATATTTGTCAGAACAAGACCACATGACACCTTGCACGAAAAACTTTCCAAAAACTTTCTACTGACATCAAAAGCCTGTGACCTGTCATTGAATTATGCTACTTAGGTAGGTATGTATGACGTGTGATCTGATTGCGAAAGAAATTTAAGATGGAATCTTGAAGGTTTGGGTGTCTTTTAGGAAGCTGGTAGAATCTGGTGCAATATGAGTTCAAACCCCCTGCATATCTAGTGCCTGCAATGAAATATTAATGTCCTTTGGCTTTGAAAGATGGTAACAGCCAGTATTTTCTAGTCAGGCATGAATGCATTACTATAGTTTTATATAAGTAAATCTGATGGCATGATTACTTTCTATCCTATTACATTTACTATGAAATATGAAGAAGCAAGGGCATGTAGCATAATAAAAACTACAGAACATTATTAAACCAGGAAAGAAAAAGAACAAAAGAGCTGTTACACATTGCTAAACAATTAAACCAATTAATGTTTAAAATGATGAGAATTTCTACATGTTACATAAAAGAATTTAATTTATAAAAAATTTAATTGTTTTGGATATGTACAGTCTCTTATGAAGCCCACAATTTAAAATTCATTAAAGTCTTACTGTCTAGGGACAGTACTTTAGTGTGACATGTTATAAATAAGTCAAAGAAATTTAATCAAAAATTGCATCTCAGATTCCATGAAAACAAGCAGTGATTCCTTTTAATAACTGGCTCGTGTGTCTTTTCTAGGAAATGCAAACTAAAAAAAACCTATAGACATAATGTACCAGCCTAAGGTAGACATTATAAAATTGAAATGGAAGAAAGAAAGGGAACCTTCAAAAGGCACATGGCGCTTGCCGCATTGGGGGTCTTACAGTATCTGGCAGACACAGGATATTGGTAGATGCAGGCAAACGTGTCTCGCCCAAACGTGGTGCCCACGCAAGGCACCATCTCCACTGTTCGTGTCCACTTCCGACTGCGGTGTGGTTGTGTTTGCTTTCTTGGCATCCAAGTCATGTGAGGCATGCTAGCTATAATGGAATCTGGAAAGTACAAAAACTCTGGTTGTCTTTTTGTCCCCAGGTGCCAGTTTTCCAGCCTGTCTGGTACAAGAAGCCACACTAGAAGGCAGTTGGAGTTGTTTTTGAGTAAGCACACTTGTCAAATGGGGCGCAGTTGATTTAACTTCTCTTGTTCACACAGAACACGTACCACTTCATGATGCTTTTGTGTGCAGAATTCATCGAATGATCTAATTCAATCACATTTTGGGAGGTACCTACAGGTGCTTTAGGATCCACAAAGAAAAATGATTAAATGACTTCTATTACAAAATGAGAAGAAAAATCCACAAAAAAACTATAACAAAGAATGCTAGGACTGATACAAGGGAAGAAACAGGAACTCTGAAAAATTCAAAAGGAGGAGAGACTCCACATTTTGGGGGGGGTGGAGATTTGAAAGACATCATGTAGGAGGTAGCATTTGAAATGCGCCTTAGATGGATAGAATTTTGACAGATGAGCATGCAACATTATAGGTGGAGAGAACAGGATGAGAAGAGGTACAGTACCATAAAAACATGGCTTGGGTTGGGAAAACAGAAAGTCACAAGGTTCTGTAGCAACAGAGAGGTAGTGAGCATGATGCCAGAAAATTCACTCGTGATGAGAGGACCTCACTTCATTCAGTAGATGCATGGTAGAAATGGTAGCAGAAGTGAGGAGTGCCAGGAGATGGTGACTAAGATTTTGAGCAGTGAAATGACATGATGAGAGTCTCAATTTAATCAGAATACTCTGGTTCAAATGTGCTGGATTGCTTAGCATAGAGACAGGCTGAAGGCAGGAGACAAGAATGGAGACTACAGCCATAATCTAGTAGACTGACCAGAAGGACATGAGCAACGGGGGTGGGGGTGGTGTCAGTGTGCACCCATTCCAGACCCCAGTTATGAGCCATAGAAACATCTTGGGCTAACCTAGGCTAAAAGGCAATGTATTGGAGAGATCCAAAAGATGGCCGGAGAAACAAGCACAGAAAACAGAATCCAGAGGAGAGAAGGGAGCTGGACCAATGCCAAGATGAACTCAAATGAGTAGCCTGGTTAGATAGGCTTCTGTTCTGGCTCTTATTGGCAGATACACCATTGGTCTGTTGATGATTTTGCTGTCGTGTTGACTTCCTGAAGTGTTCCATCACTTCTTTAAGTTTCACAGGTCCAGTTAGGATAATCTGATTGGCTAAGTTTTTGTTCCTAAGTGCCAGGGACTGGAAGAGAGAGGCTTCTGTATGTTGGCTTCCAGAATGGGAGGTGGGATACTGTACCTTCCCAATCCGACACACAGTGAAGGAGAGGGTCTGGTTGCTAGAAAGCCCAAAAGAAAAAAGGTCAATGTTCACTGGTTCTTACCTCTCTGGCTGGTTAAGAAATGTACCTTTTATCTACACTTACACTGAAAAAGAAAAATAAATAATATTGCTCAAACAGCCAAGAAGCTACTCACTCCCTCTTTAGTGGGAAATACTCAAAGCCTGGTCATATTTTGTATCTGGTTCAATATCTCTGAAAAATGCCCATTTTTCTTCTACACGTGTTTTTATTCCCTTTGATATTCTGCCATCTCTGAGCTAATTGTTTAAGTTGACAATCATCAATTAAACTGAAAGGCAATAAGTTTGTGCCAATAATGGCACAAAGGGAGAGAAAGAGAGAAACATTTATGCAACTGATTGAGAGGCTGTATTCAGAATTGATCATTTGTGTCCTCCACAGCCCTTTTGATAATCCCTTGCCTCAGGTGTTTAGAGGTCAGGGTGATCCTAATCTTATCTGTTTTTTAATTTCTATGTTCTAAAGGCCTATTGTCTTCCCTGGCACAGAGTAGATTCATTAATTAACTTTTCCCCTGGACATGATTGTACAAGGGGAAGTCCACAAATGATGAGTGGGCTTTCAGCCATACTCTTCCTGTACCCCAGGAAGTAGCTGTCACTCTGTTCTTTTTGCCAGTCAGAAGTAATCTCTAGTACCATGATATCAGTTCCCTCATTTTTACCCATTGTCAGGAGATGCCTGCAATTGTCAGCTTCCAATTCAGTGGAATCATTAGTATAATAGAAGCAAATCTGCTTCTATTTCAGAGAGCATTTACTGCCTTATAGGACAGCACTCCCACTTTGCAAATGTTGAGTCCTTTTGGGCACTGTAACTGCATCTCTAATAGACTGATTGTATAATGTCTGCTGCATGTAGATGTTGTGGAATATGATAATACCAGTGAATCTCCTAGGTACCAACTTACTGACTCATTTGTCTTACCACGAAGTGGGTTTATTGCTGGGAAGAAATGTTGTTTGGTATACTCTTACCATGATGGTTGGAAAGAACTCGTCAAGTAGCAGGAGTAGGCAGACTGGGAGGTAGAAGCATCCCCCTGGCAAAAGCAGCTTCCTGTCTCCAGCACCTGCGGGACCCCAGCTCCCTGTGTATCTTTTGCACTTGAAGATGGAGATGCTAGAATTTATGCAACCCAGGTCACAGATGTAGCTCACGTCCCATGGTTACCTGTGTGTTATTATAAATCATTTATTCTGAACCTGGGTTCAATAGCAAGCCATGAGCTTCTAAATTTCTTTTCAATGTTTATTTTTGAGAGAGAGAGAGCATGAGTTGGGGAGGGGCAGAGAGAGAGAGGGAGACATTGAATCTGAAGCAGGCTCCAGGCTCTGAGCTATCAGCACAGAACCTGATGCGGGGCTCAAACCCATGGACCCCAAGATCATGACCTGAGTCAAAGTTGGACGCTTAACCGACTGAGCCACCCAGGCGCCCCTTTGCCATGAGCTACTAAAGAGGGCCTTCCTTTAGAACCTAGGGGGCTTCCTCTCTGATTCCCATTAGAGGAGTTTGTTACAGTCCCCAAACAACATCCTGATCTACTTGAGACCCTTTAAGTTCCCCCACATATTTGGGTTATAGGTTGGTGGAAAAATTCCTGGCTCTATTGACTGGCTCTTCTCTCTGCCCAGCCAGAAAGCATTATCTTGCTGTTGGTCTCTCTCAAGGCCAGCGGCTAGCAGGCCACTTGGTAAATGTATCCGAACGTCTCCCCCAAATGTGACTTATTTTGCCTTCCATATTTGAAGAGACACACGATAGATTGTGCCTCTTGTTGGTGGGGTGACGAATTTATCTTTTTCTTTAGAAGGGATATCCAACATACCTGATACCACTGAACCCTGACTTGTCTTCTTTACTAAATTGTTAGGCCTCTTTATTCCTATAGGATCTATCCCCTGCTCTCTAGCACTGATGTCTCCTTTCTAAGAGTACCTGTTAGTTCCTGCCATTCAGGTCCTGCCAGCATGAGATATCAACAGGATAGTGGCCCAGCATGATGGATAGAAGTTCAATGTTCTGTAGGCTCAGTCATGGCATGGGGCTGAGAGCTGATGTAACCCTGAGGCAAGAATGTTAAGTTGTATTGCTTTCTTGTCAAGTGACAGGAATTGATTTCTGTCGTTGTTTCTATATTGAGATACAACAGAACCATTTGCCAGGATAAGAGCAGCATTCTAAGTGCCAGACTTATATTTGTTTTGCTCCCGTAAGGAGACAGCTTCCAAAATCTTGTTTGTCACCTGATTCAGGTTATCAGAATCCAGGTCTGTTTCCAAGACCTATTTTCTGTAGTGGCCAAACTGAAAAAGCTAAATGGAGGTCATAGGGTCCCCACCTCTGCATCTTTTAAATCTTTGATGACAACATTAATGTCTGCAATTTCCATGAGGGAAGTGGTTAGCTCTTGTTTTTTTAAGTTTTGGATTTACTGTTTTGGTAGGGAAGAGGAGGAACAGACTTCTAGTTGGTTCTTGCTTCTATCTTATCCCTATTGCCCTGAGCTTGTGAGCCCACATGGAGAACTTTGTAGTTTCTGAAGATACCCATTTCAGCTATTGGCTCTGAATCTGGAGAAATAACTTCAAACTGTGTTGGGGGATTCCCTGAGGTCACCAGGTCTGAACTCCATTTATTCTTTGATTCTCACATCAGGCCTCTGTTTAGTAAGTATGGACCATTTTTTATTTAAAAAATAAAATCAGACCTCAGTGAGTTGCTGATATATTCTGTCCCTAGAAACCTTGGTCACTGTCAAAGATCTGGACCTTGATGTCTATTGCTTGCCTTGATGTCTTTTTTTTTTTTTTTTTAATTTTTTTTTTCAACGTTTTTTTTTTTTTTTTTGGGGGGGACAGCGAGAGACAGAGCATGAACGGGGGAGGGGCAGAGAGAGAGGGAGACACAGAATCGGAAACAGGCTCCAGGCTCTGAGCCATCAGCCCAGAGCCCGACGCGGGGCTCGAACTCACGGACCGCGAGATCGTGACCTGGCTGAAGTCGGACGCTTAACCGACTGCGCCACCCAGGCGCCCCTGCCTTGATGTCTATTGCTTGCCTTGATGTCTATTAAAAAATCCCCCCTACTAAGCTGCTGCAGATTAAGGCTTTTGCTGGCCCAGGATCCTTCAAATTCAGTAGAAATCTGAAAGCCCATTTCAGTATAGTATCTTGCAAAGGAATCCCTAGTTTATACAGAGTCGTGACTACAGAGATTTTCAGAGATATTGGTGTTGTCCTTAAAGGACTTAGCCAAAGAAGTGCCTGCCTGATCACTCTGGGGCACAGAGTCTGAGAGTGAGTGGGCATGGGTCATATGATCAATACACCTCAACATTCTTATCTTCCAGAGTCTTCGGAGTCCGTTCATTACATTTCACTGAGGAATTTCTGGCATTTCTGGCATTTGCTTATGGTGGTCCAACACTGAGTCAAGATTTCTGAGAACCAGCTGAGCACACAACCAGAACCACCCCTCCCAGCTATTGAGCAGGGCATTAAATCCAGAATTTCTGCTTAGTGTGCTCATGTTGATACATTTAGCCCTAACATAAAACTACATTCCTTTCTTTCTAGGTCGAATGCCTTAAAACATAATCTTATACATATTCCTTAGTGTTTTGCCAACATAAGCAAGCAAAGTTCTGAATTGGTTTTGGTGTATAATTCTTCATCCTTGAATTTGACTTTTTTTGTTGGCCCCCTGGGGCATGTTTGGATCTAGCTATAGTTGTAGGACTGGTGACAAGGAGTGTGTGTGTGTGTGTGTGTGTGTGTGTGTGTGTGTGCCTGCCTCTGTGTGCATGTGCCCGCATGCCTGCCTGTACCTACATGAATGCTGGGTGTGGAACATGAGATTTAGCCTCATTTTTATAAAGTAACTCTCTGAGGCAAGGAAGATTTTTAAAAAATTTCTTTCACATATGAAGACCCAATTTGAGTTTGTAGATCAATTCTGTAAACTGCAGAAACATAAAATAATGACCATTCAAAAAATATTGCCAAATTGTTGAAGTCTGATTTCCCAAGGGATTCATTATCCTAAAATCTCTTTTCCAGATAAGGAAGATTTCCCTGGATCAAAGAGGTTAGGTTTGGCTGGGTTAGAATTGGTCTCTTATTTTCTGAATCAAAATCAAGACCCAAATAATTCCACTGAGACCTTGCCTTGAATCCGATAGTCCTTGTGATCAAAGATTCCCTTCTGCTCTCTATAACCTCGTTTTTTTCTTCCTTTTTCTCTTACATTGAAGTATCTTCCCTGAGATCAGATGAACTTGTTTATCAGAGATAGTAACATATTAAGCTTAAAAAAGAACTTGGGTTTTTATACTTACTTGGATTTGCAAGCCTATAACTGCAAATCTAAATCAAAAAGGAATTTAATGAGGGGCCCCTGGGTGGCTCAGTTTGTTGAGCATCAGACTTCAGCTCAGGTCATGATCTCCTGGTCCCTGGGTTTGAGCCCCATGTTGGGCTCTGTGCTGACAGCTCAGAGTGGGGAGCCTGCTTCAGATTCTGTGTGTGTGTCTCTCTCTGCCCCTCCCCTGCTCGTGCTCTGTCTCTCTCTGTCTCTCAAAAATAAACATTAAAAAAAAGGAATTTAATGAGCACGTTTAAAAATAGAAACAGAAGCCCTATACATCATTTATTACAGTGCTTATTTTTGCACAAAAATAATCAGCTGAACTATAAAAGAGTACAACAGATCTGACAAATCCCTCCTATAGCAAATATAACAACTAAAAAATTCAGACGTTAATGCATCCTATTCAAATTTTACCAAATAGAGTTTATTTTGCCTGCATATAATCTGTATTCACTTGCCTGGGGATCTGTGGACATTTGCAGCCCAGCCAAGTCCTTTTGATTCCTGTTGAGATTCTCATGATGCCAAGTTACTTCTCACATCCCTGACCTTGGGCTCATGGTGCTTGGGAGAATGCTGTTTACTTAAGAAAGAACAAAGTAGCCACCGGAGCTTAAGTTTTTATCTATTATTTCTTTGTTTTTGTAAGGACATTATTAAAACAACTATAAGACATTGTGGAAGGAAATAAAATTCTAATTTCACCTCTAATTTTAACTCCCTGCCAGAGAAAATATTTTCATTCTCTTTTGTGCTTCCTTCGTGTCTGAACCAGGCAGGAAGGGCTCCGGACTTCATGGACAGCTCAAGCTTTCCGTGTGTTTCTTCCCAGCCAATTTCATGTATCAATAACCATACTACAGTCCCTTTCTGTATTTTTATACTAGACTTGACTTCTTTTGTGCATATCATATATATATACATGTATATATTTATACATATACATATACATATTTATATATATACACATATATACATATTTATATATATTTATACATATATACATATTTATATACATATACATATATTTATATTTATATATATAGTGTGTGTATGTATTTTTGTGTGTATTTCTTTTGTGTGTGTGTGTGTGTGTGTATGTATATATATATATATATATATTTTTTTTTTTTTTTGCCTTCTGATCCCAATGTTTCTCTCTCTTGACTAAATTACTAAGTTGAAAAATTTATTTCTGGGGCGCCTGGGTGGCGCAGTCGGTTAAGCGTCCGACTTCAGCCAGGTCACGATCTCACGGTCCGTGAGTTCGAGCCCCGCGTCCGGCTCTGGGCTGATGGCTCAGAACCTGGAGCCTGTTTCCGATTCTGTGTCTCCCTCTCTCTCTGCCCCTCCCCCGTTCATGCTCTGTCTCTCTCTGTCCCCAAAATAAATAAACGTTGAAAAAAAAAATTTAAAAAAAAAAAAGAAAAAAAAAAAAAAAGAAAAATTTTATTTCTTTTACTGCTGCATGTCCAAAGAGGTCTACAGTGGGATCTGCCTGAACTTTCATTTGTCTCTTTCTCTTGTTTTTAGCCCTTTTGTCCCACTGAAAGCTGTCAGCACACCAGACCCTGAGCTGTCACTACTCCCAGGTATTCCAATCCATCTGGAGATTTTAGATATGGGTAGGATCCTTTTGACTTCATCCTTGCTTCAAGGTGGGGATGTAAATAGCCTTATTGTGCAAAACACATTTAAATTGTACATCTTACTGTTTGGGGTTGAGAAGTAGTTGCTTTTTCCCTCCCTGCAACTCTCTGAATTCGTGGGGTCTGCTACCTTTCTTGCCCACTTTGAAGGGGTGCCACCTAGTTTCTGAACTCATCTCCCCCTCATAAGCTTTGCCAAATGCAACAACGGCACACGTACAAAGGATTAACAGCTCGCTTCTTCACTGCTTCCCCTAGACTTACAGGTTCACAGGGTGTGTGGTCTGTTTCCCAAGTTTGCACAGGTGACAGTGTTTTTCTAGTGTGTTGCCACGTGTAAATCAGCTGGCCACCTTTCCAACCTCTATTTACAGTTTTCTGGCTACCTGCCAAGTAGCCGCTAAGCCAATGCCAGAGTTCAGGCTTGTACCATGGTAGCACTCAACTTTTAGGTACCAATTTTTAGATCTTGGTTATGGTACAGTAACAAACAACTCTAAGATACCAACGACATAACACATAACACATGACATAATGACATATGGGAGAATCTATTTCTTGTTCATGATGTCCAAAGAGGGTTGGCTAAGCAGAATGACTCAGGGCCTCTGACTGCTGGAGAATCCCTGTGAAGCACATCCATTGATGGTTGCTGAGACAGGAAAAAGGGGATGTGCATGACCATGTGCTGAAATGACACACATTGGTTCGGTTCCTATTTCATTGGTCATGATGAGTCACGCAATCAGGCCTAGCTTCAAAGTGCAGCCATAACTGTTGTGGGGTGAGTTGTACCACCCCCTGCCCCAACAGATGAAGTCCTAATACCCAGGACCTATGAATGTGACCGTATTTGGAAATAGGGCCTTTACAAAGGTGATCAGGTAAAAAAGGCCATTAGGGTGGGCTCTAATCCAATATGACTAGTGTCCTGATAACAGGGAGAAATTGGGTCAGAGACAAACCTGCGTAGAGGGAAGGCAACAGGAAAACACAGGGAGAACATGATGTATAAGCCTGCCGTTACCAGAAGCCAGGACAGAGGCATGGAACAGAACCCCACAGCTTTCAGAAGGAGCCACCCATGCTGACACCTTGATTTTGGACTTCTGGCATCTAGAATTGTAAGACAATACATATCTGTTGTTTTAAGCCACTCACTTCGTGGTACTTTATTATGACAATCCCTAGAAATGAATAGAACCTTCTATGTAGACAGAAGTTGGAGGAAGTTGAAATATTTGTGAACAGCATTAGCAACCATCACAATGTCTATATTCATGTAAAATATCCATAATGTTGCTAGTTTCAGTCCAGGTTTATAGAAAAATTTGTTGAATGTTCTTCACTTAACATTATTTAATTAACACGCCATGGCATTTTATGCTGACATTTTCATCATGAAATTGCTGCATTACACTTTATCATATAGCCTAAAATTTTTATTTTACAATCTCCATGCTGTGAGCAAGTACTATGAATTGCAAAACCAAATATTATTTCTTTATTATTATTTTTAAAGGTTTATTTATTTTTGAGAGAAAGAGAGAGACAGAGCATGAGCAGGGGGCGGGGGGCAGGCAGAGAGAGGGAGACACAGAATCCGAAGCAGGCTCCAGGCTCTGAGCTTTCAAGCACAGAGACCGACATGGGGCTGGAACTCACAAACCGTGAGATCATGACTTGAGCCAAAGTCAGCACTTAACTGACTGAGCCACCCAGGCACCCCAAACAAAACCAAATACTTTTTTAAAAGTAAATACAATTCTCAGCATCAATTTCCAATAAAGCAATTAATATGAGGTGCCAAGAGTGCAAACACATTATATGGTGGTGCAATAAATGTACCTAATGCTAACTCTTAGAATGTCAGAGATTATTGCTACAATACAGTTGAGTTTATTATTATACAGATAACATGTACGAGTCTGTTCTGTTACTAGGCTTTCTCAGGGCTGAAGCATATATGTGCTATATATATATATATATATATATATATATATATATATATATATATATATATATAAAACTTGTATCTGTAAATATTCCAGGAAATATTTTAATTTCATCCTTTCATTTGGAGATCAATAAAGTAAGGCCTGCTTTCTAGGGAGTAGTCGATGGTAAAAATCCAAATTAGATTTGTTCTTATTCTCCATATCTGGTGTTGCTCAAGAAGAAAATCCTTTGATCGTCCATTCCTATTCAGATATATACCCTTGTAAGGGATGTTGTACTACATGCTGGAACACATTCTTCCTTCTTTCCCTTTCCAGAATTAAATTATGTATGAATCCCTGGTGTATATAAATATTTCCTTCTAGTTGGAATCTCACTTGCAGATGGTAGAATGTCATAAATATAAGTAAAAAACCAATAACCGGCTGAGAGTACTCAAGGTCTATCAATGTCACACATGTATGAAAAATGCATGAGATTCTTGGAGCGATGATACCATTTTTATTTCTTATCTATATTTAACCCTGAGAAAAGTGAATGAAACCACAGGATGAAATGAAATATTTTCTTTGGGCTACATTTCATGGTCTCAGGGTTGAGTGAAAGAAATCCTTATGGAGCCCTGAAATTTGTGTAGTGCACTGAGACCATTTTAGTACCAAACCCAGTTCAATAAACTTAAGAGAATTTTCAGCACGCTGTGTGGGAGATAAGGTTCTCAATTCTTGTTCTTGCAATGTGTGTGCAATTTTTACTGTGTTTCATAAAGCTCCAGACATGGGAAAAGTCAGAGTTGGGGTTATCTGAGGATGTCTAGGGAAGTGGCATGTAAAATCCATTTCATAAGACGATAGATTTTGGCTTAGAGAATTGGAGTCACGTGTGCAAGTTCAGAGGAAATAAATTTGGTTTTAGACCCAAGACTCCAAAGCCCGGCTCCCACATCTGCCCACTGGATAATGTTGTATGCCCCAGCACTCGGGGTAGGGTCCTTCCCTTGTGGACTGACATTTAAGATTTAAAAAATGGGCCATTTCTAAATGCTATTGAAAGTCTTGGTTAATCTTTTAAATCATGAGATTTACCTCTTTGTCATGTGTCTTTGTTTATAGTTCCCTAGATATAATTAGGTAAAAAAGATCGTCTTGCCTTATATCTATCAACAGTGAGTCCCCCAGAGGGCAGCTACTGCCCAGAGCAGCATCAAATGTGCATTTGGGATTATTGGTCATCTAATATGTGTCAAACATTGTACTAAATGGCAGCACAGTGTACTGAAGATTTAGTTGGGGGCATGGGGAGAAAGCCCTAAAAATAGAAAATGGGTTGCTGCGTATCATATTATTACAAAGGATGACCCCATGAACTCTGCTTGAGGGTACCATGAAAGACTTCCCAAAGACGTGACATTTGAGCTGGTTTTTGAAGTGTGAATAGGAGGTTGACAACCTATGTAGGTACATGTGAATCAGGGTAATCTGAGCTCTAGCCATGTGGTGAGGTGAGATCATGATACAGTGGAAACAACTCTGGGCAGGAAATCAAGAAACACACGTTCCTGTCCTGATTTGTACGCTTTAACTTCTGGATAAGTCATTGGACATCTCTATCCTGCAGACTGTTTTATGAAAGGGTTTCGAAAAAGAAAAAAAACCTCGATAGGTGAAAGGAAATTATTCACTCTCAGCAATCGGCTTCTCTGCCCTCAGTTCTTTCACACAAGATTTTATGCCCATGTCTGTTTGAAGTTCACCTTTTCTCCCTTCTTCCTGTTCCCAATATTATGTGACATTGAAAGTCATCTCTTTTCTCTTAATGAAGCATTTCAAAGTTGTTTCTCACTCAATACCATGTGCTCACTGAGGAGAAAAAATTTTAATTCAAGTTTTAAAATTTAAATACATATTTGAGTTCCCATGTTGAGTTGTGCAACATTGTGCTATGTGCTGTGGGCACATAAAGATCACCAGGTTCTGCCCATTCCCTTGGGAATTCATAATTCAAAGGCAGAGACTGTTCCAGAAATAAGTCTGACTGGAACTAAAGTCTGTGATCTAGTAGTCGAGGGAAAGATCTGCTGTGCAGGAGTAACTCTCTCATAAAAGTCAAACTTGAAATCAAAGGTAGGGACAGATCCCCATAAAGTGCAGCAATACTGTAAAGTCTATAGAGAGTCACTCTATTTACACCTCACTTTCTTTTACATTATCTCATTTGATCCTTACAACGAGCCTGGGATGTAGGAAGGTAACATTTTATTATTTTTTTTTAATGTGCGGGAAATTCAAACTCAGGGAAATTGACTCACCTCTGCAAAGTTTACAGTAGTGAGTACGAGAACTGAGATTGATTTCTACATTCAGCAATTTGTGCATGACACCCATTGGCTGGCACAGATTTTGGAGGTCAGAGGTGGGAAAGAGCAAGCCTGAGAGACAAGCTTTTGGTATGGCTTCTCTTTCTAAAGAATTCTTGGTTGATTAACGTGTGGTGTAGGGGTGTGGGGGGAAAATACCTGCATCACCAGTTTCATGGATTAACCAACAGGTGGCACCAGGCCCCAATGCAAATGTTTTCTCCCTGAAGTTCCAGTAGGGACCATCTACTTTCCCTGGACTTATCAATTGTATCAGGCAGATTAACGTAGGGTTCCTAACCGTGCTTCCTGAGATAGTCAGTTATTTACACACCTCAGATCAATAATCGAGGAATATAAAGCAGGTGCAAGGAAGTGGAAGGCCTGAAGACTTTGGAACATACTGGCTTTAGAATATTCCTTCTGCCATTTGGACAAGCAACGAAGTATCTCTCAACTCTGGCGCCTACCTTTTAAAAGTGACCAGTGCCTACCTTTCACAATGGCTTTTGAGAAGATTCACCATAATGTATGTATATAATAGCTGTTCAGCAAATGGTAGTTATATTTATTTATATCTAAAAAGGAGGTAGGGAAGCATGAGTAAACCTTCATATAACTCCTCTCCCATTTGATTTAGAAAGACATGTCCAAGTTGTTAGTCTAGTGTCTACTATTCATGAGGTATTATTCTTGTAACTGGCCTAGCTAGGAGAGGACTCTTTTATGAAGATCAGGCAAAGTGAAGAGTATTCAGTGGTAGAAAGAAAAGGAAAGATGGTCTTTGATTTTGCTATGTGGGTTTTTATCATTTTTCTCATAAACAACATTATTTTGTCAACAGTCCCAAAGGTCGTGGACCAATGCATACTTATTAAATACATAACTAAGTACTCTACATTATTGAAATAGAAGTTATAGATTTTCAAAATTTATAATTTATAAGGGAGAGAGGACTAATTCCCATGAAGCAATGGAAAATTCTAGGTTGTAATTATGCACAAAGTTAATTGCTAAACGGTATGTTTGTGTAGGATTAAGGGAAATTTTTGATTTCCTGTTCGTAATCAGACTTTGCTCATTTCTGTGATGTTTGGAATGTGATTTCATGTTTGGAGAGTAATTTCTGGGGAATCATAGCCAACTTCTCAATGTACAACCTAAAGGACAACAATAAATGAAATCCAGAGGGGTCAAAAGTCAAGAGTCCCCTTACAGCATATCTGTTTTCATTCAACAGGGAAGATCCCCCTCAGTAAGTCAGCAGAGTCGTGTGAACCTACTAGTTGAGCTCTTTCAGGTTGCTAATAAGAGAGATGTCATGTTACCTAAGGAGAGAAAAACTTATTATAAGAAGGCAAAGAACAGGGAATACACAATGGGAAATTTTCTCGGAAAGCCTCATGCAGCCTGGAAGCTTGTTCAAGTACAACATGATTCGTACAATCTTGTTCCTTTTGTGCCTCCTCAACAACAGAAGGTTTTTGTTTCCTTCTCCTGTTGCCCAGGTGTGGGCATTCTGCTTTCACTGCTCCTATTATCCAATAACTGCCTATGTTCCCCTACTTTTTTAATACCAGAGTTTCTGCTAAATTGTGGTTTATGTGTCTTCTTCCTTCTGTCCAACAACCATATGACTGTTGACTCTTGGTGTTGAATAGAGGATTTGATTGTGTTGCCCATGCACCATGGACTAAACATGCTCCTGGTCACCCGGTAAGCTTCTGGTGAATTATTTTGGTTGCCTTAGGTCAAGTGCCCTTTCCTGGTTCATTCAGTCCTGCCCAAGGTATTAGGGCGACATGGTTCAAAGCATGGAGACCCATATGTCAGGAAACTTGCAGTAGTGGCAGCCATGTTGAGGATTCTCAGCAGGAGTAACATAACTGTAGCCTCATTTCATGGAGCTCCCAATGGGCCATATGGATAACTACTGCACAAGAAGTAAGAAATTAATGTTTTGACACAGGTTTCCCACCCAAGCTATGGGAACTGCACCCATGTGTATTAGTTTTCTAACTCTGCTGTAACAAATTACCACAAACTTAGTGGCTTAAAGCAGCACAAATGTATTCTTTCACAGTTCTGTAAGTCACAAGTTTTGTAAAGGTATCATTGGACTAAAATATGGATGTTGGCTGGGCTGTGTTCCTTTCTGGAACACCATGGGAGATTCTGTTTTCAGGATCATTTAGGTTTTTGGAAGAATTCAGTTCCTTGTAATTGTAGGATTAAGGATTCTTATTTTTTATTTTTTTATTTTTTGCTGGCTGTCAGCTGAGGGCCCAGCTTCTAGAGCCTGCCTACATTCCTTGGTTTGTGGCCCCTCCTCCATCTTCAGGACCGACAATAGGAGGTCAAATCCTTCTCAAGCCTGAAAGCTTTTCTGCTGCTTCTTCTGTCTTTCCAACTTCTTGATAGATCCTCCTGCCTTCCTTTTCTACTTGTAGTGATCCATGTGATTAGATTGGGTAAGAATAATCTAGGATAATTCCCCCTTCTGACAGCCTGTAACATTAATCACAGCTGCAAAGTCCCTTTTGCTGGATAAGGTAACATGTTCACAGGCTCCAGAGTTGGAGCATGGACATCTTTGGGGGGCTGTTATTCTGTCTACCATAGTTCTTGACTTGTACTTGTCTTGTCCAGGACAGATCTAAATCCTTCAGAATCTGTCTCATTTTTTATGTTCTCCTGGAGACTTCAATTATTCTTGGCAATCCTGATTTTTTTTCTCTTCCTTTGACTTTCTACAGCACTTTTGGGTTCTTTCATATTTTGTCCTATGATCTTGTAGTACCCTTGGTGGTCCTTGCTAATCTGTGTGTGTGTATTTTGTGTTTCCTCAGTTAGATTATGAATTCTTGGGGGAAATTCATGCATCTTTTGTATTCCTCACAGCATTCACTTAGTCCTAGACAGATACAAGCTGTTCAATAAATATTTAAAATACTATATAAGTAGCAGACTTTGGGAGAAGGAAGCCTAGTAGAGGATCTGTCCCTGGGATGATAATCACTTAATTGATCTACCTATCACTAAAGTGGGATGCCAAAGGATTCCTTTAATATGCTTTCTAATTCCCCTCCCTTACTCTGGCAGCCAGGGTTGATTATAATTTAAGTCATTCTAGCAAGACCTTTCAAAAAATATAGTAGAGACTCTGCCCTTGGATTTTATTGCTCTTTTCATGAAAGAGAGCTTCAGTTGACAATCCAGGCATGGTTAGAATTTAGGAACCCTTTGTGGGCAAAGATCACAACATAATATAATTACACTAAATTTAAGTCTCCTATAAAGATAAGAGAATAGAATGGTACAAAGTTCAGAGTCAGGTTTGATGCCTAGATTCTATCATTGCTCTTATCGTCTAAAGTCCAAAGAGTGTGTCCATAGAGACAAAACCAGAGATACAAGTATTTATGTTATCAGAGGACCAGACAACAGTTCATTAATCTGTTTCTAAAAATAGTGCTTTTTAGTAAGGGCCAAACTGGAAATGCCCATTGAGAAATCATCTGGGGACCCATGCTAGGCTAGCTTACCTACTTCCCTACAGACAGAAGGCTGAGGAAGGGCAGGCATGCTGAGGCAGGTTTTTCTTTGCTTAGGACATGAAGGAGGAAGCCTGGTTTGTTGTTGTTGTTGTTTCTTTTTTTTTTTTTTTTTTAATTTTTTTTTTCAACGTTTATTTATTTTTGGGACAGATAGAGACAGAGCATGAACGGGGGAGGGGCAGAGAGAGAGGGAGACACAGAATTGGAAACAGGCTCCAGGCTCTGAGCCATCAGCCCAGAGCCCGACGCGGGGCTCGAACTCACGGACCGCGAGATCGTGACCTGGCTGAAGTCGGACGCTTAACCGACTGCGCCACCCAGGCGCCCCATGTTGTTGTTGTTTCTTAACAGATATCTGAGGCAGGCAGCCCACAGTGAGTGAGAAATGAAAAGGCCAATCTTGATTTTGAAAAACTCACTGCTTATATGGCCTGGTTTCATTAGTCACTCTGTGATTTCAACACTCAGAGAAGATATTCGTCCTCCTAAGGAAAAGGGGGGAAATGAGGAGAGACTGGAAATTTTATTCCCACTGCTCCTTCTTGGGAAGTGGAACAAAAGTCCAGGTCTTCCATGGACCTGTACGGGCAGGGGATAAACACCAACCCATCTCCTCCCTTCCAGAAACTAATCTTCATCATCAGTCACCACATTGAGCTCTTTGGTACACATTTCCTCATGAATCCCCACCTTGATCTTGGGAGTGGACATTAACAGCATGTGCTTTGATCATTGGAGGCTGTTACTTCTCTCCTCCCTCAAGGGAGAACCTCTGATAAGGGTTGTAGATGCAAGTGGGGTACTGGTTAGGGTTGGGAGTTTTTCTGAGCGAATAATAAGGGTTAAATTATCTTCCGTGTAGTTCTATTTTGCTTTTGTGGTTGTTTTTGCTTTGCTTTTTTGGAACCTCTCTATCTGTAGAATACTTTCTCTTTTGAGTCCTGTGTCTCAATGTATCAGGATATGAGGACACCTGGGTGGCTCAGTCGTTAAGCATCTGACTTCAGCTTAGGTCATGATCTCACCATCTGTGAGTTCGAGTCCCACATCTGGTGAACACCAGCCCTGCTTGGGTAAAACGTGAGCCCCACTTCGGGTAAGCCCCAATTCTCTCTCTCTCTCTTTCTCCTTCTCTCTTTCTCTGCCCCCCTCTCTGCCCCTTGCTCACTTGTGCCATCTCTCTCTCTCTCTCTCTCTCAAAAAAAAATATACAGGATATGATAAGAGATGCTTCTCCCTCCCCAATGTCTTTCTTTGAAAACTTACAGATTCTAGATTTACTGAAAAGTTGCAAAAGCATCACTAATTTACATGTACCTTTTACCAAGTTTCCCCCTGATAACTTATATAAACATAGTACAGTGACCCAAAACCAATGACCAAAACTAGGAAATGAACATTGGTACGATTCTATTCACTTAACTACAAAGTTGTAGCTTAAGTTTCACCAGGTCTCTCCCCCTGGAAGGTCCTGTTCCTGGTTGGGATCTTACCAGTACCTTATTTGCACTTGGTTAATCTGTCTCTTTAGTCTCCTCCACTCTGTGACAGCTCAACACTATTTCTTTTTTTTTTTTTGAATTTTTTTTTTTGAACATTTATTTATTTTTGAGACAAAGAGAGACAGAGCATGAACGGGGGAGGGGCAGAGAGAGAGGGAGACACAGAATCGGAAGCAGGCTCCAGGCTCTGGGCCATCAGCCCAGAGCCTGACACGGGGCTCAAACTCACGACCGCGAGATCGTGACCTGAGCTGAAGTCGGACGCTCAACCGACTGAGCCACCCAGGCGCCCCTCTTTTTTTTTTTTTTTTAATGTTTATTTAATTTGAGAGAGAGAGCGCGCACGAGAGAGAGAGCGTGTAGGGGAGGGACAGAGAGAGAATCCCAAGTAGGCTCTGTGCCATCAATACAGAGCCCGATGTGGGGCTCGATCCCACTAACCGCGAGATCATGACCTGAGCCAGTATTAAGAGTCAGCCACTTAACTCACTGAGCCACCCAGGTGCCCCAGCTCAACACTATTTCTAAATCTTTCATGACTTGGCACTTTGGATGGGTATCAGTCGATTATTTTGCAAAATGTCTCTCACTTTGGGTTTGTCTGATCTTCTTTCATGACTAGACTGAGGCTACTTATTTTTGACAAAAATACCACAGATAACAGTTGCAATCCTTGTCAGTGCACGTATCAGGGGGCAGATGTGTTCTATGGCTGGTGATGTTAATTTCCATCATTTGGTCAAGGTGGTGTCTGCTCAGTTTTCACTGTAAAGTCGTTATTTTTACATTTGAAATTATATTTATATTTGTAAATATAGTAGGGGAGGAACTTTGAGAGTATAGTAATATTCTCTTTTTCCCCAAACTTTTGCCCACTAATATTAGCATCCATCAGTGGATCTTGTTTGTAACAGATATTACTGTGGTGTTGGCCTAATGGTGATTTTCTCAGTGGCTTTTTACATTTATATTTATTAATTGGAATTCTTCTGTAAAGAGGAAATGTTCTGTATCCCAGATTTGCTTATTTATTCAAGTGTTTATATCCACAAGAATTCATGGATATTTTTTTTTCTATGGCTTACAATTCATTATTATTATTGTTGTTATGATTTTGCCCAGTGGGTCTAGCTTTGGCTATTAAGAGCTCCTTCCAATTGTATCACTTTGGCATGCCTCACTCTTTTTCACACAATTGCTTATCTTCTATCATCACAAGATGTCCCAGGCTTATCTTTCTCTGCTCCAGTCTTGCTATTAGCCAGTTCTCCAAAGAGCTGGGTTTCTTTTGTGGAGAATGGTAGTTAGAAGATAAAAATTTGGGTACTGGGTGTGCTCATTGTTACTGTAGTATCATTGCTCCCAGGCCCTCTCAGAAGGTAGAATATGTACTAACTCACATATATACCCATACATTTATATTTATTTCTATATTCTTATATCTGCATGTATATTAAAACTATCAGTTCATACTGATATCTCTGATTCCAGCCCAACACCACAAGATCTGTTTAGCCTTCCCCTTTCCTTATTTGTAACATCTTTCTCCCACAGTGAGAAAGCTAGATCTCATTATATAATAGTATCTTTACTTATTTGTTCAATCCTAGAATACACATAAAAGATTATAGAATTGTGGGGTACCTGGGTGGCTCAGTCAGTTAATGTCTGACTCTTCATTGTAGCTCAGATCATGATCTCACCATTCGTGAGTTCAAGCCCTGCCTAGGGCTCTGTGCTGACAGTGTGGAGCCTGCTTGGGGTTCTCTCTCTCTCCCTGTCTCTCTGCCCCTACCGCACTCACACTTTCTCTCCCTCTCTCTCAAAAAAAATTAAAAGAAAAAGATTATAGAATTGTTATTCCATAGCCCTGTGAGAAACAGATTTACTAACTAGAGTGTAATATTTTTGTGTATGGTGTGAGATATGAATCTAACTTTATCTTTTCCAAATGACTTGTTGGCATCATTGAGTTGTCCCAACACCATTGATTAAAAAGTCAATTTTTATCCCAAAGACTTAAGATGTCACCTTTGTCATATATTAAATGCTTATATATACTTGCATTTATTTCTGGACTTTTTAATCCAATCTACTGATCTATTTGTCTATTCATGTGCCAATGCCAGACTTTTTTTTTTTTTTTTGCTTTTTTTTTAAAGTAGGCTCCACACCCAGCATGAAGCCCAAAGCCGGGCTTGAACTCACCACCCTGAGATAAAGACCTGAGCTGAGATCAAGAGTCAGACACTTGACCAATAGAGCCACCCAGGAGCTCCTCAGTGCCACATTAAAAAAACATTAATGTTTATTTTTGAGAGAGAGAGAGAGGAGGGGGGCAGAGACAGAGGGAGGCACAGAATCCAAAGAAAGCTCCAGGCTCTGAGCTGTCAGCACAGAGCCTGACACAAGGCTTGAACTCGTGAACCATGCGATCATGACCTGAATGCCACGCTTTTAATTACAGAAGTTTCATAGTATATTTCAATGTCTGGTAGGGCTAGTACCTTCCTGCAGTTTTCCTTTTTCAGTGTTTTTCTGACTATTTTGACATATTTGTTTTTCCATGAAAATTTTAGTTAACTTGTCTAACTCTGTTAAACAACTTCTTGATAATTTTATTGGGATTGCATTGTTTATAAATTAATTTAGAGTAAGCTTTCATGTTTAATGCCAAGTCCTCTATCCAAAAACAAGGAATGCCTCACCACTGGTTAATGTCTACTTATGCTTTTTCAGGAGGTCTGATATGTTTATAATAATTTTCCCCACACTCTTGGTTGTTTATCTGCCTCATCCGCTCTCCACACATGTCCTGAGCAATGCTTTTGCAGATCTTTCTCTCTCTCTGGCTTCCTCATAGCACCTAATACATATTAGAAAAGAAGGGGAAGGAGGAGGAGGAGGAGGAGGAGGAGGAGGAGGAAGAGGAGAAGGAAGAGGGGAAGGGGAAGGAAGGAAAGGGGAAAGAAAGATAAAAGGGAAAGAAAAGAAAACAAAAGGAAAGAAAAAATAAAAGAAGAGAAAAGAAAAGGAAAAGAAAAGAAAAAGAAAGAAAAGGAAAGAACTTGTTATGGGGTCAACAGTGTCCCCCCACAAAAAAATTCACATTGATGTCCTAATGCCCAGTATATCAGAATGTGACTGTATTTAGAAAAAGAGCCTTTACAGGGACAATTAACTTAAAATGAGGTCATTAGGGTGGTCCTAATCAATATGACTAGTGTCCCTACAAAAAGGGGAAATTTGGACACAGATGCACACTAAGGGAAGAGCATGTGAAGACACAGGGAGAGGACAGCCATCTAGAAGCCAATGAGAGAGGCATCAGGAGAAACCAACCCTACTAAAACCTTGATCTTGAACTTCTGGCCCCCAGACCTGTGAGAAAATAAACTAAGCCACCCAATGTGTAGTATTTGTTATGGCAGCTTTAGCGAACTACTATGCATGTCTAAAATTTTTTTACTTGTATCAAGAGACTAGCCCTATTGATTGATGAATAGTCATTGTTTCTTTGCAAATTCCACTCTGGAGACAGGTTTTTTAGAACGGTTTGAATGTGCTCTGGAGCCTCGAGATTGCTGTCACTGAGTCAACCAATATGCAAGTGGCACAACCAATATTTTCAAGTGGTGTTCTCAGGGGTGCTGGAAATGTGACTGTATCTTTGCATAACTCACCCTTATCTCTCTCTTGAGCCTCATTTCTGCCTGATGGCAGAAAATTTACCTGGGTTATTCCAGTTTTAAGTATGTCAGATTAGGTGCATTTTTTTTTCTTTTTTTCCCCAAAAGACTTCTCAGAGATTGGTTTGGAAACATACAGTCACGTTTTGCAGTGCCCAACTTGATAATGCCTCCTCTCATTATCTCCTTCCCTGTTCCCCTCTCCTTATCTCTCACTCCTGCCTCTTTGTACTACCTGAAAAGTAGCAGCAAATAGAGCTTCTTAAGACTGTATGGGTTTGGTTTTTGTTTGTGTGATTGGTTGGTTGTTTTTGCAGGCTAAGACAAAGCCTTTGCTTGTAATCATGGGCCCCACTTGTTAATGAGCCCAATCATTCCTTGCTCTGTAAATGCCAAAATTTTTCTTTTCCCTCTTTTTTCAGATCAAAGATCTGATCCTAAGCAGGAGCTGTAGGGTTTAGAGTCCCTTCTTTAAAGATGAAGATTCCCACCCCGGCCCCAAGATCATTACATAGGGAACCTCCTAATTCTTTCTGATATCACATTCTTCTCCATGTATATTGCAAAATTTCTATACATGGTGTCTCAGTGACAGCTATCCTTTGCTATTGCAAACAATTTGATTGTGAATATCCTTGTACATTTGTGCATTTGGTGGGCATTTCCAAACTGATGTCCAGGTTGTCCATACTGTCTCTCATTGTCTCTGTATTCCCATCAGCAACGTGTGAGGGTGCCTCATTTCCCTACAGTTTCACCACCACTGAGGCCTATCACACTTTGACATCTGACAGTCTGCAAGATAAAAATTGCACCTAATTTCGGTTGAAACATTTATTTCTCTTTTACTGAGATTGGACATCATCTTTTCGTGTATTTAAGGGCTGTTTTAGTAGCTTATATATAGCTTTAGTAGCTTATATGTTTCTGCCCATTTTCCATTCTTCTATCGGTTTGTTGGTGTTACTGATTTTTCAGAGGTCATTATAAAGAAAATTCTCTCTTTACCTATACGAGCTTCAACTACATTTTCCCTTGATGTGTCATTTGTATTTTGACTTTGTTTATGGTGAGTTTTGCCATGCGTAATTTTTTATTTTATTATCACCTTATGAGTTGTTTCCTTTGACATGTATGCATATATAAAACTAGGAATAGTAGCAAAAGGAGTTATTTTCTTCTTTCCTTCCTGCCAGAACAGGAGGCAGGAGGCAGTATCACTGGGTCTTTCAGACTTTATCTTAAATAGCTCCTCTGTAGAACTACATCAGAGTGGATTTGAAGTGTCGTCTACCCAGTTTTCACAAAAGAAAAACTCTGTGATTTGTCCCAGTTTGCAGACCTACTAGTGTCTTGTACAGTCCTTCAAAACTGTGGACAAGCTTTTCTGAAAAAGGAAATAAAACAAAATTAATGGTGCAGAGTGGGTCCTTAATGAGATGCCATGTACGAGGAAACAAGTGGGTTTTGGTTGTTAACGATTCCACTATTGAAAACTGCTAGACTCTACTCGATTGCCCAAGGTAGTAGATAAGAATAATACAGAGAAAAAAGAGAAAGTTGTGCTTTTTGCTTTCACTCCTTGACAGACTTCAGTGAAATAGAAAAGAATACCTTCTAGAACGTGTTTCAACATTTATAACTCTTTTTCAAAGTGTCACTTGTAACACTTGCCCCATACTTCTAGTATGACAAATGCTGCTGGATGAGAGGAGGTAAGAATGGGCTTCTAACAAAAGGAATTTCACTTCTGAATGTTGCAGAACTGGAGTTTGTCATTTGCTCTCTTCTTATTAGCATAACTTTAAATCATCTGGCAAGACTATTCAATTAATTAGATGCCTCAAGTAACCTGTTCCACGTTGCCAGTATGGTTGATTATTAGGAACAAAGGATGGCCATAAGACACAACCGAGCCTGTGGGCTCACCTTGCCAGTAACAAGGGCTTAACATCAGCTAACTACAGCTGAAATTATAGTCTTGGTAGAAATTTCTCTACATTTAAATGTAGTGCACCCCTACAAACACCTCTCAAAAGAATACAGCAAAATAAAAACAAACAAACAAAAAACGTTAGGCAGTGCAACTAATTCATTAGGAGATTGTAACAAATTTTCTTTTACAGCATTTAAAGCCACGCATTGACTTGTATTTCCTATTTGTTAGAGACTCTGAACCGCTTCTGAAGATCACATGATTTCCTAATGAAGGTATAGGGACTGCCTGACTTAAAGGTCAGGAGAAGGGATAAATCATAACTGCCAGTTTATTTTCCCTTAAAAATACTTGGCTCCCACATACAATTTTGTTTTCTGTTCTCTAATAGCATTTGACAATTACTGTTAAACGACATGGAGGTATAGAGTTGTGACTAAATATCCGAGTGTTTAAGCAGATTTAATGATTGCTTTCTTTTTCAAAAAAGTAAAATCTTGGGGTACTTGGGTGGCTTAGTTGGTTAAGCCTCCCACTCTTGATCTCAGCTCAG
Organism: Leopardus geoffroyi; assembly: GCF_018350155.1. NCBI lineage: Eukaryota > Metazoa > Chordata > Mammalia > Carnivora > Felidae > Leopardus > Leopardus geoffroyi. Next base: position 40,550,791 of record NC_059338.1, read on the forward strand.
TTCTTGATCTCAGGGTCATGAGTTCAAGCCCTATGTTGCCCTCTGCACTGGGCAAGAAGCCTACTTAAAAAAAAAAGGTAGGGGCGCCTGGGTGGCGCAGTCGGTTAAGCGTCCGACTTCAGCCAGGTCACGATCTCGCGGTCCGTGAGTTCGAGCCCCGCGTCGGGCTCTGGGCTGATGGCTCAGAGCCTGGAGCCTGTTTCTGATTCTGTGTCTCCCTCTCTCTCTGCCCCTCCCCCGTTCATGCTCTGTCTCTCTCTGTCCCAAAAATAAATAAACGTTGGAAAAAAAAAAAAAAAAGGTAAAATCTTAGTCATCCTATTGTGTTTCATTTACAGAGGAAGAAAACACAGAGGCACTTAACTTAAAAATTATTACAAAATTTTCAAAATTTGGGCACCTGGGTTGCTCAGTCAGTTAAGGTTCCTACTCTTGATTTTCTCCCTCCCTCCCTCTCTCTCTCCCTCAAAATAAATAAATAAACATTAAAAAATTTTTAATTAAAAAAATTTGAAGTTGAGGTTTAATTTACATATAATAAAATGCTCAGATTTTAAGAGTTTAGTTTGATGAGTTTTGGTAAATATGTACATCTGTGTAACCTCCACCCACAAAAATCACATAGAACATTTCTATTATGTCCTTTGTATCTCATTTTTGTCATCACATTCCCCCTTCAACAACTGGCCACCTGTTGATGGACATTTGGATCATTTCCAGATTTTTAATATAATGAATAAGTTTGCTAAGAACGTTATTGTAAATATCTCTTTGTGGACGTGTGCTTTCAATTATCTTAGATAAATGCCTAGAAGTGTAATTTCTGGCCAAGGGGCAGATATATGTTTATATGAAACTGCCTAAGCATTCTTCCAAATGGTATAACATTTTACATTCTCATCAGGATTGTGGGAGAGTTCCAGTTGTCCATATCACCAACATTCGGTGCTGTCAGTTTTTGACATTAACTATTCTAGTGAATATGAAATGGTACTCCATTTTAATTTTACTTTGAGTTTCCCTTTGGAACAATAATGAGCTTTTTAAAAATATCTTATTGGGGTGCGTGGGTGGCTCTGTTGGTTAAGTGTGCAACTTCAGCTCAGGTCATGATCTCGTGGTCTGTGACTTCGAGCCCTACATCGGGCTCTGTGCTGACAGCTCGGAGCCTGGAGCCTGATTTGGATTCTGTGTCTCCCTCTATCTCTGCCCCTCCCCCACTTGCTCTCTCTCTCTCTCTCTCTCTCTCTCAAAAGTAAATAAACATTAAAAAAAATTTTTTTAAGTATCTTATTGGTCACTTGTTTATAAATTTTTTTGGTGAAGGATTTATTCAAATATTTTGTGCATTTAAAAAGCAGGCTTAAAAAAACCTGTTGATTTTTATTTGTAGGAGTTTATATGTCCTCGATACCAGATTTTTCAAAATGGATGTTTAGCAATTTTTTTTTCCTGAGTTTACACTATGCCTATTAGTTTTTTAAGTCATAATTCTTCAATGTGGAGAAAATTTTAACTTTAATGGGTCTAATCTATTGATATTTTCTTTTATGGTCAGTGCTTTTGTGATCTAAGAAATCTTTATCCACCCTAGAGCCTTATGACTCTCATATTCAAGCTTAGATCTATAACCCACTTCAAATTAACTTTTCTGTATGAAGTGAAATAGCAGTTGAGGTTGATTTATTTATTTTGTGTATGTGGATTCCAGTTATTTTAATTCCATTTGTATGAAAGACTTTCCCCCATTGAGTTTCCTTGACATTTTTTGGGAAAACCAACTGACTATATGTGTGTGGATGTATTCTTGAAATCTCTATTTTGTTTCATTGATCAACTTATTTATCTTTGTAGCAGTAGCACACTGTCTTAATTAATATTACTTTATGATAAGTTTTGAAATACAGCAGTATCTATCTTCAACTTTATTCTTTCTCAGAGTAAAAGCTATTTCAGATTCTTTGCATTTCCACATATATTTTATTTTTTAATGTTTGTTTATTTTGACTAAGAGTGCACACGAGGCGGGGCAGGGCAGAGAGAGAGAAAAAGAGAGAATCCCAAGCAGGTTCTGCATTGTCAGCACAGAGGCCGATGTGGGGCTCGACCCCAGGAACTGTGAGATTATGATCTGAGTCGAAATCAAGAGTTGGACATTCAACCGACTGAGCCACCCAGGCACCCCCCACATACATTTTAGAATCAGCTTGTCTCTTACTTCTTCAAAAGTGGCTTCTGGGATTTGGGGATTATATTAAAGAGACCAATTTGGATAAAATGGACAACTTAATAACATTGAGTCCTTCAGTCTAGGGACACAGTATATCTTTCTATTTATTTAAGTCTTCTTTAATTTCTCTTAGAAATTTTTGTAGTTTTTAGTGTAGAGATCTTGTGCATCCTTTGTTAGAATTATTCCTGGGTATTTGACATTGTGTTCCTGTTGTAAATGGTAGTGTTTCAAGATTGCACTTTATCATTGTTAGTATGCACAAATACAATTAATTTCTGTGCTTTACCCTAACATTCTCCAACCTTGCCAAATTCACTTGTCAGTTCTAATAGGATTTGTTTTTGTAGGTTCCACAGGGATTTCTGGGTATGTGATCACATCATCTGACAGTTTTATTTCTTTCTATCAAAACTATATGCCTTGTTTTTCTTTTCTCTTGCCTTATGAGCCTATTGCTTTCAGTACAATATTAATACTGTACTAGAATAGCACAATGAATAGAAATGGTGAGAGTGAACATACTTGCCTTGTTCCCAATCATAGGGAGAAAGCTTTCAATGCTTTACACTATAAGCGTTATATTAGCTGTTAGTCTGTATTATAGTCCATTCATTAAACTGAGATTTCCTTCTATTCCTTATTTGCCAGGTTGTCTTTGTAAAATCATGAATATGTGCTGAATTTTGTCAAAGGCTAGTTTTGTCATCTCTTGAAATGATTTTATAATTTTTCTTCTCCATTCTGTTCATGTGCCAAATAACACTGATCAATTTTCATATGTCAAACTAAACTTGTGTTCCTGGTATAAATCCTTCTTGATCATAATATATTATGCTTCTTATATATTGATGCATTTGATTTATTAATTTTTTAAGAAGTTTTGTGTCTATGTTCATAAAATATATTGGTTTACAATTTCCTTTTTCTTTTTTCTTTTTTTGTTATTAGGTTTTGGTATTAGGCTTATGCTGACATCAAATTCAGTTGGGAAATACTTCCTCCTTGATTTTTCTGCAAGATTTGTATAAATCTTACTATTATTTTTTAAATCAACATTGCAGAATAGCAACACTTTAGGCATGATGAATTAATGGCAGTTCAGCAATTTCCAAATTTTGTTTTTGAAGTATATTTTAAAGGAAGTAACGGAGACATATTAATGATCAATCCCTCTATTTTCTTAAATTATCCTAATTTCTGAGTTACATGATCAGAACTCAGTTTGTATGGACTGTAATTCCTTGAATTTACATTTTTATTTGTATGTAATACCACACTTTGTATATAAGGATAATACTAAAGTGATCATATATAGTCGGTATTATTTGCAAAATTATGATAGTAAGCATTTTCTATTTTCATCCAATGTCCCTGAAATGAAAATTAATGCAGTAAATATTTTGTAGGTCTATATCAGAAAAAAATATCTTTATCCAAACAAATGTATAGGCCTTTTAAAAATGTGGGCTTTTTAAACTTAGTTACTATGAAACTCAACATTAAATTTAGCATTCAGTTACAATATTTATAATACTTTACTTATACCCCTTTTTATAGATAACTTTTCTGAATTGGCTTAGAAGGATTAGGAAGAAACATTTTTGCTGATGCCCACCCACTGCACAATTTCATTGAACACACAACACCAAATTTTTAAATTGGAGGAAGTGGTATAATTTACTTGTTGAACACCACGGTTCCAAAGTAGAACAGCCTTAGCCCAGGATTTTTTTGTGTGTGTGCTTAGCAATGAATGGGTGGGGAAGGAACCCCTCTAGCATCATGCATGGAGTCCGTTTCTTGTGAAAAGCAGAAATCATAAAAGATAAGTCAGACCTCAAAGCAATATCTGAAGAAGACTAAGGAAAACGGCAGCACAGTAGTCCCAGTCTCCCAGGGACTGTGCCGCATTGGGTTCACTCTGAATCTGTCTCTCTGAACTGATCTCAGTTGGGGTTTGGTCATCATCATAGATCCCCCTGTGTTTATCACTGGTCTATCTCCTTCAATGCTTTTAAATCAGAAGAGAGGTTTTAGTCTTGTTGATATATTGCTTCCAGGGTCACTGGCCAAGGATCCCTGCATAGGCATTATGACTTAGTTATTAAACCTTTATGGAAGACAATATTTAATTAATACTAGCGATCAAAACAGTTTTGTGCTTAGGCCCCAGGGGTCAACACAAACTTTTCATTTGTTGATTCAAAGTGTTTTTCCAAAAGTGAGAATTTAATATAAAGAATTTAAAAGAAATTTTCCATGGATACTGTACTTACTCTCCTTTCTTCCTCCCACAAAATGTGACCATCATAAAAGAACTTACAGAAATCTCCTACTCGCAGGTGCTTGGTTTACTTAATTAACTCCTCTAATTGCCATTTTTACATTTTTAAATTGTAATTTTCCTATTTTATGTCCTATAATGTTGTGAACTGCTTAACATTTTTTTTTAAATTTTTTTTTTCAACGTTTATTTATTTTGGGGACAGAGAGAGACAGAGCATGAACGGGGGAGGGGCAGAGAGAGAGGGAGACACAGAATCGGAAACAGGCTCCAGGCTCTGAGCCATCAGCCCAGAGCCCGACGCGGGGCTCGAACTCACGGACCGCGAGATCGTGACCTGGCTGAAGTCGGACGCCTAACCGACTGCGCCACCCAGGCGCCCCGAACTGCTTAACATTTTTAATAGAAAGGTTATAAAAATAAATATATAACAATCTGAAACATTGAACAGATTGTGGTAAGTCGTTTTTTCATAGTTCTTCCCATAAGAGGGGTGTAGAACTGTCACAAGTTGGAGGCAGGGTCACTCTCCTTACATTGTCACATTATGTAATATTTCTGCAGGGAAACAAGAAGTGTTGTGGAGAGGTGTAAGGAATGCATAGGCATGAGATGCCATGTCCAACAACTTCTAAATTTGTCTCTCCTGCCCAGACTTCTCCCTAACTCCATCTTGTGTATCCAACTGCCTGGTTGATGTTCTCACATATATCTACATGGCGTATCTCAAATGGATTCCTGATATTCCTCACCATGTCTCATCCTCCCACTGCCTTCTCCTCTCAATAAATGACAAGTCCCTTCCTCCAACTCCTCTGGCAAAGCACTTTGGACCAGTGTTAGATTCACCTTTTCTACTCATGCCCCACATCTCATCCACAGTAGGTATCATCAGCCATGCCTGCAAAACATTCCCTGGAACTGACCCTGTGCAGTTTCACCACCTCCATCACCACCACAGTCCAAGTCATTGTCATTTCCTACCTGGATTATTGAACTAGTTTTCTAACTGGTCTACCTGCTTTTGTCCTGTTCTTTTCAGAATAATCCCAATAATTCAAAGATGCTGTTAAAATTTAGGGCGAATCTTGTCACTCCTCTGCTCCACTTCCCTGTTCTAAACTCTCCAAGAGCTTCCTTTCTGTGTGATTCAGAGTAAATGGCAGAGACTTTACAACAGGCCACAGCATTTGTATGATCTGGCCACCCATCACCTCTCTAAGCAACTTTCCTGCTCTTCCTCTCTTTGTCTTTTGTTCCACTCCAGCCACACTGGCCTACTTGCTGTTCTCTAACAGGGCCTTTGCACATGTTCTTCCTCCTATCTAGAACACTTTCGCCAGGTAGCATTCTGTATCCTCAATCTGTTCAGGTTTTACTCAAATTACGTTCCCATTGAGGATTTCGCTCTCAATGTAATGCTGCAATCTCTCCCAGGACTTTTTATCCTGCCTCACTGTTTTATTTCGTTCTCTTTAGCCCTTCTCATCACTCACAAATCATGCTAGTTTCCTTGGGCTGCTGTAACAAAGAACCACAAACCAGCTATCTCAAGACAACAGATATTGATTCTCCCACAGGTCTGGGGGCTAGAAGTCCAAACTCAAGGTGCCAGCAAGCTTGGTTCCCTCTGGAGGCTCTGATGGAAAATCTGTGCATGCCTCTCTCCTAACTTCTGGGGGTTACTGGCAATCCTTGGTGTCCTCTAGCTTGAAGATGCGTCACTCTGGTCTCTGCCTCTGTCATCACATGGTGGTCTGCCTGTATGTCTCCATGTCCAAACTTTCCTCTTCCTAGAAGGACACCAGTCATATGGATTTAAGACCCGCCCTAGTCTAGTATGATCTCATCGTACCTTGATTACACCCATAAATATGATTATACCATATTTCTGAAGGAGGTCATATTCATAGGTTTCAGGAAGACATATATTTTAGGGGGAGAGACCCTATTCAACTCAGTACACTAATATGTTTATCTTGTTTGTTATCTATTTCCCACTGCAAAAGGTAACTCCATGACAATTTTGCTCATCACTGCACCCATCACACACAGAATAATGTGAGGCATAGAGTAGGGCTTAGTCATATTTGTTAAATAAATAATACCCTTAGTTGGCCAAGTTGGATTTCATTTAGATGGTAGATGCTAAGATACCTTGCAGCTGGTGATTACTGTGGTTTAAAGGGAGCCCGTTTTTCAAAGAAGCATAGCTTCTGGGCTAGGAATTCCGTCATAATGCTTCATTCTTTGATTCCCGCCCCCCCCCCCCATTCACAGGGCTTGGACTTGCCCCTATTCACAGGGCTTGGACTTGCTTCCAGTCACCTTTGAAACTATAAAATAGAAAATAATTCCTGTTATAAAATCCTCTGAGATCCTGAATAAAAGTCCTACATCCACGCAAGGACCATTCTTTTAAGACCGTTCTGATGTGACTCGATGGCAGAGGACACTAAAGAAACTTTTGCTGTGCCTCTGCCTTCTCCAAACTCCCTGGGTCAGAGAAAACCAAACGGGGCCGTCCAAGAAAAATATTTCCAAACAAAGCAAATAAAAGCCCTCGCATACTGTTGACGTCAAAGCAAAGCTCTACTCACATTTAATCTTAGTGTGTAAACTCTTGGGTTCAGATGAGTCAACAAGCAGCTAAGTTAACAGATAAAATATGAAGCCTCAGAGCTCAGTATGAGCCTTCAAAACCCACTCAAAGAACCCAACTCCAAGACAGACATTTTTTTTTCTCTCAACGAATGGAAGTTACATTGGATTTGCAAAGGCTGAAATTCCTGATTTTTAAAAATGTATGTATATAATTGCTTTTTACTTAAAAAAAAAAGACCTCGGTTTTATTACTTGGCATTATGATTAGACTAGGATAAGAGGAACACGTTGTTACTGTTGTCAATCTCACTCCATAGTGGGTTAATTATTTAGTTACTGAGGTTGTGGTTCCTCCCCCTGAGTGAGGTTTCTTGCCAGGCTTTACATATATATGTTTTTTTGTTTTTGTTTTTGTTTTTGTTTTTGTTTTAAATCATAGTCATAGTTGGAGTGGGATGGTAGCCTGCCAATGGGGTGCCCTATTACAGATTAAACTTTTATTTTTTTCTTTGCTGAAATCTGTTATGGGTTGAGCTATGTCTGCCCCCTCTCCCAAAATCTATATGCTGGAGCCCAACCCTCTGTAACCCCAGACTGTGACTTCATTTGGAAATAGTGTCTTTGCAATGTAGTTAGTTAAGATGAGTTCATTGGGCTGAGCCCTAAATCCAGTATGACAGGTGTCCTTATAAAAAGGGGAGATTTGGACACAAAGACATGCACACAGGAAGAAGGCCCTGTGAAGATGAAGGCAGAGATGAGGGTGAGGCTTCTACAAACCAAGAAACACCAAAGATTACCAGCAAATTAGCAGAATCTAGAAGAGATTCACGAAACAGATTCTTTCTCGCAGTGCTCAAGAGGAATGAATCCTGACGACATCTTGATTTAGGACTTCTGTCCTCCAGAACTGAGAGATAATACATGTTTACAGTTTAAGTCATCCAGTCTTTTATGGAAGGCCTAGCAAACTAATACATAGAATTTGCCAGCTGCATCCTGGGTAGGTGGTGATAGAACATCATTTTGGAATTGCGGGACATGGCCTCCTTTTGTAGGGTGTCTATAGGACATATAACACTGATTGTCCTGGGAGAAGTGTGCACAAGACCTTTTGTACTTTGAATTTAGAAATAAAAACCTGCCCCATCCCTAGGACACTGGTCCGATGGGGAGAGTTCTCTGGGGTTCTGGGTTTTGTGATGTCGGGTGCTGGAATTAATTCTGACCTTGCACTTTGGGGCCTGGCACCAAAGTACCTTAAAACCAGCAGGTACACAAGTCTTGAGAGTGTGCCCCTGGACAATGAACTTTCTTGGCAGAATTGCTGTGAAAAGACTGGGAAATGAAAGATTCCTTCCCAGGTACTGTGCTGGGGACTTGGTTTCTGAGGACAGTTTTGATGGTACAGGCAATGCTTCCCCTTCCAGAAGGCCATGGGTTTTTCACGACAGTCTGAGTTGACACTCCTCCAAAGCAGCCTCCCGTCTCCTGCTGACAAAACCCCACGGTCTTCACATCTTTGACCTGCCTTGCTCCCCAGCAGCCCAGGTCCACAGCAGGCCAAATTCAGAAATCAAACTTTCATCTCTCACCGAATTTAACCTTTTTTTCCTCCCCCAGCTTGGGTGTGACTCACAAGTCTGCACCCTGCAGTGGGAAAGAGTCTAGTGGTTTGTTCTCTCTCTTCCCTCCACCTTCTTCTTCACTGTACAGGGTCAGTGTTTGGAGGGAGAGGAAACAGAAGCAAAAGGAATAAAGATCTTTTCTTTAGATTCTCTTATTTTTGGTTCTGGTAGTTTCTTGGCTATTAAATGTCAGGGGTCCATCTGTAAATTCTTTCCTCACGAAGCTCTTCTTGTGGGTTCTTCAAGATCTCCCTGCAAGAACCTATGCACTGTACCATTCCCTGGTCTTGGTGATGTTCTTTCCTGCAGACCTTAACATGTCCCAGATCTTATGCTCTGGGAAGACATACTACACAGGTTCTTTCTGCTGAGAATTCCTAGCCTTTTGTTATGGGCTGAACTGTGTCTTCCCAAACTTCATGTGTTAAAGCTCAAACACCCAGGACCTGAGAATGTGACTGTATTCAGAAATTGGATCTTTTAGGAGGTAATTAGGTTAAAATGAGGTCATTAGGGTGGGCCCCAATCCAGTATGACTGGTGTCCCTTTAAGAAGAGGAAATTAGGATACAAGTATGTGCAGAAGAAAAATGATGTAAAGACACACAGAGAAGATGCTTAGCTACAAGCCGAGGAGACAGGCCTCAGAAGAAACCAAACCCATCAACACCTTGACCTTGGACTTCCAGCCTCCAGAATTGTGACAAAAAAGATTTCTACTTATTAAGTCACCCAGTCATGGTACTTTGTTAGGATGGCCCTAGCAAACTAATACACTCTGGAAAGGACTTGGGTGGTTTTGAGAGAGAGAGAGACAGAGAGAGAGAGAGAGAGAGAGAGAGAGAGAGAGAGAGAGAGAGAGAGCATGGGTACAAGTGGGGGAGGGGCAGAGAGAGAGGGAGAGTGAGAATCCCAAGCAGGCTCTGCACTACCAGCACAGAGTGCAATACGGGGCTCGAACTCACGAACCGCAAGATCATGACCTGAACTGAAGTCAAATGCTTAACTGACTGAGCCACCCAGGCACCCCTGGTGGGACTCTTTCAATATGGCCCAGTGGCTGCCTTTGTAGTGTGCACTTGGCAGACAGGAACAATTATGCCTCCCTTTTCCTTCCAAACTCCCAATCCCTTCCTCTATTTCCATGCTCTGCAATGTCAGAAAACTACATGTGACTCCTCGCCTCAGAATTCTTTAGTTCAGGGGCACCTGGATGGCTCAGTTGGTTAAGCATCTGACTCTTGATTTTGGCTCAGGTCATGATCTCCCGATTTGAGAGTTCGAGCCCTGCATCAGGCTCTGTGCCAACAGCATGGAGCCTGCTTGGATTCTCTCTCTCTCTCTCTCTCTCTCTCTCTCTCTCTCTTTCTCCCCCTCCCCACCTCAAAATAAATACATAACCTTAAAGAAAAAAAGAATTCTCTAGTACAGTAAACTTGCAGCCAGGGGTGTGAAGTCAGGATCTCTTTTTACCAAACCCCAAGCTCTCTTGAGGTCCTCCTCACCCAACTGAGAAATGGTGACAAAAGGATCTACAGTAGGGAGAGAGAAAATACCACAGCACTGTCTCTTCTATGAGCGCTCTGCAAGTCCATTCAGTCACTGGCATTCCGTCATCCTCCTCCCTTCATTCATTCTATTGGCAAGTATTTGTTGTGTGTCAGGTCCTCTTCTAGACATAGAAGTGAACAAAACAAGGTTCCTGATCTCTTGTATTCCAGACACGAAGAAATATCATTTCAACTAATATCATTCAACTAATATCATTTCAACCCATTAACAACTAAGCAGAACATATGACATGTCAGATGGCATTAGGCACTAAGGACAATAAAACAATATGAGGAGAGTTGGTAGTTCTGTTTTATATAAGATGATTTTATAAGAGGAAATGCCTCTCTGACACGAGAACACTTATGTGCAAACTTGTGGGAATTGGGAGTAAGGTAGTGATGTTATTTGCAGGGAGAACTATCCAGGAGGAAGGAGTAGTAAATGCAAAGATTTGGAAGTGAGAGCACGTGGGGTTTGTTCACAGAAGAGGAAGAAGGGCAGTATGGCCGCTGCACAGTGATCAAGGGGAGAACTGGTGGCAGAGGGATTCCAAAAGGTGGGGTGGTTGCAGGTGAGGAAAGGGCTTATGAACAATTGAAAGGACTTTTGATTTTACTCTGAGACGGATGGGAAGCACTGGATTATTTGGAGTACTGGAGTGATAAGATCTGATGAATCTTAGTGAGGATCACTCTGGCCTCAGGTGAAGAAGAGACTGTATAGAGGCGTGAGAGGGAATAAGGGAAATTGGTGTGATAACCCAAGGTCCACTCTTTCCTTTCTTACTTAGAAACCCTAATTTCACTGTGGTGCAATATGCTCATATTAAAAACGAAAATCAGGGGGGCGCCTGGGTGGCTCAGTCAGTTGAGCGACCGACTTTGGCTCAGGTCATGATCTCGAGGTCTGTGAGTTCAAGCCCTGTGTCAGGCTCTGTGCTGACAGCTCAGAGCCTGGAGCCTGCTTCGGATTCTGTGGTTCCCTCTCTCTCTGCCCCTCCCCCATCCGTACTCTGTCTCTGTCTCAGAAATAAATAAACATTAAAACAAATTTTTTTTAAAACACAGAAAACAGGGGTGCCTGGGTGCCTCATTCGGTTGAGCATCGGACTCCTGATTTTGGCTCAGGTCGTGATCCCAGGGTTGTGGCATGGAGCCCCCAGTCAGGCTCTGCGCTGAGCAAGGAGCCTGCCTGGGATTTTCTCTCTCTCTCTCTCTCTCTCTCTCTCTCTCTCTCTCTCTGTCGCTCTCTCTTCCCTTTCCCCAGATACTGCTCTCTTTCTCCCTCTCTCTCTCTCTCTCTCAAAAAATATCAAGAACAATATAAAACAAAAAAGACATTTCTTAATCTTTCTTGCACATGGAGGGGCCAACGATAGGCAATTAGAAGGGGCTTCCGGAAGAGCCACTTAAATAGGGGGCCACCTCTGCCGGCATGTGCTTTTTGTCTGTTGTCTTTCCATGCTTCTTGCCTAATGTATGGATATGATGGTTGGAACTGAAGGAGCCATCATTGGAGAAATACGATTTAAAAGCACAATGAGAAGGCTCCTCACACCTATCAGCGTGGCTAAAATTCAAGATAAAGGATAATACTCAGTGCTGCTGAGGATGTGAAGAAGCTGGAACTCTCATACATTACAGATGGGAATGTAAAATACACAACTCCACTGAAAACCTTAAAGGTTTTCTTCGAAATTTAACTTACCTTTACTGTATCATCTAGCTGTCTCATTCCTAGGCATTTACCCAAAAGTTATAGAAAATTAAGTTTATATGAAATCTGCATGCAAATGTTTATAGAAGGCTTATATGTAATTTCTAAAATCTGGAGACCACCCAAATGTCCTTCTGTGGGCAAATGGGTAAACAAATTGTGGTATGCCCATATAATGCAGTTCTGCTGAACAACAAAGAAGAATGAACTATTGATACATGCAACAACTATTGATACAGAACAACTTGTTGTTCTGCTGAACAACAAAGAAGAATGAACTATTGATACATGCAACAACATGCATGAACTATTGATACATGCAATTCATTTGAATGAGTTTCAAATGGATTTTGCCAAGCAAACAAAGCCAAACCCAAAAGACTTTATAGTGCATGATTTCTAAAAAAAAAAAAAAAAAAAAAAAAAAAAAGGCAAAACAGTAGGGAGGGAAAAGAGAAGGGTGGGGATGACAGTGAGGGATGGGTCAATTACAAAAGGGCAGTGTGAAAAAATTGGGGGGGAAGGCCCAGAACTGGTGTGTGTCACAATTGTGGTGGACACACACCTCCATGCATTTGTCAGAACCCATAGAATGAATTGTACATCACAAGGAGTAAATTTTACAGTATGCATATTAGGAAATACAATTTTTTTTAATGGGGGGGGGAGGAAGATTGAGAAACTGGCCACTATAAATCTATTCCTTCTATTAGGAAAATAGCCCAAACTGGGAAAATAAAATCATCTTGATTCCCAAAACTCAGTGCTGTGGTTCAGGTAAAAGATGACTTAATTCCCCTCCATGGATACATAGTCTGGTTCCTATTTTTTTAAAGAAGTACTTGTGTTTGAAAGGTAACACAGCTGACAGAATAGCCTGAGCAATTGAGTTCAGGTGGGTTTTCTCCATCTTAGTATCTATCCCTCAAAACATTTGGAGAGGGTCGGAACTGATGGAAAGATAAGCTATATGTTAAGCTTCTTTTCTTTCTGGTACATAAATGTTAATATACCAGATGAATTTCACCATAACAGCTGTTGTGGGGATCACATAGGACTAAAAAAACCCATAATGCCCCCCTCCTCAAAATATCTCTCAACTGAGATACACAATTTAAAAAGTTTTTACATGTAAATGATTCAGAAATACTGGGTTATTTTTGCTATTAGAAATGAAATGATTTGGAAAGAATATCTGGTGCCGGGGAGCAGTCTAACAAGACAGCTGAAATCTTACAAAAGGATGAAGAACCACAGCATCGGAACTAAATAAAGCTGCCGTCTGCTTCATCACCAGATGGAGGGCCCTGTGAGTCTCTTTCTCTGTCACCAGTCACTCCCCGTCAGTTTTCTTTCCAGGGACGCGCTAAGAGAGTTCTACCCTTGAAGACACATACAGAGAATCCTCACATAATTCCCTGCCTTGCTCTAAGCTGCCCCGGGTCACTTTCCAAGAGAGAGATGCCACCAGCTCTGGTTCACCCAGCAGGGAGTACCAAAAGTGAACAACATCCAGCCCGCTTGGTGCTCCCAATGGGTGCAGATTTTATGGGGAAAAGGGAGATCTATTTGGGGAGGAGGATGAAGGGAGGCTCAATCATTGTGTGTTTACTGAAAGAGTTTTCTTAGTCACAGGCTAATAGAGACCCTGTGTTTGATCCACTTAGATGAGCTTATAAAATTTGTGACAATGCTCTCGTGCAGGAATGACTCCATGGCATCCAAAGTTAGCATGCAGAAGGCATCGCTGGGCTACTTGTCCTGACCTTGAGATTAAGGATGAAGAGGGGAAGTAAATGTGGAGGAGGGGCCCCCAAGCCCCTCTTGGTTATTCTCAAGGCAGAGGGAGCCCCTGTCTCATGGCATCTGGACTTTTTACTGGGCTACTAATTGGTTCAATATTCTATTTTTAAAGCCATTCCTTGGCCTGAGGGGCAGTAGAGACATCCTGGTCCCCTACGTCATCTTTTCCAGCTGTGCAAGTCAGTGCTTTCCAACAGGGTGGGGTTGAGGGAAAAAGAAGGTAAGAGGAGCCAAGCAATGAAAACCCTCCCCTCCAGTGTTTATGGCCAGTACGGAATCCTTCCTCAGTGACCTGAAATACACCTGACACATAGGCCAGGGCACGAACACTAGACTCAAGCAGAACTAATCCTGCGATGTTGGCTAAGTTGTCATTCCACAAAGGAATAGTTTCCACACGTCATTAGTAGACACTAAATGGGAGGTTTGCACAGAAAGCAAAAGAGGAAGCATGTGCCTTGCACAGAGAGATCCTCTCTTGCCCCCAGCATCCACCCCCATGCTCCAGCCCTTCCTTGAAGCTGCTGCCTTTTTTCCATCTCCATTGTGTCATGGACCCATTTTGCATTTCTCATGGAGACTTGTGCAGTCCTGGTCGACCATAGTCTCCTGCTTTTCCTCCAGTTTGTTTCCATGGTGCCACCAGAGTGACCTTACAACTAATATACCAGATTTTGTCACTCCTTGCTGAAGACATTCAGGGCTTTCTTTTGCACTTAGAATAAACCCCAACATTCTTATCATGGCTGATGAGGCCTTGAACTCACAGGGCTCCTGCCCACACCTCCACACTCAAAGTATTTTATATAAATACACCCCCATGTGTTTTCTTTATAGGACTTCCCAGAATGGCTACTTATTTATTTAGTGTCTTCTCCATAAGAATGCACCACACGCTATGAGGGCGGATAACTTGTCTTGCTCACAGCTCCCTCCAGTGCCTAACACAGGCTAGACCATTGAAAGGACCTTTTAAAGTATTTATTGAATGACTGAATAAATATTAGTGGAATGAACAAATGAATGCCTAGAAGGAACTTCTGGTTTCCTGATCTTTTGTTTGTCATCTCAGAAACTTACTGTTGGGGGCTTAACCACAATTCTCAGTTAACTTTTCTGGGTCATTACCTGAAAAATGAAAAAAAAAAATTTCCAGGGTGGAATAGGAAATTGAAAACACTGAAGTGTCTTGGGTCCGATGCAGTTAACAATTTTAACTAGTGGAGAATATCTCTCCAGGGAGGTGAAGCTCTTCACCAGTACCAACTCATTAACTTCCAACTGCCCAAGGTGTCAGGTTAAAGACAGAGTCATAGGTCAAGGGAAGGCAGGGAGCCCCTCACAGAACTGAGGCACAAGCTATCAGTCCTCTCTGTGACAGAGCTTGGGTGGTGTGGGGCCGGGCAGCAAATACAAAAGCAAAAACCTGAACGATAGGGCAGAAGGCAGCTTGGGGCTCATTTTGCTTCTACCATACTCCTTCTGGATCTGATGCTTCTTTTTAGAACCTTCTGGGCTCTGCTGCCTGCATACAGGGTGAACTTGTGATGACGGCTGTCCAACCGGCTCTTCAAACCTGTCCTCTCAGCAACCTGTAGCTGAAGCAGGAAACCTAGACTTCATCCTTAGCTCCTTCTTTGACTTTCCCTCAAGCCCAATCTAATCAGTGCCATGATGTGTGTGTGTGTGTGTGTGTGTGTGTGTGTGTGTGTGTGTGTGTTTAAATTCAAGTTATTTAACATGCAGTGTAGTCTTGGCTTCAGATGTAGAACCCAGTGATACATCTCTTACATATAACAGCCAGTGCTCATCCCGAAAAGTGCCCTCTTTGATACTTATGGCCCATTTAGCCCATCCCCCCACCCACCACCCCTCCAGCAACCCTCAGTTTGTTCTCTATATTTAAGAGTCTCTTATGGTTTGCCTCCCTCTCTGTTTTTATCTTATTTTTCCTTCCCTTCCTCTATGTTCATCTGTTGTGTTTCTCAAATTCCACATATGAGTGAAATCATATGACATCAGCACCATGATGTGTTAAGCCCACCTCCTAAGTGGCTCTCAACCCTTCCACTATCACCACTCTCATCTGGCATCACCAGCGTGGCTGTCTGGACTACTTCAGCAGCATCCTAAAGCCATGAAGCCTTGCATTAAGTTTCCCTCAAATTCATCCTTCACATCAAAGCCAGTGACGTTCAAAGATGCAAATCAGACCACAGTTCTCCTCTGCTTAGATTCCTTAATAACGTCTCTTGGTGCTTAGGTAAGTCTTAACCTGACTTACAAAACCTGTAAGAATTTGCCCCCCCCCCTTTTTTTTTACTCCTTTCAAATCACTTCACCTTATTCTCAGCCCACATATTCTAAATTCTAAGACAGTGGTGTTCTTTCACTTCATCAGACACCATGGACTCCTTTTCCTTAGGACCCTAAGATGCCTCTCAGCTTGGGATACTCTTTCTCCACCTCTTCTCCTTGCCAGCTCCCATTTATACCTCAGGTTGACCAAAGTGGCATTGATTCCAGGAAGTCTTCCCTATTCTCCTAGCCTAGATTAAGAGCTCCTGCTAGATCCTGCTAAGGCACATCTCACTTTCTCTGTCACAGGTCTCATCCCTACTGGTTGCAAGGTCTCTCCAGTTGGTTCACCATTCCTAAAACCTGCCACAGTGCCTGGCACATAAGTGCTTAATAAAAATGTGTTGACAAATGAATATCCCTCTCATACAGTTCAGTGGTGGTTGTTGGGAGACCCTGCTTTTCTGTGCTGTCTAACCTGATGCCTCCTCTTTGTCTTTATTCAGACTGTGCCCATTGCTTTTACCTCCAAAGCCCCCGGACTATGGGTCCTCTGGCATCTGCCCCATCTCGGTAGCCAGGTTCAGTTTTAGGTCAGCTTTTCTCAGTGTGCCCTGTTTCATTCATCCCAGTTCAGTTCTGACGTTAGATATGGCAACAATGGAGGAGAAAATGGGCATTTTTTGATAACTGTCATTGGTTATAAGAAAGCTGGACCACAAAGATGAAGTGATTGCCTCAGGTAGCCATTTTTATGATGAAGAGGTCTTAGGCTGTGGGTAATCCATGTGTCATGAACTTTTCCAAATTCCTAATTTCCAAAGACAATAACTCCACTACAAATTAAACAACAGATAATTAAATTATCTGGGATAAAGTGTGATGTTCAGGGACTTGGCAGATTCCCACTGGCTCTTGCCCACACTTGAAAGATGTGTCTCAAAAGGTAACTAGAGTGCTCTGTCACCTATTTTCTCTGGAAGGCTTGGAGTCTGGGTGCGAGGTTTGCCTCATTTTAGGGATGGGACAGAAAACTCCTGAAGGTCCTCTATCACTTAGATCTCAGCAGCCTGATACCATCATGAGAACCTTCCTCCCACTCCCTCCTCTCAGACATTCTTTTCTGTGAAACATCAAGAAAAGTCACTAAATTGGATGTTTTTAGTCAAAATGTCTGAAATAACAAGATATGGAGAGAAAGTAGACTACAGTAGTAATCTTGACCCCTTTCTCACCTCCTCTGGCTCTTTGTCATTCCCTCCTCAACATTGCTATAGCAAACACTGACTCCTTTCTTGTCAGAGTGATGATACCTTTTCAGATTTTGACAGCTGGAAGGTACAAGTGAAAGTAACCCAGAATCTTTGATTCCAACTTCCCCTCCCACATTGGTACTGTTTATGCAAATTGGAGAAAATGCGCTTTGTTATGTTTTATTTTGTATTCTGCTAACACATACAGTGCATCTGTTAAGTGCATGTGTGAGGGAAGGAACACTGGTTACCCAGACATATGGGGAAGCATCAGATTTTCTTGGTTTTATGATATTACTTTAACTATCTACTTGACAGAAACAGTAATCATTACAGATTGGAAATACCTTTGTCAGACAGCAATTTCCTGTGATGGGCAGCCTCACAATCCTGCATGATATATTAGGTTGACAGCTTGCAGGGAGATCCAGGGGGAAAAAATAGCTGTGAAAGGGAAAAGCTTATTTTAGCCAACAGACTTGGAAATTTCACAGACGTTATAGGATTCTTTTAAAGCTACGCATGATTTCTCCTCATCAGCTGCTAATTAAGGACGTTAATTTATCTATTTGTTTGATACTGAAAACATAAGGCTTAGTTCAGCAACAGTTATAATTTATCACGATTTTAGTATCTTTTGAGTAATTCAAAATTATGCCTTGCAATAAGTGATTTATGAGGAGTTTATAAGTATTCTTATTAAATCAGCATTTTTTATGTATTATTTTCTGGCATTACGTACCTCTGGAGACTATTAAAGTTTATTACTCAGTGTTCATTTTAATAAGAACCTTCTGACATTCCCCAAGGGCCTGAGAAAAACTATCCATGGGTTTCTGCCCAATATTGAGCGTGGCTCGGATTGGAAGGCAGTCCTCTTCATCAATACCTTTAAAGGAGAAATCAGTGGATGGTCCAAATTTCGGCTTTTATGTAAATGGCTGATGTCGGAACTTCCTAGTCATTTTGACTTCATGACTCATTTGCAAACTTCCACATTTGCAGCAGCAGCCCTGGCCTGCAGTGAATGGGTGCACATCTGGAAAACAGCAGTGCTGATAGCTGCTGGGAAGGCTTACCCCAGATGCCACATATCCCATGTACCTGATGCTGCCTGGGTCCTGAGTTCTGACTCTGGGAGGAAAAAGGAGGAATGTGGATTTGTGGGGACAAGGAAGGAGGGTACTAGATTGTTGGACCTGCATTGTTCTGGAAGCATTTTGATTGAAAAAAAAAATTGTCTGAGCTTTAGACAAACTGTCAAGCTTGCTTCCCAGACAAAGACAGACAGACAGACAGAATGCCTCCCCAAGCCTTCCCACCTTACACACATATGAAACCATTGTATACATCAGTTGAAACATAGGGGACTTGACTTTGGAGAACAGAAATATAGGCAGGCCTTTCTTCTCTTCTGTTTAGTATGTGAACTCTTTCTGATACCCTATACACACTATACCCAAACTGCCTTTTTACGCTGACTTTGGTATGCCGTGTAGGCTATTGCTCTTGCCAGCTCAGTGTCGACTGTACTTCTGCGATTATTTAAATAAATATCTTATGACATCTCATTCCTAATATGTGAACATGGATGGGAAACAGGAAAACCAAGTGTTTGACGCTATTGATGAAGTGTTGACACTAGTGACAAAACTATCAAGACGAAGATTGTGGCCCCCAGAGCGTTTCCTTTTTTTTTTTTTTTTTTTTTTTTTTTATAGCTTCTCTTGGACACTCATCAGACCTAAGAGTTGACTGTGGTGTTCAGTGCTAAGGGAAGATAGAAAAACAAGGAATAAGCTGGTAATGTGTCAGTGAAGTTGATCTAAAAAACAAGGTGTAATTAGGAATTTATTTTTTAGCTTTGTTTTGGAATACACCTCCCCCTTGTAATATGTAAGGCTATCGTTCAACTTTTCTATATTTGATTTTAGTGTGTGTTCTTTGGAATTCAGCATGTGTAAAAGTAGAAACTCGTCTCTGTACCCTATTACTTTATTGCCTTTCCACAAATGGGTGCTGTAGACAGACTCAGAAGGCATCTTTGTCTCCTAATATACTAATATTGCTACTTATCATTGTAAGTGTCAAAATCCATGTGTTAATGTTTTTAATTTTCAAAACACTTACTTTAAACATTTTATTTACCACGAATATTATTTTTATTCCTTATTGCGTGTCTACCTTTAAATAGATAGGGAAATTCTTCCCTGGGAGGCAACCTATCAGAATTATTTCAGTACTGCTATAAACTGCTCTGAGACTTAAAGAAATAAAATAAAACAATAAACCCACTGGATATTACTAACATTATTCTAAAAAATAATTCGCTTTGATGACTTTGAAAGACATAGGCAGGAAGTGAAAATAGGTGGTTAGGGGTTGATTACTCCTATAGGACTATGTCCTTAGAAGTAAACGGGAATTAAATTGCTATTAGCTTTCTTTTTAAAAAAGGGAATGTTCTGCATTTCACTGGGAATTCTGAGAAACAGGGTCCAGGTATATATTTGCCACGAGTAAAATACACACTTGAAGAAATCATGCGACTTTGGTGATTCCAAACACTTCACCTGGTGGCTTCCAACACATGTTTCCAAGCAGAAGATAGCATGGAATAACACAGGTTAGGGATGCAGATAGATCTGGGTTTGAATTGAGGCCCTTCCTCATTTTGTTAATGGGGACATTCTGAGCATTATTCGTCTCATCTAAAAAAGTGGGGCATTGCCTCTCTCAAAGTGTTAGCACTAGTCATATATTGGATAATGTTTGTAAAGTGTCCAGTATAGGGCTTGACACATGGAAGAAACTAAGTGATTGTATTCTGGCAATCATTCACTGTCCTTGGATTGGGAAGCCTGACTGTGGAAAGCTGAATAATGCCCTCCCCCCACCCCCTGACCCCCCCAGATATCTACATCCGAATTCCTGAAAACTGGGACTATGTTATGCAACAGGGACTTGGCAGAGGTAATTAAGTTAAGGATCTAGAGGTGGGGAGATTACCTTAGACGAACCGGGTGGGTGCAATAAGTTCACAAGAGTTCTTTTTCATTATTGTTATTTTTGTTTTTTAAAGGTTTTTAAAAATGTTTTTTATTTACTAATTTTGAGACAGAGAAAGAGCATGACTAGGGGAGGGGCAGAGAGAGGGAGAGAGAGAATCCCAGGCAGCCTCCATGCTGTCAGCACAGAGCCCAACAGGGGGCTCAATTTCACAAACCGTGAAATCATGACCCGAGCTGAAATCAAGAGTTGGATGCCTAGCCAACTGAGCCACCCAGGCGCCCCACAAGAGTTCTTCGAAGAGGAATGTGGGAGGGTTAGATTCAGAAAAGTCAATGTGACAAAGGAAACACAAACACAGAGATTGGACGATGGTATCACTGGCTTCAAAGATGGAGGATGGGAATGTAAACAAGGAATGCAGGAGGGCTCTAGAACCTGGAAAAGATGAGGGAACAGATTCTTTCCTAGAGCCTCCAGAGGGTGTAGCCCTGCCCACATCTTGATTTCAGCCCATTGAAACCCATTTTAGACTTCTGTCTCTCAAATGGTAAGGTAATAAATTTGTGTTGTTTTATAGCACTAAATTTGTGGTAATTTGTTACAGCAGCAATAGGAGATGAATACGCTGATTATTATTACTTTGGTAGCACATAAAAAGGAAAGACGACCTTCACCTCTGCTGTCCTATGGAATGAACAATATTTGGTGTAAACCAGGGCATGGTAATTCTACTGCCTTTTGATGCTAGTGGCTTAACAGTGAGCATGTGACCCAGTTCCATTCAATGAGTCATAAAGGGAAGACTGCTGGGTGGGGAGACTTTCTGGGAAGGCTTTTGCTCCCTAATAAAAAGAGCTGTTGAGATGAGAAATCTTGCCTCTCCCTGCCTGCCTTGAAGAAAGTTAAGGGGCGATATAATGCTTGGAGACTCTCTGAAAGATTGTTAATCATGACGGTCAAATCTGTGATAATAAGAGACGAAGGACTGAGCCGATAACAGCTAATGGCTGCTTGAGGTGAAGAGAAGCATCAGTGAAGGATCAAAAAAGAGCAAGGAGTTTGCAGTTCAGGCAAATTTAGTTTTCTGTAGGGAGTTTGTGGTTGATTCAGGAACATAAGATCATGAACTCAAGATGTTCTGTCAGAAAACAAGCATCAAACAATACACTGGTACGACTGTTCCAATGTAGGGCTGAAAATCACACAAAACCTTTTTTTTTTTTTAATCTATTTCTTCTAGTGAGCTTCTCATAAAAGGACAAACTAATCAAATCCCTTGTACTGAATTTGACCAAGGCGGACTTACTATAGAAAAGCATTCCATATAAGATGAGTGTTTCTGGAAACTTCTATAATGAATTTTTCTCTTTGAAGAAGCTCCTTCTGTTTGTCCTGTCATGGTGAATGGAAATCACCATAGGTCTGAAATCTGGGCCTTTGCCTTTTTTTCCACTCATTTCTTTCATTGCACATTTTCTTGCTGCCTTTGCTGTTTCCTGCACCCACGTCCTTCTCTGTTTCTGTCTTTGTTTGACCTCCCCTCATCACTTGCCGGGTTACTGCAACAAACTTCCAACATGTCTCCTTGTTTCCTATGTCTCTTTCTCTAACCAATCTAGGCCCCAAACTTTAGACAAATGATCTTTTCAAAATACAAAACTGATCACACCAACTCCTGCCTCCGACCAGCCAATGCCTCCCTATCACTGATGGGGTGAAGTCCAAACTTCTTAGAATCCCTACTAAATAAATACTTCCAAAGTGTGGCTCCTAATTGGGGTCTCTGGCTATGACTTTCCTTCCTAGCATCTTCCTGTCTAGTCCATTAGGATTACCTCCAGATCCATGGGGGGGCCAGGCCCTTCCCTGACTCCTACCTTTCATCACATTACCTCCTGTGCAGGGATAGAAATCTTTCGCTTCTCTGTACACTCAGGTCAAGCATCACCACTTCTGTAATGCTATCCTGGCCCTTTTCTCAAGACTCAGAGGGGATTGGCCATTTCCTCCTTGGTGCATACACTCTGCCCCCAGTCTCATTTTTATCTGTGTCTGTGTTGCCTTCTTACTGTGTGTTATGTCCTTTACGGGCTTAGAAATTGTTCTCCCCTGTTAGGTAGCGAACTTCTGGAGATAGGAACCATTCCTAAGTTGTCAGCCTTTCCCTGGAGCTTAATACAGTGTCTGGGACATGCAGAATACACAATTGCAGAGATAGATAGATAGATAGATAGATAGATAGATAGATAGATAGATAAAGATAGATAACAGATAAGTGTTGGTGAGATGTTAGAAAGTTAGATGCTTCATAATTGAGCAAAAGGAAACTTGCATATTTCCTTATTTAATGACACCCTTTCATGTTATAGTTCTAGACTGCACTGTCCAAATCATCTATTAAATACTTGAAATGTAACTTTTCTGAATTCAGATGTACTGTAAATGTAAAATATATATCAGATTAAAAAAAGAATGTATATCTCATTAATAATTTTTATATTGATTACATTAAAAAAATTTTTTTTTCAACGTTTATTTTTTTGGGGACAGAGAGAGACAGAGCATGAATGGGGGAGGGGCAGAGAGAGAGGGAGACACAGAATCGGAAACAGGCTCCAGGCTCTGAGCCATCAGCCCAGAGCCCGACCCGGGGCTCGAACTCACGGACCCCGAGATCGCGACCTGGCTGAAGTCGGACGCTTAACCGACTGCGCCACCCAGGCGCCCCAATTGATTACATTTTTATAACAATAATATTTTTAAATATATTGTAGTAAAAAAATCGACTATTGAATTTCACCTGTTGTTTTTACTTTTTAAATAAACGGCTACTAGAAGTTTTAAATTATTTATACAGTTCATCTTTAAAGGTCACCTTTTATTTGTGTTAGGCAGTTTCCAGTTTCCAAACTGGAGTTGGAGAATGAAGGCATGTGGGTCACATCTGACCAAACATCTGTTTTTTGATGCCTATTAACTAAGAATGTTTTCATTATTGTTGTTGTTTTACATCTAAATGGTTACATTTTACATGCTTTTATAACTACCTGCATAATAGGCTTGATTTTGCCTCTGGGTCCACAGAACCTAAAATATTTAGTATCTGGATCTTTAAGAAAAGTTTGTTGACCCAGTTGTAGAAGATGAGGCCCAGTGTGATGAAATCAAAGTAATAACGATAGCCACAAATAGTGGCTCTTGCCTTAATAGCAGCTCACACATCAAGTATTCCAGGTGGCATGATCTGTTCTAAGTTCTTTATGAGTAGTAACTCATTCCATCTTCACACCTTATTGAGATAGTTACTATTATTATCTCTGTATTTTGGATAAGGAAATCAAGACACAAGGAAGGGAAAGAACCCGCCTAAGCATGCACAGCTGGTAAGTGTAGAGATGGGATTTTAACTTGGGTGTCTTTTTTGAGGTCACATATCAAAATGTATGGGAAGATTTTTGAACCCAGCCTGTGGACTTCAAGTCCAACAGAGCTAGAGAGGTGAGTTGCTACAGGGTTACAAACCCGGAGGTGAGGAGAGTCAGGGTGCCCATCTTGGGTGAGGGACAGTCTGTAATGAGGCATCTGGGGTAAAGTAGGGAATCCCATGAAGTTCAGAGGATCAAGCTAAGGGAAATCAGCATATCAGCACTTAGTAAAGCAAACCAGGTCAAAGTCAGCTAGACCATCCAAGTGAAAGGTCAACTCAGAGAGGAGGAATTGAATTCCAGGAAATAGAACCAAACAGAGAGGCCTAGGAGAGTTCATGAAGAAGCTTAGGAGGCAAAATATGGGGAGATTCACGGGGCTAGATAGAGCATTGCTTTTTATCTCTTTGTAGGTGGGATGGAAGTTACTTTTCTTTGTTATTTACAAATATTATACATTACTGTAAAAAGTTTTTTTATGTTTTTCAGAAAGAGAGAGACAGAATGCGAGTGGGGGAGGGGCAGAGAGAAAGGGACACACAGAATCTGATTGATTGATTGATTGATTTTACATCCAAGTTAGTTAGCATACAGTGCAACAATGATTTCAGGAGTAGATTCCTTAATGCCTCGTACTCATTTAGCCACCCCCCCCCACAACCCCTCTAGCAACCCTCTGTTCTCTATATTTAAGAGTCTCTTATGTTTTGTCTCCTCCCTGTTTTTATATTATTTTTGCTTCCCTTCCCTATGTTCATCTGTTTTATATCTTTAAAAAAATTTTTTTAAATGTTTATTTATTTATGACAAAGAGAGAGACAGAGCATGAGCAGGGTAGGGGCAAAGAGAGAAGGAGACACAGAATCTGAAGCAGGCTCCAGGCTCTGAGCTGTCAGCACAGAGCCCGATGTGGGGCCCGAACTCACAGACCGCGAGATCATGACCTGAGCTGAAGTTGGACGCTTAACCGACTGAGCCACCCAGGCACCCCAATCTGTTTTATATCTTAAATTCCTCTTATGACTGAAATCATATGATATTGGTCTTTCTCTGACTAATTTCACTTAGCATAATACCCTCTAGTTCCATCCACATAGTGGCAAACGGCAAGATTTCATTCTTTATGATTGCCGAGTCATACTCCATTGTATATATATACCACATCTTCTTTATGCATTCATCCATCAATGGCCATTTGGGCTCTTTCCATATTTTGGCTATTGTTATTTCCATATTTGACTATACTATTGTATAGTGCTGCTATAAACATTGGGGTGCACGTGCCCCTTCGAAATAGCATACCTGTATCCCTTGGATAAATACCTAGTAGTGCAATTGCTGGGTCATAGGGTAGTTCTATTTTTAATTTTTTGAAGAACCCCTGTACTGTTCTCCAGAGTAGTTGCACCAGTTTGCATTCCCACCAACAATGCAAAAGAGATCTTCTTTCTCCACATCCTGGCCAACATCTGTTGTTGCCTGAGTTGTTGATGTTTGCCATTCTGACAGGTGTGAGGTGGTATCTCATTGTGGTTTTGATTTGTATTTCCCTGATGATGAGTGATGTTGAGCGTTTTTTCATGTGTCGGTTGGCCATCTGGATGTCTTCTTTGGAGAAGGGTCTATTCATGTCTTTTGCCCATTTCTTCACTGGGTTGTTTTTTGGGTGTTGAGTTTGATAAGTTCTTTATAGATTTTGGATACTAATTCTTTATACGATATGTCAGTTGCAAATATCTTCTCCCGTTCTGTCAGCTGCCTTTTAGTTTTGCTGATTGTTTCCTTCGCTGTGCAGAAGCTTTTTATTTTGATGGGGTCCGAGTAGTTCATTTTTGCTTTTGTTTCCTTTGCCTCTGGAGATGTGTGGGAGACACAGAATCTGAAGCAGGTTCTGGGCTCTGAACTGTCAGCACAGAGCCTGACACAGGGCTCAAACTCACCAACCATGAGATCATGACCTTAGCTGAAGTTGGACGCCTAAGCCTAACCAACTGAGCCACCCAGGTGCCCCTCTACGTTACTTTTTGAATAGGTAATTTATATATTTGCATAAAATTTAAAGAGGACACAATAGTGTACCATTTAAGGAATTTGTTTTCTATCTACCCTGTCTGCCAACTACCCAGAACCTTACTCCAGAGGCACTGCCACTTGCTTATTACACACACTTCTTTTGTTGTTGTTTTTTCCAGCTTTATTGACATATAATTGGCATATAACGTTAAGTTGAAGGTGTACAATGAGTTAATTTGATACACATATATTGCAAAATGATTACCACCATAGAGTTTGCTACACTTCTTTATATTTATACTTTCATTATTCTTTTCTCAGAGGCAGGGAGTTTTTGAGGAGCCTAGGCAGTTCAGATAAGAACATTAACTTTGATATTAGCCATGGTTATGCATGGAAGGCTGTGTGTGTGTTAGTGTTCCCAAACTCTATGCTGTAAGTGGAATTTATTTCACAAAACACAAATTATACCTGTATTGAAAATAAAGGAAGTTGATTTTTGACATGTCTATATTTAGAGCTCCACCCAATGAATAGTTTAATTTTTTGATTTGCATTTTTTTAAGTTTACTTATTTATTTATTTTTGGGGGGGGTGTGGTGGAGAGAGAGAGAGAGAAAGAGAGAGAGAGAGAGAGAGAGAGAGAGAGAGAATCCCAAGCAGGTTTCACACTGTCAGCAGGGAGCCTGATGCAGGGCTTGAATCCTTCAACTGTGAGAATATGACCTGTCCTGAAATCAAGAGTAAGACACCCAACTGACTGAGCCACCCAGGCACCCCTTTAATTTGCATCTTTGATTTCTAAGTGCAATCATTATGGCCTAGAAGATTCACAGAGTGTTTGGCGTGAATACTGGTTATTGTGAACTTTGTATCTCAATACCTATCAATCTCTTTAATTTAATAATTACTTTTTCATTTAATAATAATTCATTTCATCTAATAATTATTTTTGATAAAATAAGAGAAGAATAAAAATAACTCTAATCCACAATTGAAAAATCTTCTACACAGTGAAGGAAACAATCAGCAAAACTAAAAGGCAACCAACAGAATGGGAGAAGATATTTGCAACTGACGTATCATATAAAGAATTAGTATCCAAAATCTATGAAGAATTTATCAAACTCAACACCCAAAAAACAAATAACCCAGTGAAGAAATGGGCAAAAGACACGAATAGACACTTCTCCAAAGAAGACATTCGGATGGCCAACCAACACATGAAAAAATGCTCAACATCACTCATCATCAGGGAAATACAAATCAAAACCACAATGAGATACCACCTTACACCTGTCAGAATGGCTCACATGAACAACTCGGGCAACAACAGATGTTGGCGAGGATGCAAAGAAAGAGGATCTCTTTTTCACTGCTGGTGGGAATGCAAACTGGTGCAGCTACTCTGGAAAACAGTATGGATTTTATAGATACAAGATTTGAAAAAAAATGTCTATGTCAAACATTTTTTTCCTCCTAATTAAGGCAGAAAAGTAAATCCTCAATTTAGAAATTTGCAGCCTCATCAGGATACAGACTAA
This sequence comes from Leopardus geoffroyi, assembly GCF_018350155.1. NCBI lineage: Eukaryota > Metazoa > Chordata > Mammalia > Carnivora > Felidae > Leopardus > Leopardus geoffroyi. The sequence continues at coordinate 40,578,157 of NC_059338.1, forward strand.
AATGACTTATGGGTGTCAGCCAAACATGTGTTCCGGAGATGGCTTTCCATCAGGATTTTTATTTAGGAAAGGAAAATCTTGTATTTTTTTCAACATTAATATAAATCATGCAACCTAATTTGTAGAAGTTTCCTAGAACATTGTGGCAGATATTTGGCTGAAGCGTCTGAATATTCATTTTTTAAAGCAGCTATTTATTGAGTTCTTTCTACTTGCCTGTCACTGAGATGAAAGGCATTTAATGTTTATAGTAAACAAAAGAGTAATTATTATTTGCATGTTACAGATGAGGAAACTGAAGGTTATTAAGTTTTACTAATTTGCTCAGCTTCAAATTAGACCTGCTTGACTTCAGAGTTCATACCTTTAACTGTCATGCACTACTGCCTCTCTAATGACTTACATATTTTAAATTGTTATAAATCACGGATACTTTTAAAGAACTGAGAAGTTTCCTACTCAAAGAAACCTTATGGCTTGTCTTTTCATAAATCATCTGAACATGGAAGAACAACCCTTTAAATTCAATCTCTGAAAAATGACACACTTATTTATTAGTGAGTGATTTAGACAGGAAGACAAACAGATTGGCAGGTTTCTAAAATTGCAACTCATCTTATCTCAGGAAGGACTAAAAACTTCAGTGAGTCCCTGTGAAAAATTATCAGTGTAAAATTCCATAATTAGCTAGAGTAACAATGAGTTTTTTGGTTCTTCCTAGTCTAGCTTCTGGTATCTTTATAGCTCCTGAGGAGAAAGCATCTGAGCCACCATATTGGTTCATGTCCTCCATTGAATTAATAATACAAGTCAAGACCACAGTCCTCTCACTTATTCTAAGCCATTTTTAGGTCTTCATCTGTTGGGATCTGTAGCAATTGACAAGTATTTATGGAAATATTTACTGACAGCCCACTCTGTGAGTAGGCATTCAACACACAATGTTGAACAAAATGGCTATGGTCTCCTTTCTGATGGATCTTAAAATCTTGTAAGGGAGATATATCTTAAACAAAGAATTAAACTCACAGAACCTGAGAGGGAGAACAACCTGAATTAGCAAGAATTACTGGAATAATAACTTTTAGGTAATGCCATAAATTTAATGCTCTTAAAGTATTGGAATGGAGGGGCGCCTGGGTGGCGCAGTCGGTTAAGCGTCCGACTTCAGCCAGGTCACGATCTCGCGGTCCGTGAGTTCGAGCCCCGCGTCAGGCTCTGGGCTGATGGCTCAGGGCCTGGAGCCTGTTTCCGATTCTGTGTCTCCCTCTCTCTCTGCCCCTCCCCCGTTCATGCTCTGTCTCTCTCTGTCCCAAAAATAAATAAACGTTGAAAAAAAAAAAAAAAGTATTGGAATGGAGATCTACCTAAGCTTTATTGATAAAACAGTTTATACTTAGTATTCATGGAAATGGTGCCTAAAATTTCCTGAGAATTTTCTCTCTCAAGTTAAAGATGGTTTCTAATATTGTATTCATTTTTTCATTTCTTGATTAGTCACTTAATTCTTTCAATCAAGCATTGATAAAACTTGTATCAAGGGCCAGTTGTGCAAGAGGTATACATGGTCCTGGCCCTTAGGAAGTTCAGAGTCCAGTGGCAGGCAGCGGGGGTGGAGGTGGAGGTAGATTATCATATGAACAAGTAAAGACAAAGACAAATAATTAATGCTTGAATATAAACATCACCAATATGTTGTGTGAACCTGGAGTGGGGGCAGCCTCTGTCTGGAGGTTGGGAACAAATTTTCAGAGGAGATGATATTACTGCAGGGTGCTGAAGAATGAATAGAACTGTGCCTTGAATAAAAGAGGGATACATTCCAGGAAGAAGGAGTGGCATGTAGAGGTTGTGGAGGTCTTATGTTTTGAGGGGACAGGAAGAAATTCCACTTGGGAGAGTGTAGGTGTGTGGGGTGAAAGGGAAGGGGTGTGAAATGAATTTGAGGGAAGGAGACCCTGGGACATGGTCATGGAGTACCTGTGTGTCCTGAAGAAAAGGCTGAACTTTTGTCATTGGTGATTTTTAAAAACCTCTGAATTTTATTATTTATTTATTTAACAACATAATCTGAATTTTTCAAAAAAATTTTTTCAGTGAGAGATACATTGGAGTTGGGGGCAATGTGTGGCTTAGAAGCCAGTGATGAGCTGTCGAAACACTGCAAGCAACAATGAGAAACCAAAGTCAGGGCATAGTAAGGAGGATGGAGAAGGAGAGTAGATTTGAAACACATTTTAAAAGTAAAATTAATTGATTTTGTTGTTTCTGTTGAATAGTTTAATATACATGTAAAGCAAAGGGAAAAGCCAAGATGGCCACCACATTCCTGTGTTGAGAGCCACTGGAGTGTGACACCATTAATTTAGAGAGAAAACAGGAAAAGGAGCAAATGTGAATGGGGGTTGATAGTAAACTGCATTTGGGACAGTTCCAGGCTCAGCCTTCCCTGAGTGGGGAACATGGATATAGAGGCACTGAGAGGGGAAAAGGATACAGAAGTGAGTGAAGTATATTTACCGCCTTGAGGAGGGGTGTAATCTAGAGACAGTGGCAGGATATAAGCAAATTCTTTCTTTTTCAAGTTTATTTATTTATTTTTGAGAGAGAGACTGAGAGAGAGAGAGAGAGAGAGAGCGAGCAAGCAGGGAGGGGCAGAGAGAGAGAGAGAGAATCTCAAGCAGGCTCTGCACTGTCAACACAGAGCCCGATGTAGGGCTCAAAGCCACCAACTGTGAGATCATGACCTGAGCCCAAATCAAGAGTCAGAAGCTTAACTGACTGAGCCACCCAGGTGCCCTGTGAATTATTTCAGTAGAGCAAGTGTCTTAGTGCATTTGTGTTGCTATAACAAAATATCATAGACTGGGTAGCTAATAAATGACGGGAATTATTTCTCACAGTTCTGGAGTCTGGATGTCTGAGGTCAGGGTCCCAGCATGGCCTGGTGAGGACCCTCTTCTGGGTCACAGACTTTTCATTGTATCCTCTTATGGCAGGAAGGGGCTAGGGAACTCTGTGCGCTCTCTTTTTTTAATTTTTAAAACATTATAATTTATATTTAAGAATATATATATATATCATAATCACATCAGAATATTCTTTTCATGTTGATATATATTGGGGAAGGGTGGGGGGCACTGTTCTCCTTTTTTGCATATTCCTACCACAGCAAATAGAGGAAGGAACTTCTCTGTCTTAAAGAATGTTGGAGGGACTACATCCTTCTGTTTTTGTTTTTTGTTTTCTTTTTTCTCTATGCTTACCCACTCATGTAGGCAGAAATAGCTCTTTTGGTGAAATACTGGGCCATATTTTGCTAGTGGGCAGGGTTCAAAGTTTTAGAAGTTCAGCTCTTAAGTCTTAGAAGTTCAGTTCAAGTGCGGTGGGCTCAACCTCTTCTTAACTTCCTGTCTCCACGTGGTAAACTCTCCCAGGACAAGGTCTAGTACCTGCTTCTCTTATTCTCTCCCTTCTGCAGTAATTAGTCAAGGGAGACAGGTTAGTAGTCCAGGTAGCCAGCTGGGGGACTGGACTAGAAGTCAATCTGTGGGTCCAGTTCTCCCATAATCAAGTCCTTAGGTCTCTTTCCCAGGAAAAGGAAGCTCTACCTTGGCGTCAACTCCAAGCCTGTTCTCCCAGCAAGCTGATAAAAGAAAGCCCCACAAGGAGGGGTGATTGGTGCTTGCCTGGTTAGTAATAATGCTATTATTTTGATATCCATTTGCTTAATGATTTTCCATTGGCCAGAATCCTAAGGAAAGAGGGATGAGATTTGTGTACCCAACCTCACATCCAAACTCCCAGAAATATACTTTATATCATCTTTTTTTTAAATTAATTCCAGCATAGTTAACATTCAGTGTTCTATTAGTTTTGGGTCTGCAATATAGTGATTCACCAGTTTCATGTATTATTCAGTGCTCATCAAGATAAGTATATTCTTAATCCCCTTCACCTATTTCTCCCATCCCCCATCCACCTACCCTCTGGTAACCATCTGTACTCTATAGTTGAGGGTCTGTGTTTTTGGTTTGTCTCTCTCTCCTTTTTACTTTGTTCATTTGTTTTGTTTCTTAAATTCCAGATATGAGTGAAATCATATGGTATTTGTCTTTCTCTGACTGGCTTGTTTCCTTTAACATTATACTCTCTAGATCCATCCATGTTGTTGCAAATGACAAAATGTCATTCTTTTTTATGGCTGAATAATATTCCATTGTTTATATACACCACGCCTTTTTTTTTTTTAATTTACATCCAAATTAGTTAGCATATAGTGCAACAATGATTTCAGGAGTAGGTTCCTTAGTGCCCCTTACCCATTTAGCCCATCCTCCCTCCCACAACCCCTCCAGCAACCCTCAGTTTGTTCTCCATATTTATGAGTCTCTTCTGTTTTGTCCTCCTCCCTGTTTTTATATTATTTTTGTTTCCCTTCCCTTATGTTCATCTGTTTTGTCTCTTAAAAGTCCTCATATGAGTGAAGTCATATGATTTTTGTCTTTCTCTGACTAATTTCACTTAGCATGATACCCTCCAGTAAATAAATGGCAAGATTTCATTCTTTTTGATTGCCAAGTAATACTCCATTGGGTATATATACCACATCTTCTTTATCCATTCATCCATCGATGGACATTTGGGCTCTTTCCATACTTAGCTATTATTGATAGTGCTGCTATAAACATGGGGGTGCATGTGTCCCTTCAAAACAGCACACCTGTATCCCGTGGATAAATGCCTAATGGTGCAATTGCTGGGTCATAGGGTAGTTCTATTTTTAGTTTTTTGAGGAACCTCCACACTGTTTTCCAGAGTAGCTGCACCAGCTTGCATTCCCACCAGCAGTGAAAAAGAGATCCTCTTTCTCCGCATCCTGGCCAACATGTGTTGTTGCCTGAGTTGTTCATGTAAGCCATTCTGACAGGTGTAAAGTGGTATCTCATTGTGGTTTTGATTTGTATTTCCCTGATGATGAGTGATGTGGAGCATTTTTTCATGTGTCAGTGGGCCATCTGGATGTCTTCTTTGGAGAAGTGTCTATTCATGTCTTTTGCCCATTTCTTCACTGGAGTATTTGTGTTTTGGGTGTTGAGTTTGATAAATTCTTTATAGATTTTGAATACTAACCCTTTATCTGATATGTCAGTTGTAAATATCTTCTCCCATTCTGTTGGTTGCCTTTTAGTTTTGCCAATTGTTTCCTTTGCTATGCAGAAGCTTTTTATTTTGATGAGGTCCCAGTAGTTCCTTTTTGCTTTTGTTTCCCTTGCCTCTGGAGATGTGTTGAGTAAGAAGTTGCTGCGGCCAAGATCAAAGAGGCTTTTGCCTGCTTTCTCTTCGAGGATTTTGATGTCTTCCTGTCTTATATTGAGGTCTTTCATCCATTTTGAGTTCATGTTTGTGTGTGGTGTAAGAAAGTGGTCCAGGTTCATTCTTCTGCATGTCACTGTCCAGTTTTCCCAGCACCATTTGCTGAAAAGACTGTCTTTGTTCCATTGGATATTCTTTCCTGCTTTGTCAAAGATTAGTTGGCCATACGTTTGTGGGTCCATTTCTGGGTGCTCTATTCTGTTCCATTGATCTGAGTGTCTGTTCTTGTGCCAGTACCATACTGTCTTGATGATTACAGCTTTGTAGTATAGCGTGAAGTCTGGGATTGTGATGCCTCCTGCTTTGGTTTTCTTTTTCAAGATTGCTTTGGCTATTCGGGGTCTTTTCTGGTTCCATACAAATTTTAGGATTATTTTTTCTAGCTCTGTGAAGAACGCTGGTGTTACTTTGATAGGGACTGCATTGAATATGTAGATTGCTTTGGGTAGTATCAACATTTTAACAACATTTGTTCTTCCTATCCAGGAGCATGGAAACTTTTCCCATTTTTTTGTGTCTTCTTTGATTTGTTTCATAAGCTTTCTATAGTTTTCAGTGTATAGATTTTTCATCTCTTTGGTTAGATTTATTCCTAGGTATTTTATGGTTTTTTGTGCAACTGTAAATGGGATCGATTCCTTGATTTCTCTTTCTGTTCCTTCATTGTTAGTGTATAGGAATGCAACTGATTTCTGTGCATCGATTTTATATCCTGCAACTTTGCTGAATTCATGAATCAATTCTAACAGTTTTTTGGTGGAATCTTTTGGGTTTTCCACATAGAGTATCATGTCATCTGCGAAGAGTGAAAGTTTGACCTCCTCCTGACCGATTTGGATGCCTTTTATTTCTTTGTGTTGTCTGATTTCAGAGGCTAAAACTTCCAATACTATGTTGAATGACAGTGGCTAGAGTGGACATCCCTGTCTTGTTCCTGATCTTAGGGGGAAAGCTCTCAGTTTTTCCCCATTGAGGATGATATTAGCGTTGGGTCACTCGTATGGCTTTTATGATCTTGAGGTATGCTCCTTCTATCCCTACTTTCTTTGGTGTCTTTATCAAGAAAGGATACTGTATTTGGTCAAATGCTTTCTCTGCATCTATTCAGACGATCATATGGTTCTTGTCATACACACCACATCTTCTTTATTCACTCATCTATCAGTGGACACTCGGCTGATTCCATAGTTTGGCTATTGCAAATAATGCTGCAATAAACCTAGGGGTGCATGTCTCCCTTCAAATTCGTGTTTTCATATTGTTTGGGTAAATACACAGTAGTTCAATTACTGGATCAAAGGGTAGTTGTATTTTTAATTTCTTGAAGAACCTCTCTACTGTCTTCCACAGTGACTGCAGCAGTTTGCATTCTTAGCAACAAGGCACGAGGGTTCTTTTCCCTCCACATCCTCGCCAACACTTGTTGTTTTTGATTTTAGCCATTCTGACATTTGTGAGGTGATATCTCATTATAGTTCTGATTTGTATTTCCCTGATGAAAAGTGACATTGAGCATCTTTTCATGTGTCGGTTGGCCATGTGGATGCCTTCTTTGGAGAAATGTCTTTGCATGTCTTCTGCCCATTTTTAAATTGGATTGTTTGTGGTTTTGGTCTTGAATTGTATAAGTTCTTTCTATATTTTGGATACTCACCCTTTATTGTATATGTCATTTGAAAATATCTTCTCCCATTCAGTATATTGTCTCTTAGTTTTGTTGGTTGTTTCTTTGCTGTGCAGAAGCTTTTTATTTTGATGTAGTCCCAATAGCTTATTTTTGCTTTTGTTTCCCTTGCCTCAGGAGGCATATCTAGAAAAAAGTTGTTACAACCAATGTCAGAGACATTACTGCCTATGCTCACTTCTAGGATTTTTATGGTTTTAGGCTTCACATTTAGATCCTTAATTGTGGGGTCTCTTTTATAATGCAGTAATTCCATCATATGGGTTCCACCCTTAGGACCTAAGTACCCCCCAAAGCCCCACCTCCTAACACCATCAAATTGGGCAGCAGGATTTAAACATATGAATTTAAGGGAGACACAGATATTACAGTAGCATGGTTAAAGCTAAAGTACAAAGCACCATTAAATCTTAACAGTTCTTATCATACATAGAGAACATAAAAACAAATGTTAGCTCCCCAGTTATGTCTATTTAATGAACTGTTACAATAAAGGTAATGAGTTTATACACATTAGCACTCTTGGGTCTTTGATTTATTTTCCTGGGCAAGAATTTTGTCTGGTTCTATGGTTTCTAAAGCACTTTGATATTTCTAACAAACAAATAGTTATTAAATAATAATTAAAATAGTATTTGCTTTATTTTGAAATCTTGCTTCCATTTCCACTCTCCTCTCACAGCTGTTCTCTTCTGGCTGGAGTTTTAATTGTTCCCTTTCTTACATCTTTTTCCTCTGTACATTTTGTTTTGTTTTGTTTTGTTTTGTTTTGTTTTTTTTTTACTATGGCATCATCAGAGTTTTTGCCATTATGAACATTATTATTCTCCACTATCATTTACAACACCCTAAACTACTGTATCCTTGGGAAAAGAGTAGAAAAAAAATCTGATTTTGATATTCAGCATAGATTAATCCCACAAAGCTTTGGCCAGTTTCTACAATAACTCTTATTCAGAATTTCCCACTGGGTTTTTTTTTTTTAAAGAGTGGCTACAGAAGATATTATTTTAGAGATTTATCCAATTCAAAATGATTCTTCTAAGGATAATTTTGGTGTGACAGTTACAGATAGTATAAAAAGCAAGGTATTCTAATTAAATATTGTTTTCATCATCCAATAGCAATATGAATTACATTAATTTCTAATAAACCATTGATGTTATAAAAAGTATTAACTTTACTCATTATTTCTGGGGAGTTCTTCCTTCTATTAACTAACACCGAAAAAGTCCATTCTAGGGGAGTGTTGTAGATTCAGGGTTGCCATAGTGAAACCCTTGTTGGCAAGTTTTCCCAAGTGGTTCCCTCTGTCAGTGAAGATGAGTGGTTGGATGGGGATAGGACTTGGATTTGTTTTGCACTGTCCTTCTTTTCTCTTTCATCCTTTCATTAGAAGAGAGATTTGCTTCTGTCCCTAACTTTCATCACCTTAGCAGGCCTTCCATAAACTGAAGTAGAATGCCACAACTCCTTCAGCAATATCTTCTGTTAATTTTACTTTAATTTTTTTTTTATTCTAGACAGAGGGCATGAGTGGGAGAGAGAGGGGCAGAGGAAGAGACAGAAAGAGAGAGAAAGAAAGAATCTTTAACAGGCTCCATGCACAGTGCAGAGCTGGATGCAAGGCTTGATTCTATGACCCTGGGATCATGACTTGAGCTCAAATCAAGAGTCAGATGCTCAACTGACTGAGCCACCCAGGCACCCCGGCAATATCTGCTTTTAAAGTCTGCTTCTGAGACAGAATTTGGAGTGGCAAAATCTGTTTAAATCAGAAATGGTTTCCTAAAGGGTGCAATATTCTTTCAATGTTAAGTTATTTTAACCAACAGTTACAAAGAAATGAGCACAGAGCCACAAAGTGGGTTCTCCCTGATCCTGCAATCAGTTTCAAGATAGAAGGAACAAATGAAAGTCTGTCATTCTACATTTTTAATTGAGATGTGGCAAATATTGGTTAAGGATGCTTTTTTTCTGGGCTGTCAAAAAATATCTGCTCCTTGACCACCTTAACTATGAAATGGGAGATAATAATATCTTATTCACAGCATTGTGAACAGCATCAAATATAATGGCATGTGAAAAACAATTTAGGAATATAAGGTGCTATATGAGTATAAGCCAATGTTGCCATTGTTTTTGGTAGTGGTAATTGTAGTTTTAGATGATGTAGGAATCGAAGCCATGTTAATACCCTCTCCTTCTCAGTCCAGGGTACTGCATGGTGGACTGGCTGAATGCCTTACAGGTAATATCAGTGGAGAGGAAATTAAAAAACAGAAAGAAAGACAGTGGAAGAGAAAAGAATGTCTGAGGCAGAGTGAGAGGATTTAAAAAGAGCAACAGGGGCACCTGGGTGGCGCAGTCGGTTAAGCGTCCGACTTCAGCCAGGTCACGATCTCGCGGTCCGTGAGTTCAAGCCCCGCGTCAGGCTCTGGGCTGATGGCTCGGAGCCTGGAGCCTGTTTCCGATTCTGTGTCTCCCTCTCTCTCTGCCCCTCCCCCATTCATGTTCTGTCTCTCTCTGTCCCAAAAATAAATAAACGTTGAAAAAAATAAAATAAAATAAAATAAAAAGAGCAACAAAAAGGCTAGGATATCATTTCCGTAACAAATGGTGTAATCTTAATTTAATAAAGTGGGAAAGAAGCCAACATTTAAGGAGTACTTACAATGTCCTAGGTGCTGAAAGGTGTTGAATCTTCACAACTATTCCCTGAGGTAAGTTTTATTAGACCCATCTTTCAGATGTGGAAACTGATGATCAGAGTGGTCATACATCATCCTGAAAGTCATCACACACCTTGTAAATATCAGAAGCCAAGATCAGAAACCCAAGAAAGTGGAAATTCACTGGGGAAGAAAATAAAATCAGTGGCAAATGGAGTACGAAGTGGAAAATATGTCTTGCCTGAAGGCAATTTAATTCACTCCCTCACCCCCAAACACTGTCCTAGCTTACCAAGAATGCAATTTTGGCCATATTTGACTACACACACACACACACACACACACACACACACACACACACACAAATATATATATATATAGTTTTTACAACTGGATATCTGTAGGTTCTGGTTGATATTTGGGGGCTGGATCTGCACATGAAAGGGCTAAGTACAGTTTAATGTTTGGCAAAGGAATCCCTGTCTCCATTTTAGTGCTTGTATTATAGATATTTCTCCTTAAACATATAAACACATACATTCAAAGTGCTAGAAATACTGAGAAAATTGCAGAAGTCCTGAGGGTAAGCACATTGTGTGTCCAGGGAAAAGCACATCAGAGGAAAATAATTTGAATTCATTCAGTGTTTCCAGAGTACCAGGCACTGCGGTAAGCGCTTTATATGCAATAACTCATTCACCCTCCCCACAACCCTATGAGGTTGTCGCTATTATTTTTCCCATTTTACAGAAAAGGAAAGTGAGGTATATGGGAATTACATACCCTGTCCAAGACTGCACTGCATGTAACTGGAGGAGTTGAGATTTGAACCCAAGTCTTCCGGCTATATAGGCAAGACCTAGATTCCCTTGGGGCTTGTGTGATAAGGAATATGTTATTTCCTTTTCGTATGTCCAAACAAAACAGATCATTGCAATTCAAAATAATAAAACAGTCATCAACAAGTTAATGGTATTAAAAAAAGCAAGAAAACTATTACAATATTTTTGAGACAATGGATAAAGTTAGAATATGGACTTGGTGAAATTAAAGGATAATAGTTATTTTGTTAAGTGTTTTAATGTATTGTTGTTATGTAAGAAGAAATTCACGCCTGGAGTATTCCAGAGTGAAATGTAGTCGTATCTTGGATTTGCTTTTAAATATTTCATAAGGAGAAAAAGCAAGAGAGAGAGAGAGAGAGAGAGAGAGAGAGAGTATAAATAAAGATGGCAAAATGCTGATAATCACTGAACCTGGATGATGGATATATGGTGATTTATTGTGCTGTTCTCTCTACCTGGTGTATATTTAAACTTTTTTGTTACAAAAATGTAAAAGAAAAGAAATAGTTCACTTAAGTTCACAGAAGCCCACTGCTAATGCCAACATCAATATGTGACAAATGAATGTGGTAAATACAGAGGAACAGCTTATTAGCACCAAGCAATTTACATGGAAGTGTCATTTTAAGCCACAAAATTGCACTGTTTACTTTTCATGTGTTAGTGCTTTTTGGAAAAAAAAAAAAAGGAGAAAGGCAATAATATCATCTAAGTCAGTTTGTTTACTAGGAATAATGTTTATATAATTGTTTTAATGTGTTGTAGCTCCAAATTTATTTTTAGCATTCTTTGTTTTATTGGTTAATTCAAAACACAAACACTTCCTGGCTTGAGCAAAATCAGCATGTCCCTTCCACACCCGAGGAAGGTCATAATCACTTGTTCTGTCTCATTTGAACTTTGTGAAAAGACAAATTTTCACTTTTCAAAAGCTCACAAGTAGGAGGCAAATATATTTGCAAAGATTTTTCCCATTTAATTGCTCTCCAAACTACCAGAACATTTTTTAATCTTTTTTTTTTCCACATTCACAGGCCAAGTTTGATGAGAAAGAGGTAAATGAAAACCAGACACTTGATAAAAGTTCTTTCTGTTTTAAAAAGTATACATTTTTTTAACATTTATTTCATTTTATTTATTTATTTATTTATTTATTTATTTATTTATTTATTTTTCAATATATGAAATTTACTGTCAAATTGGTTTTCATACAACACCCAGTGCTCATCCCAACAGATGCCCTCCTCAATGCCTATCACCCACCCTCCCCTCCCTCCCACCCCCATCAACGCTCAGTTTGTTCTCAGTTTTTAAGAGTCTCTTATGCTTAGGCTCTCTCCCACTCTAACCTCTTTTTTTTTTTTCCTTCCCCTCCCCCATGGGTTTCTGTTAAGTTTCTCAGGATCCACATAAGAGTGAAACCATATGGTGTCTCTCTTTCTCTGTATGGCTTATTTCACTTAGCATCACACTCTCCAGTCCCATCCACGTTGCTACAAAGGGCCATATTTCGTTCTTTCTCATTGCCCTGTAGTATTCCATTGTGTATATAAACCACAATTTCTTTATCCATTCATCAGTTGATGGACATTTAGGCTCTTTCCATAATTTGGCTGTTGTTGAGAGTGCTGCTATAAACATTGGGGTACAAGTGCCCCTATGCATCAGTACTCCTGTATCCCTTGGGTAAATTCCTAGCAGTGCTATTGCTGGGTCATAGGGTAGGTCTATTTTTAATTTTCTGAGGAACCTCCACACTGTTTTCCAGAGTGGCTGCACCAATTTGCATTCCCACCAACAGTGCAAGAGGGTTCCCGTTTCTCCACATCCTCTCCAGCATCTAGAGTCTCCTGATTTGTTCATTTTGGCCACTCTGACTGGCGTGAGGTGATACCTGAGTGTGGTTTTGATTTGTATTTCCCTGATAAGGAGCGACGCTGAACATCTTTTCATGTGCCTGTTGGCCATCTGGATGTCTTCTTTAGAGAAGTGTCTATTCATGTTTTCTGCCCATTTCTTCACTGGGTTATTTGTTTTTCGGGTGTGGAGTTTGGTGAGCTCTTTATAGATTTTGGATACTAGCCCTTTGGTCCAATATGTCATTTGCAAATATCTTTTCCCATTCCATTGGTTGCCTTTTAGTTTTGTTGGTTGTTTCCTTTGCTGTGCAGAAGCTTTTTATCTTCATAAGGTCCCAGTAATTCATTTTTGTGTTTAATTCCCTTGATGAGAAAGAGGTAAATGAAAACCAGACACTTGATAAAAGTTCTTTCTGTTTTAAAAAGTATACATTTAGCTATATTACATAGGTCAATATAGATTTTTTCCAATCCTTTTTATTTTCTTTATAAATATTTGTCTTCCCAAGTTTGTACCAGAGAGCTTTGAAATATTAAAAAAAATTTTTTTTAATGTTTATTTATTTTTGAAAGAAAGAGACAGAGTGTGAATGGGGAAGGGACATAGAGAGAGAGGGAGACAGAATTTGAAGCAGGATCCAGGCTCTTAGCTGTTAGTACAGAGCCCAATGCCAGGCTTGAACCCATAGACTGCACCGCAAGATCATGACCTGAGCTAAAGTCGGATGCTTAACCGATTGAGCCACCCGGGCGCCCCTGAAATATTTAAATTTTTTTAATGTTTGTTTATTTTTGAGAGAGAGAAAGAGAGAGAGAAAGAGAGCAGAGGAGGGGCAGAGAGAGAGGGAGACACAGAATCTGAAGCAGGCTCCAGGCTCTAAGCTGTCAGCACAGAGCCGGAATCAGGGCTGGAACTCACAGACAGGGTAATCATGACCTGAGCCAAAACTCACAGAGCCACCAAGGGGCCCCTGAAATAATTTTAAAATGATTAATATTTGAATATACAGGTTCATGATCTTTTCTCTAAAGTTTTTGCAGTCAGGTATTTTTTGGAATTTGGAATACTTCCAGTTACAAGCAAGTAATACTTTACATATACTATATACTGCATAATACCCCCAGTGGCATCTAGGAGAGCAGCTTGTAGTCAAATGGCTGCAACGGAAAGTATAAATATTCATACTAAATGGGCTAAAGATTCTGAGAAACTCCATACCAGTTTAGGTCAGATTTGGTTACCAGAGGAAAATAACCTGAGTCTAGCATAATGACTTTGGATTTTCAGTGCCATTGGACTTCAGAACTGCAGACGAGGGACCGTGGAGCTGTATACTGTGGGGTAGGAATTCCAGCTTTGGAGTCAGACAGGCTCTGGTCTAAGTCTTAGCTGTGGCCCTTAGTAGCTTACTCCCTGGACCTCATTTTCCTCATTTATGACATGGAAATAATACCAACTTCATAGGATTGTTGTAAAGACAATTTACACAAAGTATTAGCAGAATGCCTGGCCCAGTGTAAGAGGTCAAAAAAAATAGTAGCTCTTATAATACTACATATGTCGTTAAGTATGCCAAAGGTGTGAAAAGCATTTTTTTATTCTTTTAAGTCAGCCTCCAGGTATTTTTATCTGTGTGTTTATTGCTGGGTGGGGTGTGCATCTGGGTCCAAGCTATTAGAGAAATTAAGCCTTAAGATAATAAATGTGGAGCTCTGACTTTGATGCATTTTGCCCAAACTAAGGTTAGCATCAACTAAATGATTTTATACCTCTACGTTGGGTTGAATTTGAGAGATTCTCTAGCCTCTCCTTACCCCTGCCCTCACCCCTGCAACTGGAGTGGTCCATTAATTAATTAATTAATTAATTCAATTAGAGAGCATGAGCGGGGGAGGGCAGAGAGCAAGGGAGAGAGAGAACCCCAAGCAGGCTCTGTACTGCCAGCATGAAGCCCACCGCGGGGCTCAATCTCAAGAACTGTGAGATCATGACCTGAACTGAAATCAAGAGTCGGACACTTAACCGGCTGAGCCACCCAGGCGCCCCATGGTATGGTCCATTCTTTTAAAACTTCTGCAAGTGATAGTGGCAGCTCCTTGCAGCACATTAATTTCCTGCTGCATTACTTCCCATCCCTAGTTTCAGTTGTCAGAGACAACCTTTAACATTGTTTCCACTTCGGGAATTTAAGAAACAAAACAATTGAGGAAAGGGAAAAAGACAGAGTGAGAAAGGAAGATACAGACTTTTTTGTGTGTGTTGTTTATTTATTTTGATAGAGAGTGAGCGAGCAAGAGAAGGGGAAGGGCAGAGAGAGAGGAGAGGGAAGGAATCCCAAGCAGGCTCTGCGTGTGTTTTCAGCGCAGAGCCCAATGCAGGGCTCGAACCCACAAACTGTGGGATCATGACCTGAGTGGAAATCAAGAGCCGGATGCTTAACTGAGTGAGCTACCCAGGCATGCTGAGACAGAATCTTAACCACAGTGAACAAAGTGATGGATACACAGGGGAGGTGGGGGGAGTGGGTGAAATTGGTGGCAGAGTCTAAGGAGTAAACTTGGTCCATGAGCTCTGGGTATTGTATGGAATTGTTGACTTGCTACATTGTACACCCTAAACTAAAATAATACTGTTAACTTACTGGAATTAAAATAAAACCTATAAAAAATAAATCACATTGTTTCAACTTTTGTTTCTTCTGATGGCCCCTTTCATAGCTCCGGATAATTTGCCTTTATCTCCATTTCTGACTCCTCAATGAAAAATAACTAAAGAATTTGTACTTCTTTCCCTTTCTCTTATACCCTCCTTCGAAAGTATCATCATTTTGAGTTCTTCTTTTGATTGTCTTTACAATCCTACACACAATATACATAAATATTTGTTCATTGTTTAGTGAATTTTCATTATAAGATGACAATATTGGCATCCACATATTTTTCTTACCCTTTTCTGTTCCTTGCTGTGCCTTCTGTCAGATACTTTTTTACTTTTATATTGAGAAGGTGTAAGCATTAGTATTTTGTGTTACAACCACAACAGAGTTTTTTGTGCTTCATCTGGCGTTGCGTGTGAAAGCGAAAAACCAATTAACAGAACTTCTATTATCCTTAGTATAGAAAAATATTCACTTCTGGGCCAAGGAATGGTCGGATGCCACCATCAAAGGGCCATTCAGAGAAGAATGTTTTGAGCTTCAAGTTTAAATAAGTCTCTCTTGTTAACTCTACCCTTCCCTAAAATCACACCATGTTTGATTTTCTTCATATGGGCTAATGACATTCTTGCATATTTCTTTGCTTGCTGGTTCTCAAAGATTTTGATTGCCTTTTTCCCCCGTGTCATATGCTCATGCTCATTGCTATTGTATCTAGTCTAAGGAGTCTTTCTGATTTCCCAAATTAAGTTACACATAAAACACACAAATAAACTGTTTGTAATCTTGGAACATTACATAAAATGGTAAAACTCTTTTAACCATTGACCCAATCTGAGACTACACACCACATGTGTATAACTTGAAAACTTTCTAAATATAAAATGCCTTTCCCGTATTGAATTGAAATTCTCTCTCTGCCTAAAATTTGTCAATGTTTACTACTTAACATACTGGCCTCTGTATACGTTAATACCTTTCATGATCATTTCTGTTCCTGATCTCCAGACTCACACTGCCTACTAGAAATCTCCCATTGGAGTTAGCCAAAGCAATCTCAAATATAACATGACTGAATTAAAAGAGAAACTTTCATAAGAATATATAACTTATAGTTCTACCTGTATAAGCTTCAAAAATGGGCAAAATAAATTACAATATTGTTAAGGGAAATATATGAAGGGTAAAAGTATTTTAAAAAACAAGAATTTGATTATCTCAATAGTCTGTTACTGTTTACCGTTCATGGAGACAAGTGGGTGTGATCAAGGACGGGCATTGGGATGGGAAGGGATTCAAAGACGTTGATCATGCTTTATTTTTTAGACTGAGTACAAGGGTGTTTGCTTTTAACAATTCACATTTGTTAGATACCCTACTCTAAACGTGTACGACACATTTTGCAATTTAAAAATAGAGACAAAAGACTCTCTCTCTCCTCATTCATTTTTTTTATTTTTTTTTAAAGGCTTTTTTTTTTTTTGTTTTCAACGTTTATTTATTTTTGGGACAGAGACAGAGCATGAACGGGGGAGGGGCAGAGAGAGAGGGAGACACAGAATCGGAAACCGGCTCCAGGCTCTGAGCCATCAGCCCAGAGCCTGACGCGGGGCTCGAACTCACGGACCGCGAGATCGTGACCTGGCTAAAGTCGGACGCTTAACCGACTGCGCCACCCAGGCGCCCCTCTCCTCATTCATTTTACTTCTTTTCCTTCAAGCTCATTTCTCAAAACACCCCATTTTGGTTTGTGATTCTCACTACCTTCTGAGAACTGTTGCCACCGGGGTGACTGATAACTTTCTAATCAATGCAGAGACAAGTGTATGTCATTTGACTGAGAACCGTTTCCTTTCTCGCAATGTTCTTCTCTATTGGTTTCTCTGGAAAGGCATTTTATTTCTTGTCTGCACTTAAAGCCAAGAGGTGAAACAAAAAACAAATATCAATGCATATTAGACTTTCATCTTTCTGACATTTAAAAGTAATTCCCCCCTTTCCTCAATCTCCTGCAAACAAAGTGGCTCCACTTTTTTTTAAGTGTTCTTTCATTTTTTTAACATTTATTTATTTATTTTGAGAGAGAGAGTGTGTGTGCACAAGTAGGAGAGGGGCAGAGAGAGCAGGGAAGAGAGAATCCCAAGCAGGCTCTGCACCGGGCAATGCAGAGCCTGATGCAGGGCTTGAACCCACGGAGCTGTGAGATCATGATCTGAGCTGAAGTCGGCCGTTTAACCAACTGAGCCACCCAGGTCCCCGGTTCTATTTCTATTAACCAGAATATCAAACTAACCCGATAGTCACCTGCAAAAACAGACGAGCTGACTTCTCAGCTAACCCGAACACTTCCCCCCGATGTTTTTACAACACTTTACTTACAAAAGTCAAGATTACAGATTTCCTACTTTTTAAATAGACTTTATTTTTTAGAGCAGATTTAGGTCTTTTTTCATAGCAAAATTGAGCAGGAATTATAAAGACAGCTCATATCCTCTCTGCCCCTAAGCATTCACAACTTCTACAACTATGAATATTCCATACCTGCGAGGTACATTTGTCACAATTCATGAACCTACACTGACCTATCGTCACCAAACGTCTAGAGTCTATTTAGAGTCTATTTAGACTTTAGAGTTCATGGTGTGTTGTACAAATGTCTAATGGCATGTATCCACCATTATGGTATTATACAGAATAATTTCACTGCCCTAAAAATCTTCTGTGCTTGGCCTGTTTAGCTCCCTGTCCCCAACTCCCCACAACTACTGATCTTTTTACCATCTCCATAGCCTTTCTAAGAATATCACACTGTTGGAATCACACTATATGTAAGCTTTGCAGATTGGCTTCTTTTTTTTTTTTTTAATGTTTTTAATGTTTATTTATTTATTCTTGAGAGAGACAGAGCACAAGCAGGGGAGGGGCAGAGAGAGAGGGAGATGCAGAATCCGAAGCAGGCTCCAGGCTCCGAGCTGTCAGCACAGAGCCTGATGTGGGGCTTGAAGCCCACTGAACCATGAGATCACGACCAGAGCCAAAGTCGGACACTGAAACTGGTTGAGCCACCCAGGTGCCCCAGATTGGCTTTGTTTACTTAGGAATATTTATTCATTTAAGATTGTCCCCATGTCTTTTCATGGCCTGATAGCTCGCTTCTTTTTGGTGCTGAATGGTAGTCTGTTGTCTGGATGTATCACAATTGATTTATCCATTCACCTGCTTGAAGGACATCTTAGGTGCTTCCAAGTTTTGGCCATTGTGAAAACAGCTGCTATAAACACCATGTCCAAGTTTATGTGTGGACATGTTCTTGACTTTTTTTGGGTAAATACCAAAGAGCACGATTGCTGGATCATATGGTAACAATATGTTTAGTTTTGGAGGAAACTACCAAACTGTCCTCCAAAGTGGCTGCACCATTTTGCATTCTCTAATAGCTGCTTGGGTAGAGATTGTTATCCCTGGTAATCATTTCTAGCCACTGGACAATTTGTAGTAAGGAGGAAATCCAGGAAGGGTTAGTGTGAGAAACGCTCAAAAGGTTTGACTGTCATAATATTCCTAAATAATTGCTTTGTTTACAGGGAAAATGCTTATAGGCAACTTAATGACCGAGGAAGTTGTCTTTTTAAATTTCCAAAGTAGATTGTTGTGATGATATGGCAAAAAGTCACTTCTGCAGGTCAAATTAACTTTAAGCTCTAAAAAAAGTTATCTACCATATTTT
This sequence comes from Leopardus geoffroyi, assembly GCF_018350155.1. Classification (NCBI taxonomy): domain Eukaryota; kingdom Metazoa; phylum Chordata; class Mammalia; order Carnivora; family Felidae; genus Leopardus; species Leopardus geoffroyi. The sequence continues at coordinate 40,596,977 of NC_059338.1, forward strand.
GAAAATTTTATTTGATAAGTAAGCATTTATTGAGCACACTGCATGTAGAGAGTTGAAAATTCAGGAAACGATCTCTACTCTCTGTTCTGTTCCTTGATGCATCATGTATCATTCAGCCAATATTCATAATAATATTATAAAGTTATATTGAATATGACACTTTCAACATGAAAATTACTATTGTGCTTGCATAAGACAACTTTTTCTAAATTTCAAACTAGCAAGCATTCAAAATCAGGATTTTCTCTAAATGGGTGAAAATGTGATCTCTTTTTTGAGGCCTGCTATATTTATATTTTGGTTTTTATAAATATGTATAGTAGGTTTATATTAAAGATTTCACAACTGTTGATCCTTTCATGTAATTAAACGTTTGAAAGAATGCATTTTTTCCACATTCATAAGTGATCATACGGATTTCCTCAAATTTTCCAGAGGAGAAAAAATAACTATAGTTGGGTGGAGACAGCATGGGATGGAAAGTTTCAGCCCCAAAGACATTTTTTTCATTGAGTTATGAACATGTGAACATGGAATTATAATTGAAACCATTTTGTATACTTCACCATCAAATTTACACTGAAATGAATGTTTTCCGAATTTAAACAACAGAGAGAGAAACTCTCACTGGTCCACAAGATTTGTTAAACAGCCACTAGAGCACCACTGCAGTGACTATGGTGGAATTGAGAAGCAAATGCTAAGCTAGTCACGAGGTTAGACACATCTAAAACAGCTCAAAAAAACCTATGCGTATGTCTGCCTTTGTTTTATACTGAACCCAAATGTTCAGTTGGTTTTAATGCAAGACAATTAAGTTTAGCCAGTATTATCTCCTCCAGTCGCTAAATTTAAACAAAATTTGTCGACTTTTGGGTTTGTTCTTGTTGTTGTTGTTGTTGTTCACCCTCTAATGATCTACATGAGCAGCAGGAGACCAATAATAGGGGTATGGCTAGATGGCTATGATCTAGGAATCCCTAGATCATAGGGATATGATCTAAAACAAACATCAGAAGAGCATGTCAGAGCAGAAGGACCTGACAGGTAATGAATTTAACCTAAAACACCTTGGTTTACACTAAGTATAAACTGAGGCCCAAAGAAACTGAAATACGCACAAACCATACAAGTCGTTAAAAGAAGGGCAATTCTAACCTCCTGGTGTCTGAAAGGCTAGGTCAGTGCCTCTTTCCTCCTGAATCCTGTCCAGCTATAGGATCTTCTATGTGGTAGATGCTCACATGTATTTGCTAAATGAGTGAGTCATTGAGAATTGATTTTACATTTGTATAAGGAGCATTTAGATGACTGGAAATATAAAAGAGAAGTAAATGGACTCTGATATAGGTTTTTATACACATACTTTAACATTTTTCTTTACTAGGATTAACAATTTTAGCTACATTTCATTATTGGTCTTTCACAAGTTTAATAAGATTCGCCATCTTTGGATAAAGTCTCCTTTCAGGAGACGCCGTCCACATACATCACTCTCCACCCCCATCTGGGCTGTCATCCATTTGTGTTACTGGCCACACACCCCAAAAACATCTTCGAATTTGATACTTGACACAAGTACACAAAGTCTCGCATCATCCTGGGTAGTGCTCAGGCAGATGACCTTTCCAATTGAGTCCTTAATGCCATGGCTGCCATCTACACTGGTCTTCAATCCTCTTGTCATCATCCAGAGCTGCCCTGGCCCTAACAACTCAAGTCCCCATTTGTTTTCTGTCCACAACCTCTTACCCTTCCAGGTTTGTCTGTCCCTTACTGACCTCATCAAGTCCTCCGGTCTCTATATCCCTCCTTTAACTCCCAAACCATCAGCTCCATTCTTGCCTTCCCTTCCTTCTTTTCAGAAAGAGCCCATTGTCTGTCATCACACAGTTTTGCATAGATCTGTGACTCCCTTACCACACACACGCCTGTGTCACACCTACTCTACAAACCTTTCCACTCTGATGAAATTAATCATCATCGTATTACTGGAATTTTCTACTAAAATTGTCCTCACGTTGAGGCTGGGTGCCCCTCTCAACTCAAAGCTCCCAGTCTCACCGTTGAGTCCTTTGCCACCCAGAGGCAAATTCACATGACTTTCCTTTGTGACTTCTTATTTTAGTTCCCTTCAGACACAGAACTAAACTTTCCCCTTTTAAGCTCTCTTACTTTTTTTTTTTTTTTTAATTTTTTTTTCAACGTTTATTTATTTTTGGGACAGAGAGAGACAGAGCATGAACGGGGGAGGGGCAGAGAGAGAGGGAGACACAGAATCGGAAACAGGCTCCAGGCTCTGAGCCATCAGCCCAGAGCCCGACGCGGGGCTCGAACTCCGGGACCGCGAGATCGTGACCTGGCTGAAGTCGGACGCTTAACCGACTGCGCCACCCAGGCGCCCCTAAGCTCTCTTACTTAGTTAGGACTCTGATGGACCCTCAAAGGTAGCTGCCTGAATCTCTATTTCAAATCCTTCCTCTCTTGCCTGACCCTACTATACAGGCAATAAAAGGTTTCAAAACCGATCTTTTTAGCCTCCTTTATAGCTAGAGTTGGCCAAATGATACAATTTTTTTCCAACTAAGCAAAGCTGAAGTGTTGGCACTCCTCTTCCTCTTTTATCCCATCCTACCTGGACCATGAATGTGAAATCTAGGGCTGCAGCAGCTGTGTTATAACCATGACTTATAAGGCAACATTCAAAGGAGAAGGCAGCAGAAAGCCAGATGGGCTCTGAAATGATTTTGTGGAGCCACGGTGCCAGCAAGCTACCTCTGTAGCAGCCTAATCTTTCAAGTTTAGCAAAAGAGTGGTTTACATTTGTCATGGCTACTTCCTGTCTTCTTACTGACTTCTCAAACCACAGTACCAAAATTGTTCTTGAAAAGATTACTCCTAACTTCATTTTAAGTTTCCAGTTAACCTAATTGAGTTTCCTGTAGCATTTGCATTATTGAGCAGAGCCTCCTAGAAATTCTCTCTGCCTCTGGCTTCTCCTGATTTTCTTTTTTTACCTCTAAGACCAATCCTTCCCAGCAACTTCTCAATTCCTCATCTTACCTTTCCTACCCCTCCCGTTTCTAATTCTGCCCTTTCCTAAGTGTTCCCCAAATGAATGATGGTGTCCCGAGCTCCCTCCATAGCCCCCTGATGTTTTTATGACTTATAGTCTCTGTGATTAATCGTCTTTGGTTTAAACACCAGCAATATCCTGGATAATGCCAAATGTGAATCTCCTGTTTAAATCTCTCTTTAAAGTTACAACCATGGCTCCTTAAGATGCATCTGCACTTGAATGTCGTATGGGTGAGGGTCCAGTTAGGAGATAGAAAACACACAAGGAATTTAAATAGAGAACATTTAATACGAAGGAGTGTTAACTAGGAAAAGGTGATGAAACTAGGAAAAGTGGCATTAGAAGAAGACTCTAAGGGTATGAAAATGGTAAATCCAGAAAAGGAACTGCTACCTGTAGGGCTGTGGAAGAGTGACAATGTAAGAACTGAAGAATTGTGAAGAGCTGCCCTCTGTGGGGAAGATTACCAGGGGGCACAGGGCTGGAGGTGGTCTGAGAGGGTTTCTGAGACGAGTGGCCCTGGGTCTCCTACCTGCTCGTCTGTTGGCTGCCATATTCAAATAAAAGCCCACCGGAAACAGGAAGGGAGCCCCTTCCTTCCGCCTTGCAGCATCTTTCCAGTGCTTTCTATTGGGAAAGCCTAACATCGAACCATCTGGTAAAGGAGCAACGTCTTCAAGGTCAGGCTGTAGGACACAAGCAAAGGAGGGTGGACCTGGGAGCTCAGAGACAATAAATAGATAACTAACACAATTGGTACACTTGCACCTCCCAGTCAGTCTGCCAAAAATAGAACTAATCACATTTCCCTCTGATTTCTCTTACTAAATGGTATCGCCATCTGCCCAGTCATACACAATGGAAGCCTGTAAGGCATCCTGGAGTCTTTCCTTTTTCTTTTTTCTTTAAATTTTTAAAAATATTTATTTATTTTTGAGAGAGAGAGAGAGAGAGAGAGACAGAGTGAGAGTGGGGGAGGGGCAGAGAGAGAGGGAGACAGAGAATTTGAAGAGGCTCCTGGCTCTGAGCTGGCAACACAGAGCCCGACGTGGGGCTCGAACCCATGAACCACAAGATCATGACCTGAGCTGAAGTCAGATGCTTAACTGACTGAGCCACCCAGGCGTCCCAGAGTCTTTCCTTTTTCTAATTCTCACATTTAATCACCAAATTCTAGTGATTTTATTTCCTAGATGTTTGTTCATTTAATAAATATCTATGGAGTGCCTACTACGCATCAGTTACCATTCTAGGCACTGGAGATATACAGTCACGACCCAAACTAGCTAAAAATCCCTACCCACGGAAGCCTATAGTCCAGGACTGAGGGGTGGGGCATAGATGAAAAGCAAACAAACAAACGAGTATATTATACAACATACCAGTAGGCAATAAGAGCCATAAATAAAATTAAAAAGGGAAAGAAAATACGGAATGTTGAGGTTTCAGTTTTTTATAGGGTGCTCAGAAGGTGGTATTTGAGTAAAGATTTGAAGAACGTGAGGGAAGAAATATTTTGGGAAAGAGCGGTCCAGACAAAGGGACCAACAAGGGAAAAATCTTGAGCGTGCCTGGTGTGTTTACAGGCAAGTCATAGGAAAAGATGTCATAGAGGTGATGGGAGACAAGGCTGTGTGGCCCTTGGGCCATTGCAAGGGCTTTGGTTTGTGTGACTGGAAACCGTCGAATGATTTGAACAGGGTAGTTACATCATCACATCTAAGTTCTGGTTACAGAGTGAGAGTGGTCTGAAGGGGAGGTGAAGGCGGGGCGGGGGGGGGGTGGAAACAGGGAGACAGTGGGAGGCTTTTGTGCGAATCCAGTCGAGAGATTGCAAGGCTACTAGGCGGTAGCAGTGGAGGGGGCGAGAAATAGTTCTAGCCCAGATACACATTGAAGTCTCTCTGTCATCTCTGCCTGTACTGTCATTATCTCAGACTTGGCTCTTTATCTCCCTCCTTGCCTCCTACTCCAGCTCCCTGCTTGCAGCCCCAGCTGTCTTTTTGTCCCTTCCTCACATGGATCTTCACTGGTCCTTGTGCAATTCTGATTTTCTTCACTACTTGACTCCCTGTTTCCAATAGGATAAAGCCCCAGTTCTTAGTATGGTACATAAAGGCTTTTCCTGCTCTAAATCCTTCCCTCCTAGCAGCGTGCCACATGCTCTGGGCAACCCAAATTACACTCACATCCCCACACTGGCCATAACCTCCTCTCTGCCTTTTCACATTCTGTCCTTTCTCTCTAGGATTTTGTAGAACTTTAGTTTTGAACACTTCAATAGGTCAAGAAGTCTTCTCTGACCCCTCTCCACCCAGGTTTTTTGCCCCTCCTCTGACTAATTATTGCACACATTGTTCTCTTAGACACACATATACCCACACATACACCATATGGTTTAAAACCTGTCTCCCCCTCCCCCACCCACCACTAGACCGAGAACTCTTTGAAAACAGTATAATGTGGTTTTCATCTCTAGATTCACACTTAAAGTACTTAAACATTATGGAGTGAATAAACTAATGTAGTAAATGAGAGTTAAGGGTTATTCCCTCTAAGACTGATGGCCCACACACAGGCTTCTAGAAAGTGACCGTGCCCCAGCGAAGTTCCGTGGAAGTCATGTAAGGGCCAGAGCTAAATCAAGGTGGGTCAGCTCCAAGACCTAGATCTCTGCATGAGGATTCAAGCAAGAAAAAATGAGGGAGAAGAGTGGTTTCCTGGAAATGACAAATTTTGCCAACAGCTTGGTACATTGTATGGCTGTAACCTAGAGGTTTGTACCCCAGACTCTTGATCAAGACAAAAGTGAGATTTGTTCTCCCCCTACAAGAAAGTGCTGAGCTAGCAGATGAGACAGGAGCCGATGCTATATTATATGCCATGATATATTGTCATTTTATCCCAGCCCCGGGCATATCAGAGGAGGGGGGCTGGTGCTTCGCTATTCATGTAGTATGAGGGCCTCACTCACCCAAGCTGAGCTCCTTTCCCAGGCTCTGAGGTCACACACATATACCTTCTAGATCTCTTCTGGATCTAGCCCTTCTAGATCTCTTGCACTGATACGGAAAGCAGCGGATCGTGGGGCCACCCTCTTATCTGCTACAGCTCCCATCTCCACTGGTCTTGGAGGAAGACTGCTGGGCACTGTGTCCTTTTTTGCATGATATTAAGTTCATTAACAAACAGAAATCATCTAAACTTCTGATTTAATTTGAATAAGATAAACAAAAACTTCCAGTTGCTTTCTGTTGTGGAGATCATACTATTCTTCCTTGCATGTCATTTAATTTTATTTGAGACTTATTGAGATAGGTAGGCCAGGACACCAGATGCGTTATAAAGACCCCAGGGAAAGCCTTTAATCCATTATGGAGGAGTTATTATGCAAAATTTTAGTTATTCCTAAAAAGCTCATGAGCCATGAATATGCTGCTAAACATTTGGTTGGAGTTCCCTAACATGACTATTTCTCCCCTTTAAGTCTTAGACTACCCACACAGATTTTGACTTATGGCTTTACACGGTCGCCTTCCTTAGCATTCAGTCTCCCATTAGTGTTGGAAACTGCAGGCCAAAGTGGTGGGAGCATGTGACAGAGCACCAGATTCCATCCGTAGCTCAATGTGGGAGCCCAGGTAGACTGCAAGGTTCGCAAAGGGAGTCAGCATGAGGCTAAGCCACATGTTATTCTAGTAGGAATATCCAGGACAGGGGTGAAACTGGCTTGGGATGAGAAATTTGAGTTGACCCTGCCAGCTTCTTATAAAATGCCTTGTTGCTATTGAAGCTGCCTTTCCAATGGCTCAGGGTTGTAAGGCTGTGGTAGCTCTAGCCCTGGGAGTATCTTCTTCTGAAATAATTTAAATTAAAAAAAATGTTTTTAAAAATGTTTATTTATTTTTGAGAGAGGGAGTCAGAGCACGAGCAGGGGAGGGGCAGAGGGAGAGGGAGACACAGAATCCAAAGCAGGCTCCAGGCTCTGAGCTGTCAGCACAGAGCCCGATGTGGGGCTTGAACCCACAGACTGCGAGATCATGACCTGAGCTGAAGTCAGATGCTTGACTGACTGAGCCACCCAGGTGCCCCTGAAATAATTTAAATTTTGATCCAAGAAATACAAAAAAGAATCAAATACTGAACGAGCTAGAAGGTTTATGAATGTAGTAATCTTTACCCTTAGCTCCTCACCTCTGGTCTACTCTCCAAAGGCAAATTCCTTATGGTCGTTTAGTAGCTTCCTCTTGCATTTATCTTCATATTTTGTATACTATGTCTTGATTTGCCAATTTTAGACATTGTTTTATAACTTTTGACTAAGGAATATTAGGATTTAGACCTTTACGTGGATCTGCCAGCCAACCTTCACACTCTCTACTTATGCTGAGACTCCACTATATCACAACTTGGGGTAATCAAGGTTCAGAGTTTACATTTTTATGACTATAAAAATTGTTCAAGTAGCATAGTATAATTTCATTTCTTTGCTTGAACAAATGTTTGTTTTCCTGGAGTTAATCATTGCCTTGTTTTTTCATTTGTTAAATTTTTCTTTGCACCTATTGCTGAGTAGTTTCATATCTTCCACAGCCTCTCAATGCAGTTTTCCATGTTTCAAATGAATCAGGTCACTCTTCAAATTCCTATTTTCCCTTAAAGCTGTCCCTGTTGGAGACTTTCTACTTTTTGCTTCAGTCTGGATGGTGTTCCTAGTCTGCTTCATAGCTGGTATCCTGGGATTTATCTTTGAGTGTTTTCATTGGATTCCTGCTTCCCATATCTTCTATCTTTTCTTCATTTTTTTTTCACTTATTTCAGTAAAGCCCTATCCTTCAGTGTTTTTTGAGAAAAGTATGTGGGAAATAAATTTATGAGATATTGCATGTGTGAAAGTGTGTTTATGTTCACATCTAATTTTTAATTTCATTAGGGGTAAAATTTAGGATTTAAAATAACTTTCTTTCAGATATTTGAAGAATTTATTCCATTGCTTTCTTCAAATATTGTTAACAGTTGGTCATTCTTTCTGATTTTTTTGTATGTGATTTATTTTTTTCTCTCTGGAAACTTTTATGATTTCATTATTTCACATTTCAAAATGATGTGCCTTGGTGTTGGGCCATTTTTTATTCAATGAGCTAGATAGTGGGTGGGTCCTTTAAATTTGCAGACTTCTGTATTTAGTTAAGTGAAAAATTCTGGTAGTTGTTCTTTGACCATCCTTCCCCACTCTTTTATTATTTTCTCTCTAGAACCTCTATTAGTAGAGTTTTGGACCTCTTGAATTCCCATATCTCTTCTGATTTTGCCCAGCATTTAGTCCTCTCACTTCATTCTATGAGATCTGTTGGCTTTATCTTCAAACTATTCCACTGAGTTATTATTCTAACTGTTGTATTTTTAATCTCAAGAATGTTTCTTTCCTTTGTAATTGTTCTTTTTCTATCTCTAACTTATTCTGGGATGAGGAAGGGAGATGGTCCAACCGTTCCTTAGATGATTCTCAACTGCTTTCTGAATTTTCACCACAACACGTCACAACTTCTTTGAGTTGTACCTGATGCTCACGTATCCAGGCTCTCTGTGGGTGAACAGCACTGTTTACTATTAGGGCTACAAATCTGTGGTCACTCATGTTCCACTCTCTCTTACCCTCAGCTATTTGCCACTCATCTCCGTTTGCTTTTGATTTTCAATTTATTGTGGTTTAGCTATCTCCTGGTTTTACCAAAGATGAAGGTTGTGTTTTGACTCTTACTGCTTTATGCTATAATTTCTCAGAGAAGAAGGGGCCTGAACTACCTATTTTGCCATCATATAACCAAAAATCCTTGCAATATATATTAAAGGCATGATACCCTTTTTTACCTAACAAATATCAGACTGAAGAAACTGCCCGTGACTCCGTTTGTTTGTTGAGTCTAATATAGAACTAGTAACTTTCTGTTTATTTCTTTTTATAAAGAAGCATCAGCTTTATTATTTCTAAGATTGCATTAGAGAAATGGTTGATTCTGTTGGGTCTAGGGGAAAAAATATACAAGATGAGCTCAGAATATCTTGTCATACTAAACAGCAAGACCATTTTGGCCACTCTGCCCTACCAACTCATCACTTTTCAGTAGCAAGTAATATGTCTGAAATTCAAAATGAGCAACAAAGTGGAAGGAAATCTTTCCAACATACATAATATGCAAAGAATTTATAGCAATAGAATATGAAGAGTTTCTAAAAATCAGTAAGAACATAAGCAGCCCAATAGAAAAAGAAGAGATGATAAAAGAAGGAATTCAATGAATTGTCTATAAATATAAATATATGGAAATAAATATATGGAAAGATGTTTAACTTTGCTAAGTATCAGAAGATTCCAAGCTAAATACAAATTACAACAAAAATAAGATTGACTTTTTAATCCCCAAATTTAAAAGATTGATATTTAGTATGGGCAGGAGTGTGAGCAAATGGGTACGTACTATCATATCCAGTAGTGGAGATGCAAATTAATGTAGCCTTTTTGGAGGGTCATAAGACAGTATCCTCTAAAATTTTAAAGGTGCTACCATTTGACCATTTCAAATGAAGTGCCACTTCAAGGTATCCATTCTTTTTTTAAATTTTTAATTAATTAATTAATTTTATTTCATTTTATTTATTTTATTTATTAATTTATTTTTAATTTACTTCCAGGTTAGTTAGCATATAGTGCAACAATGATTTCAGGAGTAGATTCCTTAATGCCCCTTGTCCGTTTAGCCCATCCCCCCTCTCCCAATCCCTCCAGAAACCTTCTGTTTGTTCTCTATATTTAAGAGTCTCTTATGTTTTGTCTCCCTCCCTGTTTTTATATTATTTTTGCTTCCCTTCCCTTGTGTTCATCTGTTCTGTGTCTTAAAGTCCTCATATAAGGGAAGTCATTTGATACTTGTCTTTCTCTGACTTATTTTGCTTAGCATAATACCCTCTAGTTCCATCCACGTAGTTGCAAATGGCAAGATTTCATTCTTTTTGATTGCTGAGTAATACTCCGTTGTGTGTGTATGTGTGTGTGTGTATGTATATATATATGTGTATATATATATATATATATACACATATATATATGTATATATATATATATACATATATATATGTATGTGTGTATGTATATATATATATATACATATATATATGTATGTGTGTATGTATATATATATGTGTGTGTGTGTATGTATGTGTATATATATATATATATATATATATATATGTATATATATATATATACATACACACACACACACCACATTTTCTTTATCCATTCATCCATCGATGGACATTTGGGCTCATTCCATACTTTGACCATTGTTGATAGCACTGCTATAAACATTGGGATGCATGTGCCCTTTCGAAACAACACACCTGTATCCTGTGGATAAATGCCTAGTAGTGCAATTGCTGGGTCATAGGGTAGTTCTATTTTAGTTTTTTGAGGAACCTCCATACTGTTTTCCAGAGTGGCTGCACCAGCTTGCATTCCCACCAACGATGCAAAAGAGATCCTCTTTCTCTGCATCCTCGCCAACATCTATTATTGCCTGAGTTGTTAACTTTTTCCTTATATATGTGTAGCCTGATATTTATTTATACAATAAAGAAAAATTGTAGCAACACAAGCTTGCCTCAACTTAAGGGATGAAATTGCAGCTTGTTAAATCAAGATATCTGCTTATCTGAATCTACCCATTTCTGCAAAATTGGATAAGCTTTGTTCTTATCTTGTACCTAAGCTTAGGCTCTTGACCAGGTGTTTTCCACAGCAAGAGACTAATAATTGGACACTGGACAAGAACTTCTCTGTTTACTCACTATTGCTTCATGTCATGTGCAGTCTAAGCCTTTTCTTTTTCTTCTTCTTCTTTTTTAAATATAAGCACACTAGGGGTGCCTGGGTGGCTCAGTCAGTTGAGTGACTGACTTTGGCTCAGGTCATGATCTCGCTGCTCGAGCCCCGTGTCGGGCTCTGTGCTGACAGCTCAGAGCCTTGAGCCTACTTTGGATTCTGGATCTCCCTCTCTCTCTCTGTCCCTCCCCCACTCATGATCTGTCTCTCTCTGACTGCCAAAAATGAATAAATGTTTAAAAACCTTTTTAAAAAAAGAAATCTTTTGATAAAATGCAATGGGAACTAGGGCCGGATGAGGTAATACTTTGCCATGATTTCTTATGAGAAAACTTAATTCAACATGTATTTTCAGTTTCTTTTTGCTCAGACAATCCTTTATGTTTTCTGAAGAGCAACAAAATACTGACTTCAAGTATAAACAATTTCTTGCTGCTTTGTAGATGCAGTTCAGGAGGCTAGGAGGGTCCTCTAGTCTCCAAACAAATGGTGAGCCCTAAGAAATTGCAATCTACTGTTTGTGCCAGAGGAGGTACAAACTACCTGATTATTTTACGCCAGCCAGTGACTCAACCCTGTCACCAAGACTTTGTCTCTGCTGTGAAATTGAGCCATTGCCTGTGATTCCCACCTTTTGCTCTGCAGTTCTGAGCCTTGAGGAAAATCCCTCACTTTTTTTGCTCCTTGGGACTCCTTGGGGGTAGCCAGTCAGAACTGATTATAAGGGGTACATATTTGGGGCGCCTGGGTGGCTCAGTCAGTTAAGCATTTGACTTCAGCTCAGGTCATGATCTCACAGTTTGTGGGTTCAAACCCTGCACTGGGGTCTGTGCAAAGAGCTCAGAGCTCAGAGCCTGGAGTCGGCTTCGGATTCTATGTCTCCCTCGCTCTCTGTCCCTCCCCTGCTCACACTCTGTCTCCCTCTCTTTCAAAAATAAACATAAAAAAAATTTTTTTTAATTAAAAAAAATAAGCAGTATGTATTTTCTTTAGTTCTGTATAACCCAGGGTAAAAGTATCTGAACACAGCAACCCAGGAATGCAGCGAACGTTCTGATGACTGTTTGCATTGCATTTGTAGCTTATTTTAAAACCAGTGGTCTCTAAAATTTTCTGACTGCTTCTTAAACATGTATCTTCAATATGTGTATAGTATTATGTATAAACTTTATGGATTTGCTTTTTACAATGCATTATATGTATATATATAATGTATACAAAAAGAATTAAAAAACAGGTTACATTGAAATTAATATAAATAGAAATTTTAGCCTTTTCTTCTTCTTCCCTGATGGATTGTCTTATGTGTCACTTGGGAGCTATGCATCCAGCTTTGGAGATGGCTGTGCTCATCTACATGTGGACAGGGGAAACAGGAAATGAGAGGTCTGAACATCTCTCAAGGAAACATCCTAGTTTCAAAAGGGTGAGTGGTTTGGATATGCTTCATTCAACAAGGATAAGTTATTTGACCTTGTACTTGCCTTGCCATATTTACCATACCCATCTTACATGGGTTCCTCCTATTACGAGGGAAGTGGAACAGCAGAATGGAAAAAGAGTTGATAAGGCTTTTGAAATTACAGCTTTGCCATTAATTAACCTGGAGATTTTGTACAAATAACCTGACCTATTTTAGCCTCGGTTTTCTCTGATGAAGAGGGCTCAAGCCAGAAGAATCTATGATGGGTTCATGAAACACATTCTTTTCCTGACAGTGTACAGTACTGTCAGATCTCTGATGAGAAGTTGGTGGATAAAGAGAGATATTCCTTGGTTGGGAAGAAGGTAGTGTTGGAACGAGGAGACTCCACTGAGCTGCAGACACCTGTGAGTGACTCTTCTGCACAAGTCACTATATCGATGCCAGAATATCATCTACTACATTCCTGACAGAGGGTCATCTAACTTCCAGCCCTTGCTATGGAAAACTCATTTGTTCTTAGAAGTAGACCATTCATTCAATTAAGAAAGATTGGAACTGAGACTACATATTTAATGCTTGAAAACCATGAAACCATACGTAAATGTAGCCTAAAATAATTTATGTTTATAGATGCACAAGGCAACCCTCCAAAACATCTAAAGACACCTGCTATACTCCTCTTAGTCTCTTTACCCTTAAGATATACATGCTTGATTATTGAACAAGTCCTTACATGCAATGATTTGTAGACCCTTTGTTATCCTCTACTACTCTGGGAATGCTCTGGAATAGGTTTGGGGGTTACTGATGCTCAAAAAGTAACTCCCGGAGTTGGTTTTTCTGAGCATGCACAGGCTCCTGGAGAGCACTGATTTAGGGTGGGAAGCATCCATTCCTACTCCTTCCAAACTACTCACTCCAAGGAGTCTGTTTGAAAGCAGGCAAGGCTTTGAGCCTTTGGAATGGAACCTCATTCTTCACTTGTTTCTAGATGGCTGGCTTGAAGACTAAAATCATAGTACTGGATATATCTTTAGATTTAACTCCCACTGTGTTTTCTGCCTGACTGGGATCTCTAAAAGCCATATCTTGTCAGTTCTCCTGGATACTGAAAATCATGTTATTCAGTTTGCCCTGATAACCTGGATTCTGACCTCATCTTTGCCCTCAGGACACCCAAGAACATTCTGCTCCATGTGCCCAAATTCCAGGCCAAATTTCTTAGAATTGCTTGTCTTATGGTCATCTCAGGACTGGAAACAGGCTCTCCTTCTTCCCACTCCCTCCACCTCTAAATGGCTGCACAATTGATTTCACATTTAAAATACACAGGCTTGAGGGGCAACTGGGTGGCTCAGTCGGTTACGCGTCTGACTTTGGCTCAGGTCATGATCTCACTGTTCATGGGTTCAAGCCCCGCGTTGGGCTCTGTGCTGACAGCTCAAAGCCTGGAGCCTGTTTCAGATTCTGTGTTACCCTCTCTCTCTGCCACTCTCCGGCTCGTGCTCTGTCTCTGTCTCTCTCTCAAAAATAAATAAACCTATAAAACAATAAAATAAAACACACAGGCTTGAATTGTCAGTTTCCCTTATAAGCACACACCTTATTTACTCACCTGGATGATATATATATTCTGTAGGTAGGAACTAGAGTTTTTTGCATCTTGCTATTGCATATAATGCCTAGTGCAAATCCTTGAACATATTATATGCTTACAGTTATTTGTTGAGCTAAAACAATGGCAAGGTATTACTTCTACTTCAAGGGACTTTGGAAAATTATTCGATTTGTTGGATCCATCGCTATATTTATACCTTGAAGAATTTGCATGTTTCCTCTTTGCTGACTCTGTAAGTTGTATGACAGATTAGGTATCCCTTTTAGTTTTGGCTGTCAAGAAAATTATAGCTAAGTTCACTTACCATGTTGGCTCCCTGATCTATTTATCCTCCTCAATGCTAATTTCCCATTTCTGTTTCTATACTATTTTTGTCTTATGCTTTTCTCTCTTACTTTTTAGTATAACATCTTAAATCCTTTTTTGAGCAGGAAGAATATTATAAATACACTTGTATAAAGCTATTTTTAATAGAAGTCAAATTATTTATATTTCTTTTCCATTTTGACATTCAGAACGTATTAAATGAAGTGAACTGAAGTTACAAGAGGCAGAGAAGGTCTAGATGCCTACCCACTAAAGAAATATCCATCTTTTCTACAAAACAAACTAATTGTCACGCTTTTTTTCTTTTGAAAAGCCGTGTAATCTAAGATGAACTGAATAACTGGAACTGAAAATGGGAAAGAGACTTAAAGATTCATGTATTTCAAAAAACACTACCATTTTTTCAGAATAGAGCCATCTGGACAAAGTCCATGTTAATATATGAAAGAAAGACAAGTAATTTCCTTCAAGTATACCTGCATGAAATACCTTCCAAAATAGAGAAAACAGGAATTTGGTGACCAATGAGAAATACTGAACTTAATGTTAAATGACTCTAAGGAACATGGAGTAACTATAAAATAATCAGAAGTTTGGAGAGCTGTTTTTGAAGTTGTTCTCATTGGAGTCCCGTCTCCATATTATTGTAATGCCACGACAAGATGAAAATGGCAAGCTACATATAATCAGTGCCAGAAATGAGAATATATTTCTTACCCAGGTTTCATAGGAGTTTATTTTATACTACTTATTTGGGGACTTTAGTCTGACATTGTTCTCTAATTGACTCAATGGCATGTTTACATACAGGAGACACAAGTGGGAAAGACCTAGTCATTACCCTGTAATAGGGGAGCTCATGGCCTGGAACTAATCTAATTATACTAGTTGTATTCCCCTCACCTATTCAAATATCTGATGTGCGGCCCAAGAGAAGTATGGTCATGAGCTATGAACCATCATCACAGATCCCAGCAGATCAGACGTTTTGGTTGCCATTCCAGTCTTGGTGCCTGTTGCAATAATTATATTCATCTTGCTTCTGACAGTTAAGTGCTGCCATTTTCCCCCTGCATTCCAGGATCCCACCATCCCCACTGATATACGGAATCCAAATCCACATAGCATCCACACCATCATCTCCGGACTACAGAAGTCATCTAGAACAGGATTTCTCAAAGATGCAGCTGCCCTTTTCAAACGATTATAGTAACCATCGTTGTGAAGAGAATGTCCTACAGGCCCTGTCCTGGAAAAGATCTAGACGGAGGCCCTTAAACCATATACAATAATTCCATTTTAACATTTTTACCTCCCTGAGCTCTTTTCTTCAATACCATGCCAAAGATGTCCTATCACTCCTATTTCATTTACTGTAGGCCATAATTAAGTGTGCACTTCAAAGAACTTCCCTATGAAACCATGTAGAACTCTTCCATATGTTCTTGCCAAACTGTTGAATCTTGAGTCAAGGGTTAGTGGTCCCTCTCCCCTCTCTAGTCCTATATTCTGTGCCCCCATCCCACTCCTCATTGTTGAAATCCACTTCTATACATGTTCCCCTAATTTCTGCCGGGAAATATTTGTGGGTTCTGCAAGTCCTTTGATGTACAGGCTATTTTCTTTGGAGCTTACACTTCTCTGCTCAAGCTATGTTAAGACCTGACTCAGCTTGTAGCCAGGAGGCGATGAGGAAGAGGCAAATTTTGTGGAGAATCAGACAAATTTCTGCTGTCATGCTGTTTTGCTGATTCCCTAGTAAAAAGTTCACTTACTTATAGTATACACTCACAACATGCTCATATTTTATGTCAAATTGTAAAGATATCAACTTGGTAATATTTCAGATATATACTTTTGGCCATGAGAAATTTTTTTGCAGTGGTAATTGTGGAAAATTGATCGCAAAACATATGATTCCTAAATAGTAATCTCTTCCAGAAAGTTAAACTAATGATTGTTTAGTAAAAGAATATACTGACAAAACAAAATGATATTATCACTTTCCTAGTCTTTTCAGTGCAATTTTATTCAGAGACTATATTCCTATTGATCAAACAGAAGAAGAAGACAAAGATACTCATTTGGGATTGTTTTCAGCTGTGTTTCCCCAGAGGGAGACCCTAACAGAAGGAACGAAGTAAAACTGGCTTGTTTGGGACCTGTGTTCAGAAACACAGACTATAAGTGAGACTGGCAAGGGAAAAATGCAGATTCAGAGGTACATTGATGAGCAGTAGCCCGGGGGGGGCGGCAACTGGCACCTAATCCCTGTGGGATCTCTGAGAGATGATGTGCATATGGAACCCCTCAGAATGACCTAACCCAAGGAGCAAGGGAGTTGAGGCACTATTCTGCAATTCTCAACTGTCACTGAAGGCTGCCTCTAAGGGCCTTGAGTCCCTAGCACTTCAGGCCATCCCAGGTCACCTTCAAAATGTCCTTAGGTGGAGAGTTAGTTACAAGTGCCTACAGTTCGGCACTGTTGCCTGGATGAAAACGAGTACCAGGGGTTTGAGGCAAGATCTCAATAAATTTCACTTGGACAAATAAGTGATTCCCACATTGTTTAGCATTTAGCTCTCAAAATCACAATTTAACGATATTGGTTGCTCTTTTATCAGTGAAGCATGGAGAAGTGACTAGAAGGATACTTTAATACTGACATGCAAACTCTTCCCCTACCAGATTACAAGTACCAAGAGAGAAAGGAATTTGTTTCCTTTGGTCACTGTGATAGTCCCAGGAGTCAGTAGAACACCCAATTAATATTTTTGACAGCATTCTAATGTCCACTAACATTACTGAAATGGAAAGTTTCTCTCTCTTTTTTTAATTTTCAAAATTATGGTTTAATATTTAAATAAATACATTCTACAAAGTATTAAGCAGCTAACCAGAGCTTGGTAAAAAGTAAGCACCTAGTAAATGTTAGTAAAATGAATACATGGACCAAAAGACGTCATTTTTAGTTCTGCTATATTTATTTTAATTAATTCTAATATTTAGCAATTATAAGTATTATTATATTAAATTTTAATAGGAACTGGGGTACTTGATCTGCTGATAAATACCAGCAGATACAATTCTTTTATAAATGATACATGAGTATTTAATCTGCATATACTTTCTATTATTTTTAGTATATTTAGAATTTCAGATTATCCAGGTCCAGTCTACACTACTGAGTATTTTGGCTTCAGAAATGCAAATACACACACACACGCACACAAGCATGCGCGCGCGCGCGCGCACACACACACACACACACACACACACACACACACACCCTTAGCCATTTTCCTTTATTCTCTCCATAGAGATGTAGAAAATTCTGAGTTCAGAATAATTTATGTTTGTCACTGAATTGTATTAAATAATTTTTTCTTGCAAAACTTTTTCTTAAAGCTTTTCCCCGTAGGTTCTGCAAGTTGGCTTGTATGTAGTGAACATGTATCAGTTGAAAGTGGAGGGGAGTCTAACCCAGAAAAATTTGGGGTAGAGAGGAGAAGTCAACCTGAAATTAAACATGGACTTCACATGATCCACAAAATACAGATCCACGAAAGCTATATTTTCTTTGTTTTGCACCTGTTTTAGAGATTCTGGTATCTTCTTCATCTTAATTCCTCCCCCCCACCCTTTGGCCAAGACTATATCTGTCTATACACAGTTTTATTGGCCTGTGACCTGGCTAATTCCCCTGATTCTTTCCAAATAGGAAAGTAATGAAGCTAATTTGATGTCTGTTACCCTGTTGAAAGGGGGTTCTCTGCGGGATAAGGGTACATAGATTTTTCTCTACTGTTTCCACCCCCCCCCAAGTATCTAAAAATAATTAGCAGATTTAACACTGCCACCTTGAGCTCAAGATTGTTTCCAATTACAAATTAGCTACCTAAAATTATTGATAAATAACACTTCTAGTGGCACATTTATTGCAAATGTTTGTGGCTGTATTATGCAATATATATATATATAGCTTTATAACAAGTTGTTATGTGAAAAATAACTATAAATTCAACACAGGATGAATCTCTGTTTCGTGGAGCCCAAAGATTATAATTTTGAGTGCCCTCCCCCGCTCTGTTAAAATACACTGTTATAAAAACAAAATTAGGTACAAAAGCAAGTATTTAATTAGAATGAGAAATTACAATGTATTATAAATTTATCAAAAGTAAAAAATCCTACCTAACCACAAAATTTGGAGAAATAGCATAACCTGTTACTATTAACTACTTGACACATATGTATACTATTTTTTCCTACATTTTTGACTACACACTTTTGCAAGTCTCATCTCACTATAGCTGTATGATTTAATTTTTAAATTCCTTATTCCTTGGTTGTATTATCAGTTACCTTTATAATTCTTCAAACCATAATATTGATAGTTACTCGATATTCTGTTCTCATCACCCCAATACCTGAATTTTTGCAGCACGATTCTGTTCACTATTGATTTTGTTGCTTTCTGTATGGTGCCATATCACTCGTGTGTTTTGGTTTTGACTATAAGCTCGCATTTTCTGGAACTTTATCTACGGGAATATTTTAAGACCTCCAATGAAGGTGCATAGATTCAGAGAAAATTTTTGTTTGCTTCTGCATAGTCATCAGAAAACTTAGGACTACTGTAAATTTAATTCTCAGTTCAAGGTTTGATTATTTTTATTTTTACTTTCTTTTTCTCACAAGTAATGTGAGTTTGCATGGATGGCAGCTTGTGTTTCTGACTTCTTAGGGAGGAGTTCCCCCCTTGACTTAGCACTAAAGTTAGGACAAGTATGTTATCCCGAGATCCCCTTCAGCATGTGGGCTCCTTTCTAGTTCTCTCTCATATTAAAGGTGAATCTCACTGACATCCTATGTTGTGGGGGCTCCTTATTGGACTCCGCATCTTGCATTGGCCCAGCACTGGGTCTTCTTTGTCTCATTCCCGGGGCTGTCAAAACTCAAGCTCAAGTTCACCAGGGCTCAGCTGATCCTGTCAGCATGAAGTGTGTCAGTGGTCTGCTTGCCCTTCGCAAATTTCCCTTTCATTGGGTTTTCTACCCTCTGAGCATCACTTATTTCATTTCCAGAGCGACAATACTTTAAACATGATGTTAAAAATGTCCAGTGTATTTATTGTTCTCAGCTGGAGAGAGTTTTTCAGTACTGTGTAAAGCCATCTCTTTGTGTTTAAAATATGAAGGCTGTGGAAATAGGATGGGTTTTGGGTTCCCCCAACCCTGTGTTTGGATCCCAATTTCACTAGTTACTTTGCACCAATCACGTCTCCTCTGAATCTGTGTCCTCAAGTTTGAACCAGAGACAGTAATATCATCTATTCCACCTGATTGTTATAATCCTTATTGATAATGTAAAGTACCCAAGTCAGTGTCTGACATATTGAAGATATTCAACAAATGGTAGCTATCACCTTCATCATCCTGATATTACTATGTACGTAATTCCTTACTAGACTTACTGTTACGATCTTATTGTGTGTTTGTACATATAGAAAACATTTTAACATTTTATTGTAAAAATAATATCCGTACTATTTTATATAGTTTATATATAATATATAATGTATGTAATCTCCATACAAGCATGCATACATACATATATAAATTTATCTTAAATGTCTTTGGTTTATGACATACAATCATAGACAATAAATCTGTAAAACAACACTTCCCCAAGTAATATTGCACTACCATTGCCCTAGTCCAAGCCACCTTCAGCCCTCATCTTTATTATTACTACAGCCTCTTACATCACTATTTCTATACCCACTCTTGGCCACTCTCAATCAATGTTGTATACCTCAATGATAATTACCCTTCTGAAATGTAAGCCTGTTCATTTGACCCCTCTGCTTAATGGCTGTCACTGCCCTTGGGACAACATTAAATTCCTTTACGTGGCTGATGAGGCCCTTTGAGATGTGCCCCCACTCCTCCTCTCCAGGCTCCCCTGGTGCCCTGTTTCACCTTCGATGCTTCAACCACGGTGAAGTCTTTCTGGTTGGTCCTCAGGTTTCCTTTCACTTCCAGGTCTTGGCACAAGGTTTACTCCTCTTGTCTGGAATATCCTTCCCCCTCATTCGCTTTATGTGGATAATTCCTATTCATTGTATAGGTATCCCCTTAAAGGTTCCATTCTCCAAGAAGCGTTCCCTGAATTCTTGTCCACTGAGTTAAAATTGGGTGCTCCTGCTTCCTATTTCCACGAAACTCCACTCTTCTCATCCCATGACATTGTGTGAGCTTCGTGGGAGCAGAGCCATGTGTATTTTGTGGAACACCAACGCTAGCAAAGAGCCTTCTACAGTGTGGGTGCTCAAAATCTCAAAATGCATGAAGCACTGAAGCAAAAATCATCACGGCTCTCTGCCTCCAGCCTCATTTCCCACCCCTTCCCACCTCCCGCTGCTCTCCCAAACTACACATAGGTTCGTTCCTCAATGGGGCCGTGTGCTCTTTCTCTCCCGGGCTTGGCACAGGCTGTTCCCTGGGGCGACAGTCTTCTTCTTCCTCCTTACCTTGCTAAGTCCTCCTCAGCCTGCAGCTGTGGGCTTACACGCCCCCTCCTCCGGGATGCCTCGCTCGCCCTCTGCTGCTCTTCGGTTCGATGTTGTGCTTTTGCCTCCTAACACTACCCACAGGTTTATCAACATTTGTTGAGATACTTCTTCCTGTTCCCTCTTGTACCTCTACTGCCCATCCCTGTGACTGCCACAGACTCTGTGCACCGTCAATTTTGGTGGAATGAATAAATGAGCAAGTGACTCAGTCTTCTCCTAAACACTTTGTGGAAGAAAACCCTTTAGAAATAGTGGCCTCGGGGTATTTATTTCCTGCGTTTTGAATTCGTGGGCAAACAAAACCATAAACAAAACCTATTTATTTCCTGCATTTTGAATTCGTGGGCAAACAAAACCTAAAAGGAATTTAAATTTGATTTACAGGACATAATATTTCATTCGGAATGTGAAGTAGTAAATCATAAAAAGATTCCTAAAAACTTTGGATTGGGTATCTTGCTTGTAAAACAATTTTGAGCATGTGTCATATTTTTATATGCATGTATTTATACAAAAACAGGCATTTAAAAAATTATTTATTTATTTTGAGAGAGACAGAGACAGTGTAAGTGGGGAACGGACAGAGAGAGAACCCCAAGCTGGCTCTGTGCTGTCAGCACAGAGCCCAAAGCAGAGCTTGAACTCATGAAACTGTGAGATCATGACCTACCAAACCGAAGAGTCAGACACAACCTACTGAGCCACCCAGGCGCCCCCAAACACAGGCATTTTTATATACATATGCATACAATATAAAATACAAAAACAAGAATAGGATAAACTATTAAGATAAATACAAATAGAAGTTATCATTTTCCCCCGCACTCCATCTCGAATACAGGCTAGAGATGAACTTAAGGATACTAATGAGACCTTGGCTCTATCAGTAGGTACATAATTCATAAATTCACAAGAAGAATGACTTAGGTCAGAAACTCTAGGCCTCAATTCAGTATGTGTAAAATCGGAATAATAGCTATTATGTGTGGGTTTTCAGTGATTAAAGAAGGTATTGTATGAGAACATGTTTGGTAGCATGCTAGGCACACAGCAAGTGCTAAATGTTATCCGACTTAAAATATTCCTTCTGACAAATTATTGTTAGATAATTTCAGGTATTCTCAACTTATTTCAGAGGTAACGTGTGTCCATGTACTGCAATGCTCATTTTCAGTTAGTGAAATATTATATCATGAAGTAGAAATACAACTATTTCATTAACCAATCTTATTATGCTATCAGGAAATAATTGGAATAGTGCAATAATCTTAATTGTGTGGCATGAAACATTTTAATTCTTTTGATATGAACTACAAAAATAAAGTACAATGTATGCGTTTCCTAAACATATAGATATGAAAATACAGAACTATATTTTATCAGTATATGCAAATATCTGCCTTTTTAAAAAGAATATGGCAATGGAAAAGTTCTTTGGTAAAACTATAACAATATTTTATTTATAGTCAATGGATGATCTACAAAACTCCTTCTGAGCTAATGGAAAATTAAACTACATTGCAGGCTTATCTATAGATTTTAATATTCCATGGAAAAACCTGTGTAAATAAAATAGAATTTTTAATGCCATCAATTTTTCATTTAGATATAATTTGCTCATGTGGAAGTTTTTTGGAAACACATCAAAAATATCTGTGTGTACGCAGAAGATACAGGACTTGATTACTCGATTAAAGAGAAAATTTTAATTTGGACATCATGACAACATTGCCTAGTGTTTTATGGTCATCATACTTCTGTATATTAGTCAAGAAAAATTTAAATTGCATTAAAAATGGAAACCTCTCTACAAAAGGTTGTAGGAAAGTTTACAGACATGTGGAACAGAATGTGTGACATAAACACTTATTTATTTATCATTTTTTAGTTCAAAAGACTTTTTGTGAGTATCAGTGGGTCCCAGGCACTGTTCTAGGCCCTGGTGGTACAGCAATGACCATAGAAAATCATAGAGCTCACATGAAGAGGCAACTGGTTTCAAACGGTTAACAACACTCAGACAAACATACCATAGTGTCATGTAGTGAAATATACTTTGCAGAAAACCGTATCAGGTAAATGGATAGAGAACCAGGGGTGATGGAGGAAGCTGTTATTACAGGCAGGTTGGTCAGAGAATACTTCTTTGACGAGGAGAAATTTGAGCTGAGACCTAAAGGAAGTGAAGGAACAAGCCATGCAATAACCCAGGCAACGGGGAGAGCAAATGCAAATGTACCTGAGGTGTGAAAGCTCACCTGATAATGTTGAAGGAATAGTAGAGAAATGAGAGTAGCTGGAAGTGAATAAGTGAGCGAAGACTGGTACATGATTTTGCAGAGGTATCTAGGGACTAAATTATGTCAGGCCTTGTAGTCCACGGCTAAGCACTTTACACCTTACTTTAAATGTGATGGGAGATCACCCTTAGGTGATTTTGAGTAAGGGCAGGAAGAAATAAGATGCAGGCTTTAAAAGGATTTCTCTAGGTGTTGCTTGGCCAATATACCAGGTGGGGGGGGGGAGTAGAAGCAGGGAGACAACAAGCAGGGAGATAGCATAAGGATTCAGGTAGGAGATATGGTGGCTTGGATTGGGAGGGTGGGGCTGCAGCGGTGGGAAATCTCTGCAGCCACATCTATGCGTCCAATGCGTGAGTGTCTTTTAGTGGCACAGCCATCAGAATTTGCTTTTGGATTGAACACGAAGTGCAGGAGAAAGGGAAGTCAGACATGTCTCCAATATTCTTGGCCTAAGCGACTGAGTGAATGGCGGGATCATTTGCTGAAATAGCACTGTGAGATTAAAAATTTGGTTTTGGGTATTTTAATATGAGATGTTTCTTAGGCAAAAAAGTGGATAGGTCAGTAAGACAGTTGGATACATGTGTCACGGAATTTCAGAGCCATCCATGACTCGTTAGTGTTAAAAGACTGGAGACTGTGAGATATCACAAGACTTCCTTTTCTATCACGTTC
The DNA here is from genome assembly GCF_018350155.1 of Leopardus geoffroyi. Taxonomy (NCBI): domain Eukaryota; kingdom Metazoa; phylum Chordata; class Mammalia; order Carnivora; family Felidae; genus Leopardus; species Leopardus geoffroyi. The sequence continues at coordinate 40,620,864 of NC_059338.1, forward strand.
TTCTTGTAAACACTAAGTAATAATTCACATGATGTGAAAACATATGAAAAGGAAACTTGTACCACTTCTACCATACAAGAGATAATCACCATTAAAATGTTGATGTTTTTATTTCAAGGCTTTTTTTTTTCTGTGCATGCACGTGAAAACACACATACACATACACACACAAACTTTTTTTTTAATGTTTATTTATTTTTGAGAGGGACAGAGACAGCATGCAAGTGGGTTAGGGGCAGAGAGAGAGGGAGACACAGATTCCGAAGCAGGCTCCAGGCTCTGCGCTGTCAGCACAGAGCCTGACTTGGGGCTCTAATTCACAAGCTGTGAGATCATGACCTGAGCTGAAGTCTGACGCTCAACCGACTGAGCCACTTAGGTGCCCCAATACACACACAAACTTTAAAAAAAAAAAAAAAGACAAATATAGAAACATGACAGAATGGCAAGGCCATAGTATGCAACAGACATTTAAACATAGGGACTAATAAGTAGAGATCGATATTTTTTGCATTAACTGCTAACTATTACATTGGTAGGAAAATCATCACTTACTTAGCAAATCTCCAATTGGTGGATATTTCAATGATTTCATTTTCTTCCATTAGAATCAGTCATGTAAAAGGATACTATATACATTAAAAATTTTGATGTCAAGTGACAAATTGTCTTCTGCACACTGCGCCAGTATATATATATATTCTTATTGGTCTTATTGGTAGAATATAAAAGTGCCCATTTCCTCCAATACTTTCCAGCATCGTGTTTTATGATTTCTGTCCATTTTACTCAGTGAAAAAAATACCATTTCCATATCTTTGGTTACATACGATTTTTCATTTGAGCCTGGCAAATTAGAAGTTATTCCTTTGTTAATTTGTAGACTTTGTCCTCATTTCCTTGTGACATTTACTTCTTTAGTTTGTTTGCATATCTATGAGAATTTTACACAGTAAAGATACCAATCTTTGGTTGTCATAGACTGTAACTATCCTCCCCACCCCCTCCATCCTTTGTCTTTTATTTTGTACATGGTGTTTTGGTCTGTCAAAGTTTTGTTTGATTGTTTGTTTTTTGTTTTGTTTTGTAATGTTTTTGCTTTTCCTGCTGACAATTTTCTTTTTAAAAAGTTGTTTTATTTTTAAGTAATCTCTGCACCCAATATAGGGCTTCAACTTACAACCCCGAGATCAAGAGTTGCATGCTCTACTGAGGGAGCCAGCCAGGTGCCCCAATGGCCCATCAAAGTTTTATTGTTTGGTGTACCTCAATCTCTCTTTCATACATTTTTTGATTTGATACTGTATTACTTACTGTTTCATTTTTAGTCTTTGGTGTCAAGATTTAGCACTTTCATTAAGCAACATAATAATACCCTGTGGGTCTTTTTTTTTTAATTTTTTTTACATTTATTTATTTTTTGAGAGACATAGACAGAGCACAAGTTGGGGAGGGGCAGAGAGAGAAGGAGACACAGAATCCGAAGCAGGCTCCAGGCTCTGAGCTGTCAGCACAGAGCCCAACGTGGGGTTTGAACTCACAAACTGTGAGATCATGACCTGAGCCGAAGTCGGACCCTTAACTGACTGAGTCACCCAGGCACCCCTCTTTTATGTTTTTAGAAGTGCTTTCTTATATAGCATCTCATTTTATCTTTACAATAACTCAGAGAAGTAGGAAGAATAGGCATTATTTTCTCATTCTATTGACGAGGAAGTTGAGACACAGAAAGGGAAGAAACAAACATGAGTTAACACAGCTAGTAAGTGTTCAGACTAGAAAAAGTACATCGACTTCAACTCCTATGTTCTCTCCACATCAGTGAAAGTCTTGTTCAATAACTATGTGTGCAAGACTTCCAGTCTGTGTCCATGTCTTCTAGTCCTATTTTGTCCTTTTAGCACTTAGCAGCAATTGGAGGTACACAGTAGGTACTCACTAAATGCTTCATGGTGGATGCTCTTCATCAGTGAGGACAACGGTTTCACGCTGAGTGACTATCACACCAATTGGTAATGGCTGCCTCAAAGGCCGTGAGAACCATTCTGAAGTTACATCTGGGCTCAGCTAGAAAAGTGTGTTGACTGATGAGTGACATCTGTAGTTGTGTAGTGGAAGGCCACATATTCATGCTATTGAAGAGAATAATGATGTGTGCAATTTATGTTTTGCTCTGGAATCCCTTATCTGATTTTTAAAGCAGTCTTTCTTCCTAGTGCTTTTTAATTTATGGCATAAATTTATTCAACTCTAAAAAACTTAGAAGAGATCCACAGTTGTTTCAAAACAATAATTGTGTAAGTTATGCATACTCTGTGTGTATTTGTGTGTGCTATATAATTGAATTCCCTGAGGGAAGGTTCTTGGCTTTCTTGTTCACTACTACATCCCCAGAACCTGCATACATTAGGTGCTCAATCAATACTTATTAAATGAATGCATGAAAATCTAATGATTTCCATTTTTCAAAAAAAGCCATGGTTTCTTTATGTGCTGCTTTTCACTGATCGGTACGCTCAGTCTATCCTTGCCTAGGAATTAGATGGGCTCTGAAACTATGAGAATAAAATGAGTGAAACGGGACATTTAACTTTAGTGAATTTCCAGAGTTGTCTTATAGAGCCCTGTGATTACATGTATCACATAAAACTAGCTCCTGACCTATTGATTAAATTAATGCATATGTAGTAGACTCACGTAGTTTAGTTTTAGCCTTGGAAGGAGCCTGATAGTTGATTCATTTGCCATTCTCTTCATAAGGATGAGCTGTTTGAGGGTTGTAATACTGTTCTTTATATCACTGGCATATGGCCTGGTACCTCTTTAGGAGAGAAATTCTGTAGTTTAAGTTCATCTTCCTTCAAAAATGGAAGAAGAATTAGTAAATCAATTGGTTAGAGCCACATGTTATTACATGGTTGGATTAAAGGACATTAAAACCCAGCACTGAACTCATACCCTATGTTATTCATATGTCTATATGCACATCTACACCTACACCTACGTCTCGATCTGTATTACATCTGCATCTACGTCATCTATATGTATTTTCTTCCTGTCTCTTTCTTAGGAAAGTCAAGGCCATAAGGTGAATGTTTTTCATTTTCTTTTCTCTTGTTCATTGCAATGAAGTAGTTAGATGGATTCAAGGCCATCCTGTGGCCTGATCATCTCTCTTTCTCTGAAGGCAACTAATACACACCAGACCCCAAATTTAGATTAGAGATAATGGTAGTAATGGAAAATAAAGTGTCCCAATTGGGTCTCCAAATTAAGCGTGTGATGAAAGAGTATTGATAATAAATTGACATTTTGCTTTCTGTTCTGCTACTGCCCCTTGAGCGTAGGGTGGTTGATCTAAAATCCTTTAGGGAGGAAAGATGAGTAACAGGGAGTTACTGGGGGCATTCCAATACTGTTGGTTTTCCTTCTTTTTGGCAGCAATGAAACTAGCCTTATCATCTATTATAGCTCACCGTATTCACTACATAAATGTTTGTTGAGGGGTGCCTGGGTGGCTCAGTTGGTTAAGCATCGGACTTCAGCTCAGCTCATGATTTCACGGTCTGTGAGTTTGAGCCCTGCGTTGGGCTCCGTGCTGACAGCTCAGAGCCTGGAGTCTGCTTCGGATTCTGTGTCTCCCTCTCTCTGCCCCTCCTCCCCTCCCCACACACTCTGTCTCTTTGTCTCTGAGCAAAGAATAAACCTTAAAAACAAAATTAAAAAATTAAAAAAATGTTTGTTGAATGAATCAATAGCTCATATCCAGCTTATAACCTGACACTTTCTCCCTTCAAGAATATCTCTCCCAAATGATTGGCCTCTGCTTGAATGGTAAGATATCACCTACGTTAATAAGACTGAAATTTTAAGTTAGAAAGTAAGTGTTCTGTACTCTTTATTTTAGGGGGAAAAACGATCATTGTAGAGCCAGATGGTAGAATTCTCACCTTTAAAAAAAACACAAACAGGAGTTTTAGGAGCCTAGTGAGAAAAATCACATAAGAATAAAAATTAAGGAAGGAAAGTTGTAACCTAAGGGATTATTTTTATGCACTTTAGATATTTCCAATTCTCTAAATGATGATTGAATTTATCAGTCTTCAGTCGCAAGTACATAAATTTTGTAAATGGACAATCAGATAATCTCTAAATTATCAAAGAATGAAAAAAACCCATCCAGCTGCTGAAAGCACCCCAGCCCACGTGGAAAAAATGAAAATAAACATGAGCAAATGAAATGAAAATCACTGGATTAAAGATATGCTTTATTACACTCCATGAGGAAAAATGTGAATGTCTGATACAATTGAAAATAACGTCTATTGACATTGCAGCAGATATTTTATAAGAAAAAAAAGGACTACAATAAAAATCAAGGCATAAGCAAAGCAGGAATTTTCACATTTTATTTTACCTCACAGTTCCATCTTTCTTCCCCTCTCGCCACCCACCCCCAGTTTGAACACTGTAATTTGGTGATTGCTGTAATTCTTATGACCCATTGAATCACTCTACCAAAAATGTTTAGAGACTTCCATCCATTTGGAATGAAGACAGTGATGATGTGATTTCTATTGTTGGAGAAATGGGGGAAAGGAAGCAAATGAGAAGACACTGGGGAGGAACCAGGGAGAGGATATCATGTCCTGGAAGAGAGGCACTTATCAGAAATGGATGAAGGCAAGAGACCATGAACACAAACAGGTGTTTCTTTTCAGCCTCCTTGCCCTGAACTTCCCTCAAAAGAGTTTCCTTCTAAGTAGGATGACTATATAACTTACTGTCAAAACAGAGATACTTTTCCGAATGAGAAGGGGTGCTACATTAATAATTATGCCTGGACAATGGTGTAAATCCAACCTTGCTACACAAACAGGAATGAATGTCCACTCCACACCAGGTTTCCTGTGGCGTGATCTCCACCTCCTGTGATTACTACCTTCATCCTCTCTTGTAGACATTATTAGAGTTTGATCAGTGTTCTCAATCACACAGGCTCCCGAATGGTGGATGCTCTGCCTTTGTTACCTTTGTTCTTCTCATAGCACACAGCCTAATGGGACTGGAATATAAGATGCCACCTTTCCAGAGAAACACCCAAAATCTTATACTTTGGCTTCTTCTTTGCATTTTTATGACTCTTTCAATGCTCTGTGTTACTGGAGCAAGCCACTCGAAGGAGGGGCTCTCCCACCCGTGGGCTGAGAGCTATCTCTGCAAACTGTTCTGCTATTGATGGTATGTTTGCTCTGGACAGGGCTTTCTTCACCAGAAGTCCAAGAGGCAGTTGTGAGCTTATGAAAGACACTAAACACATTTCATCTGCCATTGCTTTAGGTAGTTGGGCTCATGTAAGCCTCAGCAAAAATAATGCACCAGATGGGTGAGTCTAGTTTATCAGGATCCTGCACTGAGATTTGAGATCAAAATTCCAGCTGGTAATAAATTATTCCTTTACCTAACTTCTATATAAAATAGATCAATATATAGCGAGTCTTTTCGCTTTAGCTTCATTTCAGTTTCCATTTTAACTATCCTGGTGCTCATAGTGTGATCTTCTGGAATATTCTGCTTTTACCTGCCTAGAATCTTCAGGCAATATCAAAAGTTTCTGCAGGTGTTTTAACTGGTCTGTATCACTTTCTCAGAAGCCTGTAATTCTCCAGCTGGGGGCTATTCACAAATATTTAAGAGACAAGGGTAATTCTTTTTATTTACTTCCAGACATCAACTTTTTCTGCTCAGCCATATATCTTTGGTTGTATTTCTTTACTGGTAGATTGAACATTGTTTCCAGCTCTTTGGGGATGCCTTTTCTTTCCATTCTGTTTATTCCATATGCATCTCTCCAATACATGCCATTGATTTTGCTGTTTGTTTTTTTTTTTAATATTTTTATCTTTACTTTTTAAAATATGAAATATACTTCTATAAGGATGTGTGAGCATATATGTACCTTTTAAAGAATAATAATAATAAGTCAAATAATGGGTACCCACTCCAAAGTTCATTGGCTTAAAATAATATTCGCTCATAATTTTTAAGTCAATAAAAATAGGTTATTTAATTGGGACATTATGCTCTGATTTTTTTCTGTATAAAACACAATCTTTCTTAAAAGATAAAATATAGTCTTTCTATCTGCGATTCCTCTGGACATTATTCTCAAATACTTTTATTATAATATAAAATACTATTGATGAATGATGTGAATTTTTTTCACAGATGAAAAATTGACATCATAATACCTTGGTCTTACAATAAAACCAAGCCAAAAAAAAAAAAAACAATAAAAACAATGACAGAGTGAATACAAATTGCTTTTTGGTATGACACGTTTAAACTTTTTTCTTCACTTAAGTTTTCAAAGACAACAGTATATACTCTGATGTGATCTTAAGGCTAAAAAACCAAAAACATTTTTGTACACTTTGAAATAATACTGTATAATATTCATGTGCTATTGCCTCATTGGATCTTTCACATTCCCCAACTTTCTTTGTTTTTTTTTTTTAATTTTTTTTAACGTTTATTTATTTTTGAGAGAGAGAGAGAGACAGAGCATGAACAGGGCAGAGAGAGAGGGAGACACAGAATCTGAAACAGGCTCCAGGCTCTGAGCTGTCAGCACAGAGCCCAACGCGGGGCTCGAACTCACGGACCGTGAGATCATGACCTGAGCCGAAGTCGGAGGCTTAACCAACCAAGCCACCCAGGCGCCCCACCCCAACTTTCTTTGAATAAGCTCTTAAAAATTGCGTTTAACAGTAGAAAAGTTGAAGTCTTTTAAAAGAGTTTTTTTTTTTTAATTTGAGTGTAGTTGACACACAATATTACATTCGTTTCAGGAGTACAACATAGTCAACATAGTGATTCAACTTCTTCATGTGTTATGCTGTGCCCACCACAAGTATAGCTACCATCTGTCACCATGCAACGCTATTACAGTATCATTGACTATGTTCCTTATGCTGTACCTTTTATTCCTGTGACTTATTCATTCCATAACTGGAGGCCTGTAACTCTCCCTCCTCTTCACCCGTTTTGCTTATCTTCCCACCCCCTTTCCCTCTGACCACCAGCTTGTTCTCTGATTCTGCTTTTGGTTTGTTTGTTTCTTCATTTGTTTTATTTTGGATTCCTTATATGAGGGAAATCATATAGTATTTGTCTTTCTCAGTCTGACTTATTTCACTTAGCATAATACCCTCTAGGTCCATGGATGTTGTCACAAATGGCAAGATCTCATCCTTTTAAGGTGGTAAAAATTCCTGTGTGTGTGTGTGTGTGTGTGTGTGTGTGTGTGTATCTTGGCTATCGTAAATAATGCTGCACTAAACATAGGGGTGCATATATCTTTCTGAATTACTGTTTTTGTTTTCTTTGGGTAAATGCCCAGTAGTGGAATTATTGAATTATATGGGATATGCATTTTTACTTTTTTTGAGGAAACTTCATACTGTTTTCCACAGTGGCTGTACCAGTTTACATTCCCACCAACAGTGCACAAGGGTTCCTTTTTCTCCACATCCTTATCAACACTTGTTATTTCTTGTCCTTTTGAATTTAGCCATTCTGAAAAGTGTAAGGTAATATCTCAATGTGGTTTTGATTTGCATTTTCCTGATGAGTAGTGATGTTGAGCATTTTTTTCATGTGTCTGTTGCCCATCTGTAGGTCTTCTTTGGAAAAATATCTAGTTAGGTCCTCTGCCCATTTTTTTAATCAGATTTTTTTTGGTATTGAGTTGTATAAATTCTTTATACATTTTGGATATTAACCCCTTATCAAATACATTATTTGCAAATATCTTCTCCAATTGCATTTTTGTTTACACATTTTGGATATTAACACTTTATCTAATATATTATTTGCAAATTGCCTTTTTGTTTTGCTGATGTTTTCCTCCACTGTGCAAAATATTCTTATTTTGATGTAGTCCCAATAGCTTGTTTTTGCTTTTGTTTCTCTTACCTTAGAAGACATATCTAGACAAATATTGCTACAGCTGATGTTAAGGAAATTACTGCCTGTGTTCTCATGAAAAGTTGAAAACTATAAGAGCAAAATCAAATAAGACAAAAGCTGCTTAAAGTCTTATTGTCGACGTTCCAAACATCACTTTTTTGCCCTCAGTCCAAAAGTGAATGTTCCATTCTGAAGTTTTTATAATACACATATTTTCTGCTTCTCTCTAGCTCTCGCTTAAACACACACACACACACACACACACACACACACACACACACCGAAAACACTAATGGATTCCACATAGGAGAGATGGTTTAATTGTTTTTTAATAATAGGATAAAATTAAGAAGATACAAAAGCAGCTTATGTTTTATATATAAGATCCCAAGAGAAATTAAATGGATCCATAATGAGCTGATCACAGGAATTGCCTTCCACACATTAGAGGCTAAGCATCGATAGCTCTCTAGAGTTTTTGAACATAATTAACTAATCCGAACAGAATAGTTGAACTATAATTTTAGGTAATGGTATCTAAACTGAATAAAATATAAATTACATTTCTCTTTAGTCATATTAATGTTGATTAAGAAAATATAGATTTGCTAAACAGTTGTGTGACCTATGAGGGCTCCCATTACAAAAAGAGTAACATCATTTTGCAGAATTATTAATTGCTTCCCTTGATGCATGTAAGTCTTGGTTAACAAGTCATTAACCACTTTGCAAAAACAAGGACAGGGAAAAACAGCAAGCCTGAAATCTACACATTTAGTGCCATTGCTAAGAAAATAATTCAGCAATGGAGCTAAAGCATGCCTGAAAGTATAAGGCAATAAAAAATACATTTTCAGCAACAAAATTGACTTCACACCACATCTTCAGAAATATAGCATTCAACAAATCCTTTTTCAACTTTCCTATTCTGTTCTACGTTTTAAGGGGTCTTTCTCTCCTCTTGTTTGAGGGTAGTTATATGATACTGTCGTGAAAACCTCCTACTTGGGTCCCTACTTGGGACCTAAGATCCATTTTTCTTCTTATGAGAAACCAATGAACAAGTGGGTGGTGACTATAGCATATTGTTATTCGAAAAGGAGTAAAAGGAAGGAGACCACATACCATCTGATAATCTGTTGTTCAACATTCTCTTCGTTTGGAGACAATCCTTATTTTCTTTTTATACTTTTTTGGAAAAATAAGATAAAATTTGCCCATCAGTGTCCTAATGTGACGTGAAGTACAGTGGAACATCTGAAACCTGGACTATCACAAAGGGCCATACTTTTTTTCAGTGAAGATAATAATACACTTGTACTCTGTACGATGGTCACCCTGGCTTTACTGCACAAAGCCATCGTTGCTTCTGTTGTCTGAACCCACTATTCGAAGAGCATCCTGCTGTGGATTCTAAGACTCCTCAAATAGTTGACATGATCCTCCTCTCAACGGAGGGCAGAAGCTGTGTGGGTTTTAATGATCGGGGTACTACCTGTACTGCACGTGGTAGGAACCGAAAGGAGCATAAAGACTTTGGGCCACTCTTTACCTCTTAGTCTCCTCAGATTTTTCTCCCAGTGTTAATTAAAGGACTCAAAGTACTCTCCTGTCCCAGTTTGGGGAGGCATCTTAAATGTGATAGTTATTAAGGCAAGTATACACTGAATTCTTATCTGGTAAATAGGAAGAAGAATGTAGTATACCACAACGGAATAAAATGATCCGAAACCGATTGTATGTGCGATTGTATTTTGCCTTGAATGCACAATGATTTTGTCCCCATTTCTGTAAATGGCATAATAACACAAAAGTTCTTGGGATAGGTGTTCAAAGGGAGAAATTATCTAAACCAGAATTATGGGCATATCCTCTCTACGAGGCTCTACGTCTTATGTATGGTGGTGATAGAAAAACAATGAAAACATTGGATGCATCTTACTCTGTAAGAGGCAACTGTTTACATTTTTTATCATCATTATTTTACATTTTCTAGCTTTCAGCCTTCCATATTTCAAAAAAGTAAATTTTTTTTCTGAGGAACAGCTAATGGATGTCTTAGAGTACTTATTGGGAGAGAGAAAAAAGAGAAAAGAAATATTCACCTGAAAGTTGCAATATTCACTTGAAATTTGCTTCATTACTATGCATGGTACTCTTCATATATTCCTTTTCTTAGATAGGAATGGTTACATAAGACTGGATATATACTATGAGGTGAAAGCCAAATAAGAAACATTTCTCTATGAGAAAAGTAAAATTACTTTTTGGTTTTTTTATAAGGCATAAATAGATGTGTATATCTAATGTATAGGCTTACAAAATAAGCTAGTGATGGAAACAGTTGGAATAGCAAAATCTGAAAATATGTATATGTAATTCATATAAACATGTAAAATATTCCAGTATTTATCATGTTCATACCTTGTTTTCTTCTTGAGCATTAAATGACTTGATCTCAGTTTAGAGGAACAGTTTCTTGTCCTGACTCCCAGAATCCTTATATCTTAGAAAAAAATTACAAACCATATGAAGCAAGATAACCTGATTTGAGAAATCAACTGTCTTATTATCCAGACTGAAGGCCTGTTGTAGATTCATCATGAAAGGCTGAGAGGCATTTTTGCATTCTTGTCCGTCTTGCAGGGTCAGCCAAGCATTTGTATTTGTAGGACCTAGGCCCATGTTTCTCCAAGTGTGGTCCGGGAACCACCTGTTTCCACTTCTTGCAAATTTCTGGGATCCACTCAAAACTGACTAAGACGTACTTGTTAAAAGATACTTCAAGTGATTCTAATGCACAGTGTGTTTTGAGAATGATTTATCTCTTTCCTTTTGCACATCATTTCAGCTTCAGCCATATAGCTTTTGTTGGGGAAGTCAGGCTCAACAGGAGATGGAGTGAAGTTGCCCAGAAGAGAGCTGATGAGGGGAGAGAGGCTGATACTTGGAAAGAAGAGAGTGGCCAGAGGAGAGATTCACCAAACCAGGTTGAGTTGATAGGGAATAGATTCTGTGGACAAAGATTTGCATAGCTCCTCAGGAGGTAGTGGGCTGCTGATGGCAATGACTCCTGGATGCTGGAAGATTGACCCCTATGGCCAGGCTGGTGCTCTGTGAAGACAAATGCTGGGAGGGCACCTCTCTAGCTTGCTCTGAGAAGCAGTATCATCAGGGACTCGATGGTGCCATCAATTATAGCAGAAAGAAAGACAATAAATATGGAACCACCATCGATGAAAGATCAGGTAAACCTTCAATTTCCTGACATTGCATAAGGATTCGGTGAATGGTGGGGGATTGAGAACAAACATTAAAACTCAGTTACACTCTTGAGTTTAAAATGTTCCAAAGACACTCCCAAGAAGACCAACTAACAACTCTCCATAGACAAGACACCATTGTGAAAATCCCAGAACCCAGGGGTGTGGCTGAAGCACTCACCCAGATGACAAACACCAAGAAGGACTGATTTAGAAAGGTAGGAGGAACAGTTTCTCTTTAACTACATTGCCCCTCCCCCAGGTTGGCACAGCACTGCACCAAGAGCCCCCCCTCCCCCAAGGCCTGCAATTTCTTCAGTGGGAAAAGAGAGCTCAATGTGGATACCCAGCTTCCCAGGCATTGCAGGACACTGCCCAGGAGGCCCACTCAGGTCTCACTTCATGGGGATGATTGAGGGAATCTTCAGGGTTTGACCACTAAGGATCAGATAGAGATGAAGGAAGTGGGGCTTATAGCAACCAGGGTTCAGATCTCAGTGGACCACATTCCTGCTTGCAGCAGTGCCTGTGCAGATATCTCAGCCAGTAGGACCCCATTCTGGCCAGATGGGCAGATCAAGGCAGTGGACCCATTTGGCCAGGGAGCTTGGTTGGCAGTTCTACCTGATTCGAGTGCTTAGCCAATGAGACCTACCACCACAGAGTTTATTCTATGGTTGCACTTGGGCAGGGAAACCAGTTCACAAATCCACCCAACTGCTGAGCACAGCTTCCAGTCCTTTCCAACCAGGGACCCTGGTCAAGGAATCCAGGTAGCCAAAGAACCCATCATACATTCCCACTTGGGCAAGGAGCCAAGCCAACAATCTTGCCCAACTGTTGAGAATAACCTTTGGCTCTGTACAATCAGAGAGCATCAACATTGACCCTGGGCAGCCTTGAAGCTCAGCCTACAGGCCTACCCAATTGCTGAACACAGCCTGTGGCCTTGCCCAGGTAGGGAACCTAGCCAGTGACCTCACCCAATTGTGAAGCATCGCCTACTGCCCTATCTGACCAGGGAACCTGGACAGTGACCCTTCCAAACATGGAGCACAGCCTCCAGTGTCATCCAACTGTGAAATATAGCTAGAGGCCCTGCCTAGTCACAGTACCTGGCCAGCAACCTTAACCAACAGAACAGCACAGCCAGTAGCCAGTAGCCAGTAGTCTACCTGTGTGCAAGGCCCAACCTGAGGCTGTGACAAACTTTGGGACAGAGCCTATGAGCCCCAACCGATCACAGAACACAGACTGCACCCTGTCCATGAGGAAGGCCTGCTCACATCCCACTTGAACTAGAAGTCCAGCAAGCAGCACTATCCAGTTGAGGCCCCGCCAGTTTAGGAGCAACTGTGGAGCCCAGCCTGCAGCCCTGCCCAATTGCAGAATTCAACCAGTGGTACCACCCTGCTAGGGAACACAGCTTGATGCTCCACCTGACCACAGGTGATTGCAGAGTCCAGTCAGTGGCCTCACTTGAGTGTGGAGCACAACCAGAAGTCACTCTCAACCAGGGAGCTCATCTTGTAGTCTTGCTTCAACAAAGAGCCCAGCCAGCAGGCTCACTTAACTATGGAGCTCAGCCAGAGGGGTGTGGTCCCTCCCCTCCCCAAGTGCAGAGCATAGGCAGTGGCCTCACCCAAATAGAGACCCTGATAGCAAGCCCTGTCTACCCATGGGCTCTAACAGTTAACCCACCCAGTATCCCAAGCTGAACTGACTAATGAAGGGCTTTCCTGACAATGTGGGCCTGTAAAGTCTGGAAGAGGAGACAACTTACATGAATGTGCAGATACCAATGCAAGGATATAAGGATCACAAAGAATTAGGTAGACATGACACCACCAAAGTAAACTACTAAACCTCCAAGTACTGATGCTGAAAAAAAAAATGGAGATCTATGAACTGTCTGACAAAGTATTCAGAATAATCCTTGTAAAGAAGTTCAACAAACTATAAGGACACACAGAGAAACCATTTAACAGAATTTAAAAAACAATGCATGAACAAAACCAGAAGTTCAACAAAGGAATAGAAACCATTAACCAAAACCAAACAGAGATTTTTCCAGAAGATAGCTAAGTGGGAGGATCCTGAGCCCACCTCCTCCCACAGACGCACTGATGCTACAACTACATATAATGCAATCCACTCTAAAGATGACCTGAAGACTTACAGAATGGCTTTTTCCAAAGAAAAAGTCATATCAAGAAGAGTAGGAGGGACAGAGATGCAACCAGGAACAAAACCCCCCGCATGGCAACTCGCAAGAGGGAGAGATATTACAGGCACGGAGGGCCTTCCTGGGGAGTGAGGAAATCAAAGCATACCCAGCCCTGGAGACCTGCACCAGGAAGATGAGCTCCTATAAGGTCTGGCCTTGAAAATCAGTAGGGCTCACCTCTGGGAGAGCTGGAGGTCTATAGGAAACCAAGACTCCACTCTGAAAGGGCCAATGCACTATTATCACTCAATCCGAGACCTAGCATGGATCAGCAATTTGAAAATCACCTGGGCTATATGTGAAAGAGCAAAATTGTCTAATTTTAGACCATGTGCCAGAGGGGCAGGGATCAATAGGAGCGTTCTCCAAGATTGGAAGCTTTGGTGGGTGCCATTTTTCTTGCCCTCCTTCAGCCAAACTGGCTGGATAGTTCTCACACTCTTCCATGTACCTTGCTAGCGCTGCTTGCCCTGCTCTGGTGGAGCTCTGTAGAATCACCTCATCCAACACCCCTGCCCTCCCCAAAACAGCTCCTGCCCCACCATGCCCAGTGGGCAGCCTTGGCCTGGACTGGCATCCCACAAAGTGACTCCTGTCCCAGGGCGTTGGGAAGGTTGCCCTGCCCGCCAGCACACCTGCAGCAGTTGCAACCAGGCCTCTTATCCAGCTGCATCAGGTGTAGACACCTACTAGTGTGTCCACAGCTGCTATGGCCAGGCATCTTAGTCAGCTGAGCCAGGGGGCCAACCCCTGCCCACCAGTGTGCCCACAACAAACAGTATCAACAATGGTCATTGCAGCTAGCCACAACGAACATGCTACTAAACAACCGATGGGTCAATGAAGAAATCAAAGAGGAAATCAAAAATACTGTGAGGCAAATGAAAATGGAAAACAATGGTCCAAAATCTTTGGGATGAAGCAAACGCAGTTCAACAGGGAAGTTTATAGCCTCAAATAAACAATGTAACCTTACAGTCTCAAATCTTACACCTAAAGGAACTGAAAGAAGAACCAACAAAACCCCAAGTTAGTAGAAGGAAGGAAATAACAAAGATCAGAGCGGAAATAAATCAAATAAAGACTAAAAGAAAAAAAGAAACAATAGAAAAGATCAATGAAACTAAGAACTGGTTCTTCGAATTTCAGTAATATTTCAATATCTTTGGAAAAAGCATCAAGTTATCTCTTAGGGATTTACCTCTCTCTCTCTCTCTCTCTCTCTCTCTCTCTCTGTCTCTCTGTCTCTCTTTTAAGTAGGCTTCACACCTAGCACATAGCCCAACATGGGACTGGAACTCAGGATCCTGAGATCAAGACCTGAGCTGAGATCAAGAGTTGGACACTTAACCAACTGAGACACCCCAGTGGCCCTACCTATCTCTTAGGCTATTGATTCAAGAACGTATATTTCTAAAACTAAATAGTATAAGCATACAATGAGGTAACTAAAATACTCTTTAGATTTCATTTTCCTCAGTTCTTATATAATAGGATGGAAACTGAGTTATTTTGATTATACTAATAAAATCATTAAACACTTTCCCTCTATTATCTGGACAGTTGGAAATTATTCTGAAAGGCTTTATCTTGAACTCTAAATAACTATAAATTCTCTGGTTTGTGTCTGAAATATGGCTCAAATGTTCTGACCAAGGTTTATGCCTGATTTTTTTTCTCTTTTATGAGAAAGGCAATCTGAATCGTGGCATTCTAGGCTATTCTAAGCTTCCCACACACACACCTTTTTTGTGTGTATTATGGAAAGCTTCAATTAATTCCTTGAGTATGAATGGAAGCCTTTGATTTGAAAAAACAAATGTTTCTAGCTGGTTAGGATGTCATCCTAGAAAGAGTAGCACATGATGAGTAAGAGAGCCAGGCTGTTTGTCCCAGCACCGACACCCATTAACTATGTGACTTTGAAGTAAGTCACATCATGTCTCTGTGACTTAGTTTTTCCATCTACACAACAGAGACCATACCTTTTTTATGCTAATATGCAGGATTATGGTAAGTGTAATGATTATTGTTACGTTAAGCTTCTCTCCAAGGGCCAAGGACTTCCTGAGATAAAGACAACATGGATATCAGCAGTGGAGAGAGGAAAAATTAATGAATGGACCTAGAATCCACAGGGACTCCAACAGGCACCAAGAGATGAAGAGTCAGGACACGCTGAAGGCATGGATTCAAATCATACAGAACTTGCGAGAGAAAGAGAATGCAAAGTCAACAGCAGCAGGAGCTAGGACCCCAGACAATGGGAGTTGGGGTCTCTGGAGCCTCAAATATTCTTTCCTTGGGTTTAGCCGAGGACATCGTCAGTGGCAAGTATCAACTCCAAATGGGAGTTTTCAAGGATTGAATGACAAGAAGGAACTGAGAAGTTGGAGGTGAAGAATAAGAAGTAAAGGCAAAGGGAAGAAAGATACTTCTGGTTGTTCCCATTTCGTCTTCTGTTAGGGCTCCAGGATGAGAGAAGGAGGGGAAAAACAGAGGAAGTGAGACATACGTGGCTTCTCTGAGGGAACAGAAGTAGGGAGACCCTTCCAGGGAAAGATATATTTAGTTTTAAGGAGCGGAGTAGCAAGACGATATGTAGTGGAGAACTGACTATATATTCAATCTGAATGAGCACAAAAAGCATATTTGCTATAATCCTAATTCTGGAAACGGGAACAAATACATTTTCAATCATCAGAGAAGCTAGTTCTAATTTGAACATCAATTTAAGAGAGACAGGACTAGAATCCAGAGATCTTGGTGTAAGACTTCATCATCAGTCAACCTAGACTGACTAGCGTAATGGTCTCTATTTTTTAGTTCCTATTGCTAGTCACCTCTTGTTATTTATTCTAGGCATTACTGTCAGAGTGATCTTTAAAACACACACACACACACACACACACACACACACACACGCAAACACACATCTGATCATTGCTTAAAAGTATTTATTACCTGTAGAATAAAGTCCAGATACTTCAGTGTGACATTGGTAGTTTGGGTCATACTCCATCCAGCCTTCCTTTCCAAACCCCTTGATCACAAAAAGTTCAGTCTATTACCAATCTTCTCACCCCACAAAGCTACTGGAAACTGCGAGAGCAGATCTACTCTGGGTGTCTTTTGCAGACCCAGCACCATCCAGCTCCAGACTTCTGGTCTCTATGCTGCCTGTTTAGTCCACATAAGATCACTTTCTATCATCTCTAGAACAGTTCTACTCAGATTGTAGCTGATGTTAAGTGTGCAGCTGTGAAGAGTCTGAAATGTGACCCTACTTACAAGCTAACAAGTTCACCTGCCATAGTTTTACATCTCTATCTCTATCTCAGTCAGCCTGTCTCCTCCACATCCATGTTTATCATCTCTGTCTCTACCCATAAACATGACATCTCAGGGTCAGGGAACAGACCTTTCTTATAGAACAGCTTGCATTGGGTCCCCAAGCCCTAATTCTTCGTGGGGTGGCACAGTGAACGCTCTCAGTACCTGCTCCTGTGGGATTTTGCATACGGGGGACGAACCTCCAAATTATGAAACTTGGAGTTTATATCAGAGTTGTTGGCACATCTGCCCATCTCCACCACACCCCTCCCCCGCCCCAGGAGGGGGCTTGGAGGGACATGGGGGACAAGGAAAGGAGAGAAAGTAAGAGAGAGAGAGAGGCAGAGAGAGAAGGTAAAGGAGAGGGGATTTTGTTTTGGAATGTAAACAAATCCTTTCTGGGGAAAGGAGGGAAAAGTGTCTCCACCACTCTGCAGTGTAAACACATGGGTCCCAGGAGATAAATCTCTCTGTCTCTCCAGATGTTTCTAATTTTAGTTGCTCTTCATTCATCCTTTAACATAGGTACCAACACTCTTTTCTCAGAAAGCCCTGACTGGAGAAACAGGAAAATATTTATGGAGACTTGTCTCCCAGCAGCTGCCCTGCCTTGTACGATTTCATCTCATTACTTTTTTTTTTTTTTTAATTTTTTTTTTCAACGTTTATTTATTTTTGGGACAGAGAGAGACAGAGCATGAACGGGGGAGGGGCAGAGAGAGAGGGAGACACAGAATCGGAAACAGGCTCCAGGCTCTGAGCCATCAGCTCAGAGCCCGACGCGGGGCTCGAACTCACGGACCGTGAGATCGTGACCTGGCTGAAGTCGGACGCTTAACCGACTGCGCCACCCAGGCGCCCCTCTCATTACTTTTTTGTATCTTGTCTTATTTCTGTTGGTGAAAGATGAGGCAAGTCTATAAAACTCAGCACGATTTTAATGGAGGCTTGGGGATGATGGGAGGGAAGCACGACGCCGAGAGTAACATGATTGGTTCTGAATGTGGTCACTTTCAGAATCCAGACCCTGAAACAGGCCCATCCTCCAGGAATGCCTTTCAGATGATTTGCTGCCTACATCACAGGAACCAGGTGCCTGGGACCATCCCACCTTCTGCAGGTAAGACTGCTATTGTGCTTGTCTCTCACCAATAACACAGAGACAGTCAAACAGTGCAGTGGGCATAACAGAGCATGTCTCAATTTCAGCTTCATATATGATAAAGCCCATGCTGCAGGTCAGTGAGGGAGAGACATGTGATTTAATAAATGGCTTTGGAACAGTTTTTCATATGGAAGGAAATTAAAATATATGCCACTTCACACCATAGGCAAAATTTAATTTCAGGTAGGTTAATTAGGTGCGAAAGGTAAACATATTCTTTTTTTGGTAACTATTAACAAATCTGTCTCAATACCAGACTGTTTTCTGTCACATAGTATGTGCTTATTATATGCTGTTTGAAAATATGTTTTGAGATTCAGGAAGATGTCTCTATGTCTCTAGAGCTCTTTGACTATATATATATATATATATATATATATATATATATAGACTATATATATATATATATATGTACACACACACACATATATATGTATATATATACACACATATATATGTATATATATACACACACATATGTGTGTGTGTATATATATATGTATATACACATATGTATATGTATATACACATATGTATACATATGTATATGTATATATATATACACATATATACATATATATGTATATATATACACATATATATGTGTGTGTGTATATATATATGTATATATATATATACACACACATATATATGTGTATATATATATACACATATATATATATACACATATATGTGTGTGTGTATATATATATGTATATATATATACACATATATGTGTGTGTGTGTGTGTATATATATATATATATATATATATATATAGTTTGATATTTCTCTATTGCCTTCATTTTTAAATTGGTGATATTTTCAATATGATCCATAAGAATTGAAGATGAACAAATATCATAGATATGAAAAAACTTGGAAAAGAAGGTAAATACAAAAAAATTCAGGGGCGCCTGGGTGCCTCAGTCAGTTGAGTATTCAACTCTTGATTTTGGCTCAGGTCGTGATCTCACAGTTCGTGAGATCAAGCCCCAGGTCAAGCCCTGGCATAGAGCCTGCTTGGGATTCTCTCTACCCCTCTCTCCTTGCTCCTCCCCATACTCTCTCTCTCAAAATAAATAAATGAAGCTTAAAAAAAAATCATGGGTATAGTAGAATTGTAAAACTGTATTTTTTCTAAATTTTTTTCTTTAATAAGTAATTTTAGGATTTTTAATAAAATCTTTATGTAAGGCATTCTACATTGCTTTTCAGCTCTCCTAACTCTATATTAGTACTAAATACCACGAGTTAAGGTTTTCACTTATAAGTACTTACTGAGTGGATTGAATTCATGAATTTAAAGACATTTTTCATGACAATGAAATTTAATTTAAATTTAAATTTAAATTTAATTCATCAGATTTAAATTTCTATTCATGAGACAATTATATTGCTGTATCTCTTGGTTCCCTGGTAGAAAATGAAGGTGATGGTAACAAGACTAACATTTTATTGTCTTATAAGACATCACCATATTCAGGGGCGCCTGGGGAGTTCAGTTGGTTGAGCCTCTGACTCTTGATTTCAGCTCAGGTCATGATTCCAGGGTTGTGGGATCGAACCCTGCACCAGGTTCCATGCTGAGCATCAAACCAGCTTGGGATTCTCTGCCCCTCTTCCCCAGTCATGTTCTCTCTCTCTCTCTCTCTCTCTCTCTCTCTCTCAAGAAAAAAAAAAAGACACAACCATATTTAAAATGATGTTAGGACGTGCAGTGGGGATTTGTCATTGTTTAGTCTATCCAAATTCCTTCTCAAGTTTGGGGGTTCCCCCCCTCAGCGGGAGTGGGTTGGTGAGGAGGGACTGTGGGCTAAGACCTTCTCCCTCTAAAGGAGCTGTAAGTGCTCCCCACTGGCTTGTTGGGTCTGCCTCGCAATTAGACTGCAGACAGATTACCCAAGGTCTGCCCCTCAGAAACCCTCACATCCGATGTCTCAGGAGCCAGTGACATGAGGGGGGAGGGTCGGCAGCTCTCTCTGTGGACACAGTAGAGGCAGTAGTAACTACAAGTTTGGGCTCCTGACTGTGGAAGTGCATCTGGTGGTGAAAATGGCTGCAGCAAAAAGAAGTGATTGATGAACTGGTGCTGGTAGGACACTCCCTCTCCTGAGGGGAGCCTCCTCACAACTCCGCCCCCACCTCCACCCCACCACAGTCTTGTCCTGGGGCCTCCAAAGATAATCACACCCCAACAGTGTCAAAAAATAAGTATACTTCCCACATTCTGTGTTATTCCCTTCTGAGCAATGCCATGTATACAGCGTTATATTTCCAGTTTCTTTTTACAGTCTCTTGTCCGCCCATAGTAAATATCATATTTCTTTAATTTTTAGAGTCTTTGCTCCCAAATTGCCTCTGAGAAAGTGCTTGAACTTGAGTACACACACACACACACACACACACACACACACACACAACACACACATCTCCCAAACAATAATACAATGACATAGGGCAGTTTCTATCCTTCCAGAAAAGAAGAAATATTTATCTCCACAAGCCAACTAAATCTTCAGAGACATAACTCTACTAGAAACATCTGTACTCAGGATGGATGCTTGAATAGAGGTGGGCTTTTTCCATGAAAATGAAGGAGGGATTTGCCTCAAAGTTTAATTCGATTCTTCATCTGTCAGGAGACAGAAGTACTTGCAGTTTCAAATGGCATTTTTTCCAGTTTCTAGCCACAAGATTAAAAGGAAAAAAAAAGCAGGCTAAGCATTGCTTATAAAAAAGGAAGTAGGAAAGTAAGATTAATAGGACTTAAGGGGCAAGAAAGAACATGGTGTTAATATAATGGATATATGCTTCTTTGGGCCAGGCAGGCAGCCCAACACCCAACCAGTTTTATTTTTAAGTGATCTCATTACGTGGGTCTCAGTGGGAAACAGATCCATCCATACCTTTCACTACGGAAATTGAAAAAAGCCAGAAAAAATTCCCTGACCCTATCTCTGGCAGCCAGAACATGCACACCTGATTTCAGCTCCACCATTAGGTTACTCCTGCCTCGGAACCTGACCCTTGAGAAAAAGCTGTGGAGCCATGAGCTTTGAGCCAGGCATGGTCAAGGTTGCAGCCTGCTGTTGGCTTCCAGACCCCCTTACCTCCTGTTTACATTTCAAACTTACTCCTCTACTTTGTGAACACCTGTACGATTTTATTAATCTCACCTATGCACTACCGAGCCAGAGTTCCTTTCTACTGCTTGCAACCAAGAATGTAGACCAGAGAAAACGATAATAACTTTTTTGAGCCCTGAAATTGAAAACTCTATGACATGGTCATTGTTGGGATAAGAGGGGATAATAAAATGGCACCTCTGTGTTCCTTGCCCGAGTTCTTGACCAACACACTTTTATTTGTTTATCTTGTTCATCTCCCCCAAGCTTCATGTTAGCACCATAGATCAACGAACACAGTTTTGTTTTGTTTTGTTTCGTTTTGTTGTCTATTTTGTTCATGGCTGTATCCTCAGCATGTTAGATAGGACGCGATCTAGAACAGGCTTTCAATCATTACAGGTTGAATGTATTTATACAGCTTTATTACAGACATAAGATTATATCAGAGAATTGGGCAGATGTATACTCTTAGGTGCAGACCTTTCACCACTGGCAGATAGAAGAGCAAGACATAGGTTCTCCACAGGCAGACCAGCTTCCAGGAAGAACAAGGAGGAGCAGTGCCAACTATGCCAACTTATCACTCCTAAGTCTGCTTGCTGATAGTTGGGGAAGGGTGGCCAGGGGGTGGACAGAAGCCACGAGCGTTATAAAAGGGAAGCTCCTGCCACAAGAAAAAAAAAACACCAGGGCTGGGAAGCACTGCTCTCTGATAATCAGCGGTGATGTTCAGATTTACTGCTGTCCAGGCGGTGTTGAATGGGGTTACAAGGATGGGTCTATTTACATTTAGAATTTGATTTAAGTTTGGACCCTAAGTAGGGAGGAACTTTTCCCACTAACATGGCTTTAAAAGCTCCCTTTCCCCGAAACTATGAGCAATAAAAGAAAAAACAGATTAAAACTTCATCAAAATGAAAACTTTTATGCATCAAAAGACATGATCAAGAAAGTGAAAAAAGCAACCTACAGAATGGAAGAAAGTATTTGCAGGTAATATATCTGATAAGGAAGGGCGTAGTATTCAGAATGTGTAAAGAACTCTTTCTATTCAACAATAAAAAGACAAAAACCCAATTAAAAAGGGAGCAAAGGACTTGGATAGACACCTCTCCAAAGATATGCGAATGGCCAATGAGCACATGAAGAGATGCTCAACATCGTTGATCAGTCATCAGTCACCACAATGAAATGCTTCACACCTTGTGGGATGCTATAATAAAAATTTTAAAGTGGAAACTAACAAGTGTTGACAGGATGTGGAGAAATTGGAACCCTGGCACATTGCTGGTAGAAATGTAAAATGTGGAAAACAGTTTGGTGGTTTCTCAAAAAGTTAAGCATAGAATTACCATATGGCCCAGCAACTCTACTCCTAGGTATATACCCAAAAGAAATGAAAACACCCAAGAATTGTAGCACCCAAGCAGCTACATGTATACACATGTTCCTAGCAACTCTTCATAATAGCTAAAAGGTAGAAAAAGCCCAAATGACCATCAATGGCTAA
This sequence comes from Leopardus geoffroyi, assembly GCF_018350155.1. Classification (NCBI taxonomy): domain Eukaryota; kingdom Metazoa; phylum Chordata; class Mammalia; order Carnivora; family Felidae; genus Leopardus; species Leopardus geoffroyi. The sequence continues at coordinate 40,643,464 of NC_059338.1, forward strand.
AGGATAAACAAAGTATAATATATAAATGAAATATTATTCAGTCATAAAAGAAATGAAGTGCTGATACATGCAAAAATGTGGCATGTATCAAAAACATTATACTAAGTGAAAGAAACCCACATAAAATGCCAGGTATTATACACTTCCATTTATATAAAATATCCAGAATAGGTAAACCCACAGAGAAAGAATGAAGATTGATGGTTGCCAGGGGCTGGGAGCAGGGGGGAATAGAAAGGGATACCTTAATGGGTATGAGCTTTTCTTTTGGTGTGAGGAAAATATTTTGGATCTAGATAGAGGTGGTGGCTATACAACATTGTGAATGTATTAACTGCCACTGCATTGTTCACTTTGGAATGGCTCGTTTTATGTTATATGACTCTCACCTCAGTAAAAATGACAACAAAAAAATCCTACGTTTGGCAGAATATACAAAAATCTTTTAATCTCCTGGGAGTAGTTAGTCACCAAGGAAGATAGAACAAGGAACAGAGTGTCCAGGTTAGAGAGACAGCACTACCAAAGCCAAATATTCAATGGATATTTATTGAGCACCTTCCATGCTCCAGGTTCTATTTTATGTACTTGGGATACATTATTGAAAAAAATCAAACAAAGTCCCTCCTTTCATGGAATATCTTATAATCGGGGGAGATGCATAATAAATGAGATAATTTATGTAAGATAGTCAAAGAAGAGAAGTGCTATGAAAAATAAAAAACCTATATATAGTAGAGCACATGAGATCAAGAATACTAAGTGAGGTTTTCAATTTCAAATAGGTGATCAGGGTAAGTCCCATTGAGCAGGTGACATTTGAGCAGATTCGAAAGAGGTGAGGGAGTTAGTTATATGGATATCTGGGGAAAGAGTATTTCAAACAGAAAGAAAATGCTTGGAATCTTCTAAGAACAGCAAGGATCCTGGAATGCACTGAGACTAGGAGATTGAACAGTGGGAAGGTCAAAGCCTATAGTGTTCTGGAGATGGCTATACGATTTGGACTTTTACTACATATTGCACGAGAAGTGTTTTGAGCATAGGAATGGATAACCTGACTTTATGTTTTATGAAGATGACTCTGGCTGCTGAACTGAGAACAGACTAAAGGGAGGCAATGATGGAAACAGGGAGACATCTTAGGTATCACTTGTGGTTGCCCCATTGAGAGGTGAGAGTGGGTAGGACCAGGATGTTAGCAATGCAGTGGAGATAAGCAGTCAGATTCTGGATATATGTTGACATGGTGTTGACAGGATTGGCTTGCTGAATTGGCTATTCTTTGTGAGAGAAAGAAACAGTCAAGGACCACTTGAAGTTTGACCTAAAGACTGGAAAGATATGGAGTGACCTTGAATTAATGTGGGAAGACCATGGATGGAGTCGTTTGGGGAAGGAAGATCAGGGGTAGAGTTTTGGACATGTTCGGTGTAAGGCATCCTTTAAATAGCAACAGGAGTTGTCATATAGGCTGTTGGGTATCTCAGGATGGAGCTTGGGAGAGAAATCCAAGCTTGGATGTATAAATTGGGAGTTGTTGGAATGTAAGTGGTATTTAATGTCAGAAGGTCACAAGACTGGATGAGATCACCAAAGAGCCTGAGTGTAGACAAAGAAGTGAGGAGGACTAGATCATGGCTTTGAGAGAGCTCCCATGTTAAGAGGCCTGAGAGATAAAGACGCACAAGCACAGTAGATGAGGAGGAGCAACCAGTGAGATGGGAGGAAAGGCAGGAAAGTGTGGTGTCCTGGAAATTCCAAAGGAAATCACAGATATATAGTCACAGATGATATAGTGATCCAGTCTGTCAAACACTGCTATCTATTCAGTCAGGCATGGACTGAGAATTGACCATTGGATTTGTCAATGTGATGGTAATTTGGGACTCTTACAAGAGAAGTTTCAGTGTAGCAAAGGGGGAAAACCCTGCTCAGGTGGGCTTAGGAGATAATAGCAGAAGACGGATTGCAGACAATGAGGGCAGATGATTTTCTAGATAAATTTTTCTACAAAGCAGGGCATCAGTTGGCAAAGGAAGTGGTTTCAAGAGAAATTACCTGAAGATGGGAGAAATAAGAGCATTCTATAAGACACATTGAGGAAAAGCAAAAATAAACCAGGAAAGATTGCTGTCTTTAAGACTATAGTGGTTCATTAAGTAAAGATTAAGATCAGACTTAATCAATTAATGATTCAGAATTAATATCCAAAATAGAAAGAACTTGTGCAACTCAACACCAAAAAAATAATAATAATCTGATTTAAAAATGGATAGAAAGCCTGAATACACATTTTTTCCTAAGAAGATAAACAAATGGCCAACAGACACATGAAAAGATGCTCAACATCACTCATTATCAGGAAAATGCAAATCAAAACCACAGTGAAATATCCTACCTTACACCTGTCAGAATGGCTAGATTCAAAAAGACAAGAAATAACAAGTATTGGTAAAGATGTGGAGAAAAGGAAACCCTCATGCACTGATGGTGGGAATGTAAACTGGCACAGCCACTGTGGAAAACACTAGGTTCCTCAAAAAATTAAAAATAGAAATACCATATGATTTGATAATTCCACCACTAGGTATTTATCCAAAGGAAACAAAAACACTCATTCAAAAAGATATAGGCACCCCTATGTTTATGGCAGCATTATTTGCAATAGCCAAGATATGGAAGCAGCCCAAGAGTCCATTGATAGATGAATGGATAAAGATGTGGTATACATATATACAATGGAATATTGCTCAATCTTAAAAAGGCTGATTATCTTGCCATTTGTGACAACATGAACAGACCTAGAGGGTATTACACTAAGTGAAATAATTCAGACAGAGAAAGACAAATGCCATATAGTTTCGCTTCTAGGTGGACTCTAAAAAACAAAACAAATGAACAAACAAACAAAAACCTGACCCATAAATACAGAGAACAAACTGACGGCTGCCAGGGGCAGGGGTGGGAGACGGGCAAAACAGATGAAGGGGATTGAAAGATACAGGCCTCTCATTATGGAATGAATAAATCAAAAGGATAAAAGGTACAACACAGAGAATATGATTAGCAATACTGTAACCGTGTTGTAGAGTGAGAGATGGTAGGAACACACCTGGTGAGCAGGGCGTAATGTATAGGCTTGTGAATCACCATGTCATACACTTGAAACTAATGTACATTGTGTGTCAACTATACTTCAATTTTAAAATAAATGGCTGAGGATTCATAAGGAGGGCTTGAAGAAAGAACTGATCTTCGTACTGATTAGATCACATGGGACATGAACAAGATGGAGATACTATGGAGAGACTCACGGAGCCCATTCTACTGTCCTAACCACATAAACATGGAGACCTGGGAAATTCTCATCAGAATCTGCTGCCTAATGAGTTGTATATTCTCATTTCAGTTGGTAAAGATGCATTTCTGGCAACATCACTTATTATCTCTACGTTTTGGCTTCTTCAGCTATAAAATAGAGATAATAATAGGGCACACCTCATAGGCACACTGTATGTTCCTTTCTCATCTTTATAAAATCCTAAAATAAGAAATTTCTCTAATTTCTGTATGATGTATGTAGGACCAACACTCAAAGTAACTGCTGATTCATCACCTACTAATCAGTGCGGCCACCAGCTGTACTGCTGGAGCAGGATTCTGGGGTTCCCTGTGGTGTGAGGCATTACCCCTTTAGTGGATGAACTGTGCAGAGGTCACTGTATAGATGGAATCAGGGTGGGGGAACTTGTGGGGATCAACAGACATTTATAAACACGATGGGATATTTCACTGTTATAACAGCCTGGTGACTATAGTGTCCCCAGCTGAATATTACCCCAGTGGATTCTATCTGAGTCAGGGAAAAAAAATTCTGACTTCCGGAGTGGGAAAAATCAGGTAAATAGCACCCCTTACAGAAATGTGTGATAAGAGAGCTTATTTCTTTCTGGCTAGCCTAACTTTTCAGAGGCAGGGAAAGTTAGCAGAAGTAAAAACTTCAGGAGAATACAAAATTGCCTCCACATGGTGGCGGGGTTGGCGGGGGGCGGGGGGGTGGAGAGCGGTGCGCGCACGCACGCTGGTACGCACATATGGGGGCTGTGGTTCCTTGCCAGCCCTTTCTGCCTGCTCTCTTTCTTGCTCCTCTCTAGAACATTCTAAGGGATTGCTTCTGGTAATGCTGAGATCACGCTGTGTAAAAGTTTGTGCATTTACCTGTGCGTTGTTTCTATTCCAGCTTCCATCGGGTAAACATATGCATGAGGTCATCTGTCTTTCTCCTTTTTTTTTTTTTTTTTTTTTTTTTCTCTTGGCTTTTGGGCCTCAATGCACTAGTCATTCTTTAGAATTAGGTGATAATAAGAGCTGGGGTTGCATTGTGATGAGATTTTTAGTCTAGATCAAGTTGTTCTGCTTCTGCCTTTGCCTGATTTGGAACAGTATCTTGTACACTGTGTTGTTTAATTCTTTGAATTTTTGTTTTTTGTGGGGGAATCCATGGGCCTAGAGTGATTGACTGACGAGACATAATTAAGGCACTTCTAGTTTCTCTAATTAACACCATTAAAATTTCATTCTAACTGCTAACAAATAGAACAACCTTTAAAATATAAGAAGGTTGAAAAAAGGAAGACTTGGTCCTTTTAAAAAAGTGACAGAACTGTCAGGGGACATATTTAAAAAATGAGGAGTAAATCAAGGTGAAGAAAAAAATCACAGATACTTTAAGGAACACAGTAGAGATTTCTATAAGCTAACGCAATCAGTGGAGATTCTAGATGGATATAAAAGGCTAAAATAATCATATACAGGGAACATCTGAATATAAAGAAGGTAATAAAGTTAATAAAAGGAAGACAGAAATAGTCAACAACAACACAATGAACAACAAAGTGCACAACAGGTGTCCTAAAATTTTCAAGAAGAAGGGAAGATGAATGGTTAAATTAAGAGATAAAAAACACTGGTCAATAAGGCATTTGCAAAGAAACGATGGAGAACACACTCGTTATTAACTAAACTATTAGTGCACACAATGTGGATGATTGAAAGTTACAAATATGTATTATAATCACTTTGTCCTTTTCCACTTTAAAGGTTTAGAAGTCGATATTTATAATACTAAATGCTTTCAGAGTTTGGCAATCTCCTAATCTAGAGTGTCTACAAAAACACATAATACCAGAGGGGCACCTGGATGGCTCAGTCAGTTGAGCCTCCAACTGCGGCTCAGGTCATGATCTCACAGTTGGTGGGTTCAAGCCCCTCATTGGGCTCTGTGCTGACAGCTCAGAGCCTGGAGCCTGCTTCTAATTCTGTGTCTCCCTCTCTCTCTGCCCCTCCCCTGCTCGCGCTCTGTCTCCTGTTTAAAAAAATGGTTCTTAAATGTGTAATACCAGTTATCTCAGATGATGTTCCCTGGAGACCAGACATGGAGATACTGAGAATGTGCGTGCAGGGAGTTTAGTGGGGGTGCTCTTGGGACTGACACCATTGAGGGAGTGAGGGAAGCAGATGTGGGCAAAGGAAGAAGTGGAACTGTGATATAGTTTCCACAGAGGCCTCCACTGGAGCTGAAGAAGTGTGGAATCTGCGTGGCCCTGTAGAGTTGTCCAGATTCAGGGCAGGAGCAAAGCGAGGAGTCTGACTTTCTCTCCATATCTGCCAGTCACTGCATGCGGCTTGTCCTCGAGAATGGTGCATACACTTGGATGAGGCAGTGTTTCTGGCCCAGGGAGGGTCTCAGCTGCCATTGGTCAACACCAGCTCCCCCGCAGCTCATAGAATGGGTACCCTGAGCTTGAAGGGGGGATCTGGGCGGCACAGCACAGTACTCACCGTGTCAGTTTTTATGAAATTCTCTTGGGGAGGAGAATACTTCTTGATATTATCCTTCTCTCCTAAAGAATAGTATCTGTTAACATTAGGCAGCCAGGCAGATTATATTGAAGGAGATCTTGTTATGACTGTCTGAATAATGTATAAAGGAAGAAAATAAGATTAAAAAAATCGAATTACTGCTGTCCTAGGGCATATTCTCCTAATAGATACATTTCTGGACATTCAGTAATCTGTGTTTATTCTCTTATACCATTTACTACAACATCTGACCCAGTGACCTGAAAGATTGAATACAGTGACTAAATATGCCTAATTTTCACCAGGCAATGGCTGAAGCTTTATCATTGCCATGCTAATGTTATGCTATGCTAATGTTGGTTTTACTTGTGACTTTCAGCTTTATCAATTAAAACAGAGGTGATGTATGGCCCCTATGAATGTCATTATTCCATAGCTGTGAAAATAAGAAAGTCATATTCTGGAACATTTGGAATATATTTACCTGTTCGTGATGAAAATTGGGCTGAAGAGAAATAAATTATTAGAGCTGAGAAGAAATTAAAACAGCTGCTTAACTCAAATCTTCCATATCTCACACTGGTTTTCTTCCCTTAGTAAAGCAGGAGAAAATCCACCAGAGGATTTTGGTCCCATATAACTAGACTTCTGTTGAGTATTAACGCTGGGATCTGTCTCTCTCTTTCTGGAGATTTTCTTCCCTTGCCTTTCAAGACATTAGTTTCTTCCTGATTATTACAGCATACCACTCCATTCTGGCGGCTCTTCTCAGCTCTGTGAGGTCCTCTTTCTTTCTCCACTATTTACACGTAGATGTTTTCCCAGTTTCCTTGTCACTTTTCTTCATTCACCGAATACTGGCCCACATTGATGTGATCTATTGTTCGGCTTCAAATCTCCTGCAATTATGGCGATATTTAAATACCTTTCTCCAAAGTTCCAGACCAGTAAATCCAATGACCTGCTAGACAACTTCATTGCATGTTCCACAGACATCTTGACTCAATGCATATAAAATAACATACCAACTAATAACAATCCTCCGGTATTCTCTACCTTGGTCAATATCTTCATCACTCATTGCCCTAGTAAGAAAATAAAATTATTTTTGACCCCATCACTCCTTCCCCAAAGCTGGTACCCAATCCATCTTCAACTACTGTTAATTCTGGCTTATTATCTCTTGAAACAATCTTTTTATCTGCACTGCTATTGTGTTAGCCTTTTTTAAATTTTTCCCTTGTATTTCTGCACCAACTATTTCTTTTTTCCATTGCAACTTTGCCTCCTTTCAATCATTTTTATAATGATGAAAAAGATCTAACTCTCCTAACAATTGTTGTGAGAGTTTCTTCTGAGAAAGAAATACTCTTTATGAGAATATGCCTTGCCATGGGGTCAGCTGAATCACCCCAAGACAGAGATGTCTGCAGGATTCAGACAACAAAACAGAGGGCACACTGGTCAAATAGAGGGAAAGTCATTCCTAGTTCCTGGAATATTCCAAAAAGAAGTGTGGAAATCACAGTGGTCCAATAATGAAAAGCAGAGATGCATGCTCAAGGCAACCCGGTAAAGCTCCAGGGCAGTGGAAATCTAAGGGTGTTTTGACAATAAGGCCTCTTTCTCCCATCAATTTTGCATCACTGACATGTAAACCTTTCTGTGTCTTCCCTAAGAAATCTTCAGGGCAGTGTTCAAAACCAAACCAAACCCTCAAAACTAAAAAACAATAGCAACAAAAATCCCAAAGACTGTGTAAATGAAGTGAAACTGTTGTTTTATTGTGTGTTTGAAACCGAGGGAGAGAACTGGATGTCCAATTAGGATTGATGTTGAAAGAGAAGAGAGGCCTGAGGGACTGGGGAGGCCAAACAGGAACTCCCTGGGAAACAGCAGAGGTCTCTGAGAGAACCGGAGATTTGGGGTGACCCAAAGGCATTTCCATTGTGTCACTAGTCAGGGTCAATGCTGCTGACATCTGGGTTAAACACAGGTCACTGTGGTCAGAGCATTATGCTTTCTTTTTTTTTTTTTAATGTTTATTTTATTTTTGAGAGAGAAGGAGAGTGTGCGCGCACAGAAGTGGGGAAGGGGCAGAGAGAGAGGGGGAGATGCAGAATCTCAAGCAGTCTCCAGGCTCTGAGCCGTCAGCACAAAGCTCAATGCAGGGCTTGAACCCATGAACCGCGAGATCATGACCTGAGCTGAGGTCGGATGCTTAACCAACTGAGCCACCCAGACACCTCCCGTTATGCTTTCTAAAACACAAATACATCTTTTCCAAAATTCTATGACTCTGTAGCTTCCAGATAGAACCTAAATTTCTTACTAGGGAACACATGATCTTCAACCTGCACCATCATCTCCTGTCATTTCCTCCTCAGCTTCTAAACTCTAGTTAGGTACAACTGGTGAACATGTTCTCTGTGCATTGATGTTCACCTTCTCTTCTATGTATAGCTAAGCTCATATTTTGATAAATTTAAACATATTTCCCTATCCTTCCCCTCTTCTTTTACCCTTCCTCCTTGTTTCATTCATTCGGCATGTGAATCATCTGCTTCTGCCTATTTGTCAAGGTGGGAGTTAGAGAAAGGGTATTTTCATTTCTTTGAATGCATACGTACCAAAATATTTGAATAGACATGTAGCAAAACAGGTAATGGTGACATCAGATGGAGAAAATAACATCCATTGGAAACGTTTTGTAGGAAACCTCGTATTTAGAAGAAACTTAGTAGGTATACTCATATAATTAGAGATGGTAGCTAAGAAGTCAAAAGCTAGTTATGTATATGTAAAAAGACAATTACAGTGGCTCTCTCTCTCCCAGGCTGTACAAAGACTAGGTCATATGAGTACCCAGCCCCAAGGGGGCCATCTGTAAGAGCTCTCACTGGAACCAAAAAAGCTTCTGCCTTGTTTTTGGACTCCTCAGCCTCCAGAACTGTTAAGTAATAAATGCCTGTTGCTAAAGCAAAAAATAAAAAACAAAAAACGATAACTACAATGCAACATGGAAAATGTGATGGAAAGCGCCTGCAGAAAGTCCTAAAGGATTAGGTAAAAAGGGCACCTGATCCAGTTTCATGGACCAGCAAACTCCATTGTTTCGGAACCTTAGGTGCCCAGATCTACAGGACAACTGGAAGCTATTTTCGGTATTTCAGCATAAAAAGCCAGGAGAAATGACTCATTTACTATGGCGAAAGTTGCGCATGCTAATTAAGAGGTCAACTTTTCTTTGCTTTAGCCTGGAATTATAATTACCACACTGGGGATATATTAGTTATCCCAAGCTCGTTAGAGGCTTTGATGGGCAGTTATATCTTTGATGAGTAAAAAACTCAGCAAATAAACTGATTTACTTAATAAATGAAGTTTGGTAGATAAAGATCTTTCAAAACAAGGGTCTCATTGTAACTATAAGGAAAGAGGTCCTTATAAAATTTTATGTCAACTATATTTCAGTTAAAGAAGAGAGAAAAGAGCTCCTTGTTGGTAAACAAACTGGAAAAAAATGCACTTACACCACCATTTTTGTACCTTGGAAGCCAGAAAAATGGCATTTGTTGATGTAACAGTAGTTTGTACATATCAGCTGGACTTCGCCTCTCCCAGAGTGGGTTTGGTTCTTCTTTTACATTTGGATCCCTCCTGAGCAGTGACACAAAGCTGCCCAAGCAAATCCTCCACTGACCTAAATGTCCACTGACTCACTTCAAACCCACACTCTAACCCTGTTTCCATCCCTCTGAGCAGCAGTGTGGAGCTGGGGGTGGGGCCCTGTCCTATTACCAGGCATTTTGCAGTTGATTAACTTGACCCTGTGTTCACCCTGTAGGAAACTATAAAAAGAAGAGACTTAACTGCTTGGTTTAACATGCTTGAGAGTCACCTCTCTTGAGATAGACAAGAGTCAACGGTCCCCGGGTGGGTGACTGTATCTTCAGCACCTGAGCCAGGAGTTATGGCTGCGCTAACACTGACACTCACTCGTGTGCACCACAGGACACTTTTCTACCCCTGCCCCCATCCTCCACAGCTATCAAAATGGAGATTTCAGTGATGAATATAGGAATGGGGAGAAGAAGGATTTGAGGAATCACTAAGTGTTTTTAGGGTAGCGTTGAAGACTCTGTTTCTACTTACTCCCTATGTTACTGGAGTAATTCATCTCTCCTAGGCTTCACTTTCTTCTATGAAGCGGGGATTCTAATATCTATGTTGCTCGGTTATTTTAAATCAATGTAGGTAGAGTCCCTTATAGATAGTTGGACTTCTTCTTAACGTTCTATCATGTGCGTCTACCCTCACCAAGCTCACTTGCCATGTTATCCCCCTTTATTAAGTCCGACCCTCCCCTCTCTTGGCTGCATTCTATCCCTAGTTCTTTTCCTCCTGCACAAATTCTGTCCATTTCTCTAAAGACAGTGCCTATTTCTTAGACTTCTATTTTAACTGCTGTGATAAGGTAGAATTTCAAACTGATACTTCTCTTTTCCCAGTTCTCTGATTTAGCAAAACCTATCTGTTTCATTACCCTCCTGTTGAGTTCTATTTGCCTCTCTATAGATCACAGGTGCAACTTCCATTTGTGACAATGGGAGTGTTCTTCCTGGGGAAATCAATTCAAAGGAACCCTGGCTGGGGAAGAAAAGAGTCTCAGAGAAAAATAACAACAGCAGAGACATTTGCTTTTTAAGGATTTTCTAGGCCTTTTGATGTTTCCTTGGGAGCTATTTTGGGTGGAGGTGCCCTCAGAGGGGACCAAAGTGGGAAATGATGGGGATCTTGTGTTTTTAAGACATTTAGAACTAGTTTGCTATGATTTTCATCTAATAATACATTTCCAGGCATGCAGTAAAATGTTTTAAAGTGGTTTCGCATCTTATTTGATTGTCCCAGCAGCCCTTTCCAAGAGCCGTGAAATTCTGGGGCTGAGAGGTAGCTTGAGGTCATTTAGGTAAATGTGTTCCTCTTACAGCAAAGGAAGCCCATTCTAGAGACATTAAGTAATGAATATCTAGGACAAGAACCATTGCTGACAGCTCTAGGGCCGTGTCCTTTATTGGAAAACCTGCTTCTATCTTCCTCAAGCTGATCATCAAAGTCTCACATCCCTCCTCCCTCCCACTTCCCATTATGGAAGAGCACACTCTGGGTTCTAGGTTGGTTCTAGATTTTTTGCTGGAAGTGGAACCAAAGGCTTTACATTTCTTCTACTAAAAAAAGGTTTTGATTAAGTATTCTTGCTCCAGAACGTGTTCAGTGCTTTGCATTTTATTTTATTTTATTTAAAGTTTATTTATTTTTGAGACAGAGAGAGACAGAGCATGAACGGGGGAGGGGCAGAGAGAGAGGGAGACACAGAGTCGGAAGCAGGCTCCAGGCTCTGAGCCATCAGCCCAGATCCCAACGCGGGGCTTGAACTCACGGACCACGAGATCATGACTTGAGCTGAAGTCGGACGCTTAACCGACTGAGCCATCCAGGCGCCCCAGTGCTTTGCATTTTAACCATGTGCCAGTGATACCTTACCTAACCCAGCTATAATTTGGTTCCCTCATTTGACTCCTGGAGAGAGAAAGTCATTTACTGTTAGGGAAATAGAAGGAAGGTAGGTTTGGTAATCTGCCACTCATTCTAATTCCCAAAGGAGTTTCTAATCAAGATACTTACTTGATTAGGAAAGTACCCAAAATGGGAACTAAGGAGCCACTTTATAAATATCTGGAAGAGTTCCCAGTAACCTACATCCTGGATGCCGGTAAAATCTCAGATGAAAATGTGACATGGTCCAGGGAGCGTACGTGAGGCCTTTTATTCCTTGGCTTTTCAATGAATTAGCAGGACTAGCCACCCTGTCTTGTCATGGAGGAGGTGAAAGAGAAAAAAATGGCTGGTGATCTGACTCAGGAGACAGACTTTGTCCAGGTCACTTTACCACAAGAAGTCTCATAGGGGTCCCATGGTAACTTTAAGGAAGTGTAATCTTATCTACTGTAAACAAAGCCCTGTGCCTCTGGTTCTGAACTCAGACCAGCAACTCCTCCAGCACAGGAGAGAGGTTGGTTAGACCAGGGTGGGGTTAGGAGGGGAGCAGTGGGGCAAAGTAGCTCCCCACCCACCAGCAAGTCTGACCTCAGCAGTTGTGAGACTTGAAAGCGTTAATGCTAGCCAACTCCTTAAGACATAAGAAAGGCCCACCACGGTTTAGTTACTATCATTTCTGGGCGCTCCTTATCCTCTAGGGGAATGTGAGAACACCACAATTACTCCCAGCGCGCAGGAAATGCAAACATGTGAACTACACTAGGGAAGTGAGCCCACAGATAAGATGAAATCTTTATACTTACTATTAGCGGAGGATTCTAGTTTTGGTGAGCAGTGATAAATGAAGCTGCAAGGATCTTTTCATTTTTACAGATTGATGTAATGAGAAGTTATCTACCATTTTCTACAGTTTTAGCAGGTTTTTGTTCAGTTAGAGACTACATGTTTACCCCAGAAATCCTTTTAAAGGGCTTATCTCCTGTTCTTCTTGATGTTTTTGCACTAAAATATTTATTTTGTATGTCTCTGAATCATTCTAAGTTGATAGAAAACTCTCCCTCCTATTAATACCCCTGAAGAGTCTCTTCTAATAATGCCTTCTCCTATTAATATCCTCTCTAAGCTATTACTATCCCCTGGCTTTAGGGTATACAAGTGCTCTATTAAGTTCTGGACATTTATTAAAAATTCAGGGGTTCATGACTCCAAATGTGTTCTAGATCTTGCCATAAAACATCATAAAAAGGAATCTAAAAGCACATACACGGAGCCAGGCAGCTGGAGTTCACTCCAAGCTCTACTATTTACTTGCTCTGGGGCCCAGGGCAAGTTACAAAGTCTCTGTTTGTGTTAGTTTCCACATCTGCAAAATGGAGGTAATAATAGCACAGTCTAATAGGATTAAAAGAGTTAATTAATATAAGCATGCCTAATGCTTATAGCAAACATTACCATTACTCTTATTTCATAACTAAAAATAATACTAAGATCCCTTTCTCTGATTCCTTATAAGAACCATGTAATTTATGAAATATACTGTGACCTTACTTCCTTCCTTGCCTTTTAGCAACATCCACTCTGGGTTTTTGGTTACTTTATTGATGAAAGGTTGCCACTAAGTACAAGGAAATAGCAAGCAGTTTGGGAAACAAACAGTATAAATAAAAAAGAAAAAGGGGCACCTGGGTGGCTCAGTTGGTTAAGCATCCAACTCCAGCTCAGGTCATGATCTCGCCAGTTTGTGGGTTCAAGGTCTGCGTTAGGCTCTGTGCTGACAGCTAGAGCCTGAAGCCTGCTTCAGCTTCTGTGTTGCCCTCTCTCTCTGCCCCTCCCATGCTCATGCTCTGTCTCTCTCTGTCTCTCAGTAATAAATAAATGTTAAAAAAAATTTTTTTTAAAGAATAAGAAAAAGAATATAGTGGCAAAGTCAAGGAAAGCCTGAGACCTGAAACATATTACATGTCTGTCCTAGCGTGTTCCATGTATGCAGGGTAACAGAGGAGGCTGACATGACAGACTAAACTCTGAGACTAGGAAAATCCTGAGATGTTTAGACATCTGTGTCCAATTGGACTGTACTTAAATCATCCACATCGAATCCAATCTATGTCCATTTTCAGAGCAATAATCTGTCTATTCTTGTGGTGTATAAGTTTTACCAACCTCTAGTGAGTTTCCGTGTAATGTTCCCTTAAGTGCTTCTTGTTAGTTTTATCCCACTAGCACCTTGAGTGGTCGTCTATGAAAAGATAGAGGTCCTGGTCAGCACCAACCACACATTTTTTAAAATATATATTTCACTTATCTCTTGACTAAAAGCCTTTACTCTGACACAATCTTAGTTTTAAACTAATACTGCCGTTAGCCCTCAAGAGGTTATTAAGTTTAGTTTGGATCCCAATCTGGCAAGAAATGGGAAAATTGAATGCTGAAAACATTGGCAATGTAAAATGTCACTAATCAGGGGCCATTTACATAATTATCTAGAGCCAGGCCTGGCAGTTGAGTAGTTGGTCTTGGGAGTCAAATGTATGAGTTTCAAACCCACCAGCTAAGTGAGGCTGAATAATTTTTTGTGGCTCTGTTTTCTCTTATCTCAATAGTGATGAGACCACCTACTGGGGTAAGAAGGAGCGGTCCTAGTACAGTGTTTGGCACAAAGGGAGCTCCGCTCACCAGCAGGCATGCTGAACCAGACTCTATCCCGCTCCTGCCGAGTCCACCATCAGTGGCTTCCCATTGGTCTTGGAATTACATCCAAATGCCTACTATGGCCCACATGTCCATGTGATCTGCCTCCTGCCCACCCCTCACTCTCATCCTGCCCCTCTGTGCTTCATGGATGACTTTCTATTGATCAAACAGCCACGTTCTTTCCTGCCTTAGGAATTTGGCATGTTCCGTACTTGGAAAGCCTTTACCCATGCTCTTTAAACAACAGGCTCTTTCTCATCTTCAGGTGTAAGTTCAACTATCTCCTCTGGGAAGCCTTCCTTGACTTCTCTGCTGAAGATGGTTCCCCTGTTCCATCACCCATGTTACTTCTCATGTCTCCTGTGTGTTTCCTTCTGTGCATGCGTTACAATCTGTTATCCATATTAATTGTTTGTCATTTCTTCTACTTGCTTCTTGTTGTCCTCCAGCTTCTAAGGAGGTAATCCATAAAGCCAGGGATCTTGTCTTCTTTATTCACTGCTGTATGTGCAGCACTAAGAAGTGTCTGAAACATAAAAGGGGCTCAATAAATAATCTTAAATTAATATTTTTTGAATATTCTATATTCAAAAGTAAATCATCAATTGCTAAATATTACATTATAATTTCTTACATTAAAATGTCATCCTTCATAATAATGTTATATTACTATCCAAATAATGGTTAGGGGCGCCTGGGTGGCTCACTCGGTTGAGCGTCTGACTTCGGTTCAGGTCATGATCTCACAGCTCATGAGAGTTCGAGCCCCGCATCGGGCTCTGTGCTGACAGCTCAGAGCCTGGAGTCTGCCTCAGATTCTGTGTGTGTGTGTGTCTCTCTCTCTGCCCCTAACCCACTCACATTCTGTCTCTGTCTCTCTCAAAAATAAAGAAACATTTTTAAAAATGTAAATAACAGTTAAAAATTAATAACATACTTTTAAGCTGTTATAACAACTAACAGTTAAACTTATTTTCAGGGCTTATGAAGGAAACTTATTTCCCAGGGTTAAGAAGGAAAGCCAAAAATGCCAACACTTGGCTGGGTAAACCAGTTGAACCAGTCATTGTTGCAGTGAAATCAGAGGGTTGTTAACTAGTGGATTGGGTGAGGGAAACAGGATACTTGGGAATATTACACTTAGAATGTTGGGGTACTGAGAGAGGCAAATAGATTTTCATTCGTTTTTCTTCTCAGGGATTAGGTTGTTTTAGCGTTATTGCAGATTTAGATTCTGGATTTCATGGATATGAATGGTTCGACATTTTTTGGTTGAAATATAATGAGCAGTGTTATAATTATTGATATAATAGTGATAAATCAGGTTGATGTATCTAGTTGTGGCATGTCATGAAGAGGAGGCTTAGACTCCCCATCTTTAACTTAAAAGGTTAATGCTTATTTAGCTTCTTAATGATTTTACCGTATAGATGCTGGTCATTTTTCGAAATATGGTAGTGGAACCAATTCAAGGACAACAGGTATAAAACTGTGGTTTGAGCCACAGATTTCTGAGCATTGGCCGTAATATAACCCAGGCCGTGTGCCCATTAGGGTTGTTTGGTTTAGTCTGCCTGGGATGGCATCAGTTTTTAGGCCTAGGGATGGAACAGCCCATGAATTCTGGACATCTTCCGATGAGATTAGTATGCGGACAGTCATTTCTACTGGCGGTGCTACTCAATTATCGACTTCCAGTAGTCGGAGTTCTCCGGGTTTTAATTCTTGAATGGGAATTATGTAAGGAGTCAAAGTTTAAGTCTTCATAATCAGTATATTCATAGTTTCAGTATCACTGATGTCCTATAGTTTTCACAGTTAGGGAAGTGTTGTTCATCTCATCTATCATATATAGGATTTGTAGACAAGGTAGGGCAATAAGAATTAAAATGATGGCTGGCAGAATAGTTCAGATAGTTTCTACTTCTTGAGCATCTATTGTGCTTGTATGTGTAAGCCTAGTTGTCAGTATTAGTGAAATAGAGAACTAAGGAGCTGATTAGGAATGCAGTTATTAATGTATGGTCACGAAAGTGAGGAAGTTCTTCTATAATAGGGGATGTAGCATGTTGAAAACCTAGTTGATATGCCATAGAGATACAAAGGATTTAAACCTATAATTTAACTTTGACCAAGTTATGTAATTTTTTTACTAATACCTCTTTATTGAGAAAGACATAGTGGTTATGGTATTGGCTTGGAACCAGCTTAAAAGGGTTCGATTCCTTCCTTTCTTATTTTAAGGGCACATAAGGTTGGCTCCTCAAATGTGTGATATGGAGGAGGACATCCATGAAATCTTTCGAGATTAGTTGTAGTTAATTCTACTATTGCTACTTCTTGTTTAGATGCGAAGGCTTCTCAGACTATGAAGATTATTAACATTATTGCTGTTAATGAGCTGAAAAAGAACCTATTGAGGACATTGCATTTCAAGTTGTGTATGCATCTGGGTAATCGGAATAATGTCGAGGTATTCCAGACAATCCTAGGAAATGTTGAGGGAAAATGTTGAGGAAATGTTGAGGGACACCTACGAACAAAATCGTGAGGTGGATTTTTGCCCAGGTGTTGCCGAGGGTATACCCTGAAAACAGGGGGAATCAGTGAACAACACCTCCTATAATAGCGAATACTGCTCCTATTGACAATACATAGTGGAAGTGGGCTACTACATAATATGTATCGTGAAGAACAATATCTAACGAGGAGTTTGCTAGTACAATGCCCATTAGGCCCCCTACGGCAAATAGGAAAATAAAGCCCAGGGCTCATAAGACAGCAGGAGACCATTTAATATTTCCTCCGTGAAGGGTAGCGAGTCAGCTGAATACTTTTTACTCCAGTAGGAATAGCAATAATTATAGTGGCTGATGTGAAGTATGCTCATCTGTCAACGTCCATTCCTACGGTGAACATGTGGTGAGCTCATACAATGAAACCTAAGAAGCCAATAGATATTATTGCTTAAACTATTCTGATGTAGCCAAAGAGCTCTTTCTTACCTGAGTAGTTGGTGACAATATGTGAGATCATTCCGAATCCCGGTATACCAAGTTAGACTGAAATAATTGTCATTCCCGAAGCATATGAGTAAATCTAGTCAGGTGAATTGCAAACTGATATTTATAACAATATCCAGAACAATGTAATGCCACAATATTTCTAATAACATCTGGAACCAGGTAATGCTGATATATGGGCATGCATAAATAGAACCATTAGATAAATGTTTGAGAGGCTGATTTCATGCCTATTTTTAGCAAGTGTATATGAAGAAGCAAGTAAATTTTTATATTGTACTTAAGGTTTAACTTGATGACTAAATGTCAGATTAAAAAAAACTTTTAATATTTATTTATTTGGAGAGAGAGAGAGACAGAGAGACAGAGTGTTAGTGGGGGAGGGACAGAGAAAGAAGGAGACGCAGAATCCTAAGCAGGCTCCAGGCTTTGAGCTGTCAGCGCAGAGCCTGATGCGGGGCTTGAACTCATGAGCTGTGAAATCATGACTTGAGCCAAAGTCGGGCATTCAACCGACTGAGCCACCCAGGCTCCTCGCAGATAGTTTTTTAAGATATACAGAGGCAAGAGAAGGACATAAAGCCTTAGATTCAAAAGAGCAGTGATTTATTTCTGGTATCGTTTTTCCCAAGATGCACGGGCCAAGGTAAATGACTTCATCTCTTAAAGTCCGAGTTTTCTCATCTAGGATGAATATCATAGAATTATTATAAGAATTAAATCAGACAATGGATAGGAATTTTCTTGGTCCATAGTAGTTTTCTTCTAATGAGGTGATAAAGGAAAAATGATGTATTTGACTCTTTAATATACATTTCTTATTAATAATTTTTCTTCTTTCATTGTAACATTTCACATGTCATTTTCTATTTGACTACAAAATAGCCCTTGGCCAAGAAACCAAAAGCAAAGCAAAGCTCAAATGTCATATGAAAACAAAAATAATTCAGTAGTTTTTATTACACCAACAATTGTTACCTGTGAAAACTGAACAAAGTTCATTTAACTTAAGAACTGATACAATTCTTCCAACAACAAACCTATTAATAAATATTAGTGCTATAGAGATTTTCTAGTAAAAGAGAATAGAGTAAGCTCTCAGGCTCTCATTCATGCAGTGATTTCAGTGTGTTTTTTAAAATTTGTTTAATGTTAATTTATTTTTGAGAGAGAGAGAGACAGAGCGTGATCTGAGGAGGGGCAGAGAGAGAGGGAGACACAGAATCTGAAGCAGCACAGAGCCCGATGTGGGGCTCAAACCCATGAACCATGAGATTGTGACCTGAGCCAAAGTCTCAAAGTCAGATGCTTAACTGACTGAGCCACCCTGGCACCCTTCAGTGTTGTTTTAAAAACCAAATGCTTTGAATGCTGGGTATTTCTCTATAGACTTAACCTTTTTCCACCCTTCAGCCTACCTCAGTGATTCTCTCTCTCTTTCTCTCTCTCTCTCTCTTTTATTTTTAAATGTTTATTTATTTTGAGAGAGAAATAGAGGAAGAACATGCACGCATGAGCCCACGGGGGACTCGATCCCACCGACCATGAGATCATGACCTGAGCCAAAATCAAGGGTCAAGCACTTAACTGTCTAGGCCACCCAGGGGCCCCACTGATTCTCTCTTTTAATGTGCATAAAATTACTGTGCAGAATTCTATATATAAACCATGTATACTGTGCTTTGGGTAAATTTAAGGGATTTTTCAAAGGTAGTTTTAATTATATACAATTATGACTTTACCTGCTGAGAAGCAAGAATTAACTTGCCCAACACTGATCCTTTACAGGCTGGTTTCACAGTAAAAAAAAAAAAAAAAAAAGATTTTCCTTGAAGCTCCCTTCAAACTAGCTTTGTATCAGTGCTTAAGATAATCAGTCCTAGTCAACTGCAAGTTTGGACACCAGCTTTCTCTTTCCAGACCCTCATGGCCAGGAGAGACTGGAGTTACCCTCAACAGTGAATGCTTAAGATGGCAAGATAGGGTGGGAGCCAAGGTTCTGTCAACTAATATTGTTATTGTATCTTGGCCCTTGAACAACGAGAGGAGGAGCCATGATTCCCTAATCATGCAATATAAAGCCATCGAGCCCAAGGGTTGGAGTCTCTTTCTTAGAATCTGCAATCCAGGCCTGCTAGACTTCTATGCACAGCCCTAGCAGGTCTGGTATATGGAATGATAGGCTATTTGCATTGATTTCCATGACACCCATTGACTTAGGGTCTCCTTCTTCCTTTATAAGATACTACTCTACTGTACTAACTTCTTACCACCTGTTCACCCCCTTCCCACTAAAATAATAGATGGAACAGTAAGTATAAACAAATTGTAAGCATTTACAAACTTTACTTTTTAAATCTTGGAGACAAAAATTTCTCCAATTCTTTATCTCTTTGCCAACAGAATTAGAAAGTAGTTAAGGAATATTTGAGACTAAAACCCTAAACCTCAGTTTTTCAGCCTCCGGTACTCTTCTGCCTATATTGCTATGCTACTGAAATCCAGCTCTGGCACGTGATTAGATTCTATTGGATCAGAGCAGCAGTAACAACAGTAACAACAATAATGTAGACATCATTTTCAAAAGTGCTTTTGACGAGAGCTTCAAAATATTATCTTATTTAATTTTCATGAGTACCCTCCAAAGAAGCTATTATATTTGTGTTTTACAAGTGAGTGAATTGAAGCTCAGAGAGGATAAGGAACTTGTCTTTGCATACATAACAAAAGATGATCAATCTCTAAATCAAACCCAAATCTAACCTCAGATTCCAAGCATTAAAAAAAGATTTTCTACCACCTTTACACTCTGGAGGTGAGAGGGATATCCGGATCTGCCATGTTACCCCAGTCTCTATTCATGTCCTCAATATGTTGTGAAACCTACTTTATATTAAGAAGCTTATGCTTTATTTTTCTTTAAATATTTGAGGCATTGCCTATGTAGTTACTGGCCAAATTTTTTATAGAAATATTATTTCTTAATACTTCAGCCATACAAAAAAATCATTTTCAGTAATAAATGTATTTGAAGTTCATTTACAAAAAGACCAGTCTCAGAAGCATTGATTGAACATATCTACACCTCTCGAGTATGACCAGTTATCTGATTTCTAAGTTCACTATACTTTTGAAGCATCAAACAGCATAATAGCAGAGCTCATTGATGGAGGCTAGTGGTGGTAGATGACCACTCTTTTATCCTAGTAAAACTATCATTTTATTTTGTTTTTTAGGTTGTCTTGACAGATGAGGGAAGTGACAGAAAAATAACAAGAGCTGATAGGAAAACTTAAATTTGAGATACGGGTAAATACTTCTACTACCCTCCAGAGACTCTATTGTTGTAAATTATATTGTTGTACATCATAATAGCTAATGTTTATGTTGATGACTTGGAGCCATTACATTCTATATAAATGCTCTCTTAAAAATGGTAAGAACACTTTAAATATACTTTAGAAAATTTTAATTACAGGTTAAATTGAATAGTAAACATTTTTATAATTATGAAGGCAAACCCTAAATTAGAAATCCATGATTCAGAGACACAAATTTTCTAGGGATCTCTACTTCTATAGTAGAGTGCACCAAACCCCATAAAGAACTGAGGCTACCATTTAATTTACTCCCAAAGTATTTTGGAGACATTTGGTGGACCTAACTTCATTCTTCTCTCCTTAGGTAGTTTGACTGTCTGTTCCTCCCTTTCTTCTTTAGGGTAGGAGGGAATGGGATTTGGAGTCAGTTCAGGTGACAATGATTCCCAGCAATGTAGTCTTGGGCAAGATTTTCACTTCCCTTTACAAGAATGTGGTAACTACAGAGTTTGTTTGTTCGTTTGTTTGTCACCAAACAATGGCGAAATGATTTCCTTTTCCACTTGTTATAGTCATTGAACTCTTCTGTGGGGACCTTCTTCATATGATCAGACCACATCCTCTCACCACAGAAGTGGACGACATGACCCAGGCCTGGCCAGAGCACATTGTTCAAGTGATGGGTTCAGATATGAGGATGTGATCCAAGCCAAAACAATTAATCTTCAGGGCTTTTTTTTCTAGAGTTTTCAGAAAAAAAGGCACTCTTTCTACCTGTTGGAATTACTAGCTATGGGGGTAATATCAGCCTGGAACTTCAGTGTTCATCCTTGATACACTGGAAAGAGCCTATCTGAAAATAAAGCCAACTCAGAGGGAAACAGAGCTGAGACACAAAGATGAAGTGCCAGAAAAATGATGATAACCTTCGACCCTGTGGACTCAGCCAGGCCTGAAGGCAATATCATAGGTTTTCCAGTTATTTGAGCCAACTAAATTCTCTTTTACTTAAAATAGCTGGCATTGGATTTCTGGCAATGTCATCTAAAAAATCCTTATTCATATATTCCCTAAATGTCATTTTCTAATTTATAAAATGGTGATGCAATTCACTATGTCATCGAGTAAGATTTAAATAAAATGGTGAATGCCAATGACAGAGCACACATTGCATCCTCAATAAATGAACTCTGAATTCAACAATGAAGTGCATTTTCTCTACAACAGGAACTTTCACTGTGATTTCATTCTGCCCACTTCCCAGCTGATAGACGTTCTCGCCTCCCGTGGATGGGCCACTAGATGTTGGGCCTGCCTTTTCCAGGGCCAAGTTGGTCAGGATGCTTCATACTGCTCTTGGCAGGCAGATGTTCTTAGAAGAAAAGGTCTACGTCCTGCTGTGCCCTGGAATTATGAGACATCTCACCTAGAGAAGATAGAGATTTCCCAAGAAGACCACATTTAAAGCACAGATGAGCTGATTTTGGTCCTGATTCAGGAACATCTGGAGGAACAGCTGTGGATGACAAGAACATGTTTATCTCTTTTGAAAAGAAAAGTAGTGAAAAGGCAGGGAGTACACCGGGACAAAATAAGAGATCTCTTTCCATCATCCAAACTTGGAGTGGGAAATGATGAGTAAAAACACAGCTTATTTTAATTTTTTAATTCGACGATAGTAGACACACAGTGTTACATTAGTTTAGGTAAATCTACACCTGTGATTCCACAAGTCTATGCATTATGCTATGCTCTCAAGTGTGGCCACCGTCTATCTCATATGTAGATGACAAACTGATGGTTGTCAGAGGGGAAGGGAGGGGGGAAGATGGGCAAAATGGGTGAGAGGGAGAAAGAGATAAAAGCTTCCAGTTATAGTAGAGCTTGTTTTTAAATCAGATATTTTAATGAGTTGAGAAGGTAGAAAAGAGAACTAAAGTCTTAAAGCCATTAGCCTTTGTGCCTCCCACCCACAGCTAATATTAGTTATAAGGGCCTAGAAAGTATATCAGTATTTGATCTCCAAATATTTCCAACTGGCAAAACCTAAACTTCTTTCTTTTTAAGTTTTTTTGTTTTATGTTATTTATTTTTGAGACAGAGAGAAAGAGACAGAGCACAAGCAGGGGAGGGGCAGAGAGAGAGGGAGACACGGAATCTGAAGAAGGCTCCAGGCTCTGAGCTGTCAGCACAGAGCTCGATGCAGGGCTCGAACCCATGAACCGTGGGATCATGACCTAAGCTAAAGTCAGACACTTAACCAACTGAGCCACCCAGGTGCCCCCCTAAACTTCTTTCTTATTATTAGAAGGCTAACTCCCTTAGGATTACATTTGGGCAATTATGTCCTAAAAAAGTCCCTAAAATGTACTATACTTTCGTAAGTCAGTAGTTTTTCCTTTCTTTTGGCAAGATTTAAAAGACCATATACTATGACTTTTTCACAAATAAATTCAGTAGTTTGGGCTCAACTTCACAAACTTATGATCATGGCTTTTAAAAGAACTTTTTTTTAAGTGCCTGGCTCTATGGAGAGAGCCCAAATGTCCATGTCCATTGAGTGATGAATGGATAGAGACACACACACATATACATACAATGGAATATTACCCAGCCATCAAAAAGAATGAAATCTTGCCATTTGCAACAACGTGGATGGAGCTAGAGTGTATTATGCTAAGCGAAATAAGTCAGTCAGAGAAAGACAAATCCCATGATTTCACTCATATGTGGAATTTAAGAAACAAAATAGGTGAACATATGGGAAGAGGGGAAAAAAGAGAGAGGGAAACAAACCATAAGAGACTCTTAACAAGAGACAGCAAACTGAGGGTTGATGGAAGGAGGTGAGTGGGGAATGGGCTAGACGGGTGATGGGCATTAAGGATGACGAGCACTGGGTGTTGTGTGTAAGTGATGAATCGTTGAATCTACTCCTGAAACCAATATTGCACTGTATGTTAACTAACTAGAATTTCAATAAAAATTTAAAAAGAAAAGAAAGGTGATAAAAAAATAAATAATAAATTAGAAGTGCCTGCCTCATATTTACCCAAACTAGGAAAAATAAAATTTAAACCTCCCCTGGGGGAAAAAAAGAGACTAGTTGCAGTTTTATGGTCTAAACTCTATGTATTTTTTTTTACTGCAGCCAAGTTACTGAGGTGTTTTTCTCACAGAAAAGTTAGAACCTGATCATAAACAAACTGTAAAGGCATGTTAGATTAGTTGTTATTATGCATTTTCTAATCCTCCTTCGCGTGGAGACTTTATAGAAGACAGTTCTAGAATACTCATCCATGCTAGTGAAAAGGAGAAATTCAGGTTTCTTTTTAAGAGGGAGTAAAAGCCTTGCAAAACATATGGGTTTAGCTTTATTGCAAACAGTTTCTAGACAAACATAGATGAGCGATTTCACAGCAGCAGGGCACCCATGTAAGTAAATACTGAACTGTGGGACTCAAAAAAACAAATTCAAAGAAAAACATTAATCAGCTTGAGTTTCTCCCCCCACCCCACAACATTCTAAAAGAATAAACAGATCAACATTAAGGAATGCTTTCAACAAGAACAACAAGCAAAGCACAGTTTCGTGTTGCCCTTGATAAAAATTTTCAGCTATTTAGAGACTTTCTCTTAGCTATTGTTCATTTTGGGTCATCATGTATGTGAAATAGTCAAACATCAAAATACTGTAATGTCCTAATTACTTTGCCTTTGAAATATTGCCTATTCAACTTCTGGTTGACCCAGAAAATATGCTGCACCCCTTATTGGATGAAAGTAGGTACTAAGTGTATACCTGACTCAGAGAGTCGCTTACATACCAATATTCAGAGTTCCTTACTGAGAAGTACTTTTTTTGTAGAAAGACATGATAAAGAGTCTCAGCTTGAGATCTTACAGTAACTAAATATACAACGTAAAGCAGAGACTTAAAATATTCTGAGTAATCTAGGTTTGAAACATTTTCATCTAAAATAATTAGGTAATGGGCAAGGAATAATTTTTGTTTCTTGGTTTATCACTGTAATTTTCCTCACTGTCTGCTTAGTGTAGCCAAAAATCTGTGCAAATGTAGCTGTTCTGAGAACCACACACCCGGACTCCAGGCACCCATTAGACAATGTTCAGCAACTCTCATCTTACCAAGCAGAAGACAGGGTCACTGGCTCAGTTCCTCTGTGGCCAATCATTTCCATACTTTTCTTCTTGAGATAATTTTGCTTACATGCAAAGACATTCATTGCAGGGTTAAAATGGGGAGCAACTTTCTGACATAAAAGCAAAACTGTATATGTTCCTAAAATAGCATTACTGACAATGAGGCTAATGCATTTAGATTATTGAGTGGCCCATGTTAATTTGAACCTGTATTTGAATGTCGTTTTATACATGTCTTGTTTCGGGCTAAAGGTTGTATGTAATGGTAATTGTTAATGCCAGCGATGCTTTTATTTTATTCTCACAAATAAGTATAAACACATACGAAAAGTTCAGTAAATTGTAATAGGTAAATAATTTTTCAAACACATTTTATCGGCATTTATGAAAACCTAACCCCTGTTCAAAAAGTTTTCTCACTAAAAAGATTGCATGAAAAAAATAACTTCTCAATAAGACTACCATTTTCAGTGTTGAGATTAGAGATCTATCTGGTAGGTAGATATAATTTTCTAGATCAAAGGCTTGTATAACTTAATATTACTGAAAACTGATCATCTTAAATGTGTATGTGTGTGTGTGTGTGTGTGTGTGTGTGTGTGTGTGTGTGTGTGTTGGTAAACCCAACTTTAGAAAAAATAAGCATTCTTATTGGCTTAGTTTTATATTATTTTTATGATTCCTTTTATATTAAATCTTTACAACACTTAATAAGCAATCATTTTTCTACCATTAAGGATTCCTAGTAATAAGCATTTTCAACTATTTGAGAATATGTTACAAATGAGATTTTGTAAACTATTACAGAGTAATCCTTTGGAGAATGGTATTAGTTACCTAGTTTTTGCTTGTATGACAAAAAACAATTAGCAACTTTCCACAGTCAAATAGCTAGTTTTTGAAAAGAGTTTTAGTAGTTATGATCATGTGTACAGTTTAAAATGCCATTTAAACAATATTACAACAGTGAAAAATATTTTAAATCATTTTAGCTGCAATATTCTCTTTTCAACAAATCATGCTATTTAATTTTTTTCTGACCTTTCTTCTAATTCTCTACCTGCTTACAACATTTTAAGTAGATTTATTTACAAACCATGCTTTTGTGAGGAATCTGTATATACCATAAGGCATATTTAAATGTCTCCTATTATTATCTATGCTGTTTGCTATTGTGTTTCCGTGTTCTTGGAGGGCTCTGTATGTATTTGGGAGAAAATAGATTGAAATATGGTTCACTTTTCTCCGTGTAGGTGATCTAGAGGTTTATGAGATGAAAGAGAAGATAACATTGATGCTACTCTTTTCATGTCACTGCCCAGTATTATAGCTGCATGTTTAGCCTTTGTTATAAATGATGCAGCTAGCTCAATATAGTGAAGGTCCCAGAGCCTGTGCTACATGACATGTCTAATACTAGGAGTCCGGAAGGTCAAGGAAGGTCACCATTCTTCCCAGAGTGAGTGGATAGTAGTCAAATCATCATACATAGCTACTCTAGAGTCTAGAGCAATTTAAAGAAATATTTTCAGCTCAGCCTCTTAGGGAGTCAGTGAAGAAGAAAAGCAACAATTCATCTGTAACTACTTAGAATCCTGGAGTATGTTAATAACTATTCCTATGGAGAAGCATTTTACGAAACAGTTTACTATCCATGATACACTTATTTTTAACTAAGGACTAGAATTGGCAAAGTTTGTCTTTGTCTGGAAAGTTTGTCTTTGGTGGCTAAAAGACAGGTGCCAATACAGTTCTGTGAAGGCTCTTGAACTCTCTGAGGATGACAAAAAAAAAAAAAAATCAACTAGAAAAGCTATCAAAATTATGAGTTAGCTAGAAGTCATTCAAGAAATAACTAAGTGAAAGCTTTTTTAAGATGTATTTACAGATAGAAGTAGAATAAATTTAGCTAGAAATTAAAATACAGATTTCTTAAAAATATCTTCATGATGTTCTGCATTTATGTATTGTTAATATCCACTTTGATTAATTTCTCTACTTGGTTCTGTTTACATAATTTTAAAATGTGTCTAACTAAAGGGATCATAATAATTACTCCAGAACCGTCAGCCCCTTTGTGTCTCCAGCAGCAAAGAATGGTATGCTTTAGTATTTTAAGTTATTTAATTTCTAACTAACAAAATATTTTAAAACTAATATAGATTTTATAGTCTATTTTATAGTCCAAATAACACTATATTTAATCATGGAACACATTCTTTTCAATAATTTCTTCTGAATATGAGCACTCTGAGTAAAAGACAATCAGATAAAGGCATTAAATTTTTGTGAAGAGATTTCACTAGGAAACCATCTAAGAGTTTATTGTGTGACTCATTAAGGATTTATTCAATATTTACAATGAATTGTCCATTTGACTTACTATCTAGAGGGAAAATGGCACTAGATTACATGATGGAAGTTTAGGGGCCCATAAAAATTAAGATTTCAAGAAATACTGTATTTGCTTTCAAATAGCTTATCATTTTAGATCAGTGAATTAAAATCTCAGTGAAACACAATATGCTGTTATATATAAAGAGCTGATATCATAAACTATTAGTGTGGGATGCGTTGCACAGTGGTCTTGATTTACTTTGTCAAGAATCTAATCTTCAGTATCTTTAACAACTGGTAGCAGGGAGGTGTGAAACCACATACAGGTAAGGTCATAAGTTCTCTCCCTAAAGTCTTAGCTTTAGAAGTTTCTTGAACTGGGTTAGGTTGAGTGGGAAGTGACAAAATATGTAAAGAAGTAGTTTAATTTACTAGATATTCTGATTGAAACAAAGACTACTTCTCTCTCTCTCTTTCTCTCTCCCTTTTATTTTTCTCCCAATCATTGTTATTGAGTAATGCATATTTTGTAATATGGAAAGATGTGTGGCCATATCTGTGTGGATTCAATACAGACATGTTCACTGTCAACATTTCATTTCTCTCTATATTCTTTCTAATTTAGACCTAAAACTGGCTTAGCATAGGATGCTGAGGTTGCCTATGAGAAAGAAAAAAAATTTCCTCTTCTTTCCATGTCTGTGTTTGGAAATAATAAATCTATTGTATAACGTAGTAAAAAATAAATTAGACTGGGAATCGATTGAGTATGGATTTAATTTCAGGTCTACTTATAAGTAGCCAATAATTAGCAGGGTGACTATGAGCAAGTTATTTCACCACTCTTCGTCTGGGTTTCCCTATTTGTTGAAGAGGTTGGATGGAGAAACTTCTAAGACTTCTGTCACTGCTGCGATTCTCTGACTCTAAGAATTTACTGAGTTAGCCCTCTGTAAGCATTGTGGACAATACAGAAATAGTATTAGATATTATCTCTGCCCTCAAGGCCTTTGCAATCTAATCATGATTGAACAATAAGGCTAATATGACAAGTTGCTGGGAAAAAATACAAATCTAATAGATACAGCAGCTGTATGCTTTGTCTCCTAAGAGCTTTGTAAAGAGCTCTCTCTTTTCTGAAACACCCCTCATTCCAAGATACCCCACTCTCCCGGTTTTCCTCCTACTTCACCAACTGCTCCCTCTCATTCACTTTGCTGACACCTTTTTTCCTCACTAAGCATTTCTGTTCCTTGTGTGAGACCTCTTCCATCTTTGCATACTTTCTCCATATATGATCTTATTGATACTCTTGCCTTTAAATGCTATCTATATTCCGCTGATTCTCACATCTATGTTTAGCCTAGATTTTTCCTTTGAGCTTCTGGCTCATGTTTTAAACTACCTACTTGATCTCTTCATGTGGTTGGTTTATAGAAGCTTTGATTTTAACACATCTTATACCAAATTCTTGCTTTCTCTCCTCTCTCAGTCCTCTTAGTAAATATCAAGTCCATCCATCTTACCATTGTTGTTCAAGCCAGAAATCTTAGACCCATTCTTGACTTCTTCCTTTCTTTCTTGCTTTCATGGCCAAGCTATCAGTATATCCTGTTTCTTCCTCTGAGGTTTATTGTGCCCCTATTCACTTCTCTTCATCACCACCCTGCCATCTTGGTCCAGACAATTACTCTTTCTCATTTGGACCATCACAGAACACTAATTGACATTTCACATCCACTCTTGTCATTTACAGTTTTTTCCCAAACAGCAGTTGGAGTAATCTTCTTAATACAGAAATCAGATTATATCAAACATCACAGCACAGTTTGCACATCACTCTTGAAAATTAAGCATTTTGCCATGGCCAGTAAAGCCTTGAATAATGAAGTCTTGGACCGGCTCTATGGTTTCATGTTGCAGCTCCTTCCCAGGGCCCTTTCCTCACACTCAAGCTCCACTAGCTTTTCTTTGTTCTGTGAACAACCCAGGTTCTTTTCTGCCTCAAAGCCTTTGCATTTTTTTTTCTTCCTTCTGCCTGGATTACTTTTCCTTCTATCATATGCAAGACTGACTCTTTCTCATCTTTCTTTCCATCAAGTTTGTCACCTCTTTAAGAGGTTTTCTGGGGCCTCCTGTCTAATATAGTTCCCTTCCCTATTAGTCTTAACAACATTTGCTACCCCTTTCCACTGCACTCATTACAACTTTTATTTATTTATTTGTTTGTTTATTTATTTTTGTAGATAGTCCTCCTGAGGCTGACACTATTAGATAACTACCCAATATTCAGCCCTACTTCTTATTAAGAAACACTTGATAGTCTTTGGGTGACCACTGCACCCAGATAAACAAAATTACCCACTCTCCTAAGCTCTCTTGCTGTGAGGGGTGGCAATGTGATACAGGTCTGGTCACTGAGTCATCAGCTGATGACTTCAGAGGAAGGTCTTGCTTACCTGTACTTCTGGGGAGTTCTTGCTTACAAATATCCTCCTCCTTCTAGAACTCCTTTCTCATTCCTACATGAAGTATAGACTTGATGTCTGGATATTCAATAGCAATTGTGCAATCATGAGTATGAAAGTCATGAACTAAACTTGATGGAACAGAAAGAGAAGAGTCTGGGTCTTTGACAACAAAAGCTCAGTTATACTAGGCCTGGACCAACTTACTTTGAATCTTTTGTTAAACTTATATCCCAAGTGCTTACAGCATTGATTTCTAGTTTTTTTGTTATTTGACCATCTATGCATTCTTAACAGCTGTATTTCTTTCTCGAATGCAACTGTACAAGAACAGCAACCATAACATCTTGTAGCCCCAGCATGCTGGCAAATGCCTGATGTACAGTAAGCTCTTAATTAATATTTGTTAATCTGGGTGCCTGGGTGGCTCAGTCGGGTAAGAGTCTGACTTTGGTTCAGGTCATGATCTCACAGTTTGTGGGTTTGAACACTGCGTGGGGCTCTGTGTTGACAGCTCAGAGCTGGAATCTGTTTCCGATTTTGTGTCTCTGTCCCTCTCTGCTCCACCCCCCCCCCCCCGCCTTGTTCTCTGTCTCTCTGTCTCTCTGTCTCTCTCTCAAAAAAAAAAAAAGAAAAAAAAACATTAAAAAAATTTTAAGTTAAAAAAATATTTGTTAATTTAAGTCTACAATTTGAAACATAAAAACAACTACAAAAAAAAAAAAAAGCCAAAGCATACCTTAGGGGAGAATATTTTCAGCATATATGACAGAAATGATTTAATATTTTTAAAATATGAAGATTTTATAAAGCAGTAGGAAGACCATTATGATTACAGCAGATAAATGAGCAAAATATACAAAAACACCATTCACTTGAGGTAATAAGATTAATAAATTAAATAAAGAAAGAATATTATGAATAATGAAAATAATAAGGATTAAAAATAATAAACTGGCATATTTAGCAAAATATTTGAAAGAACTGAATGTTGTAAAATGCAAAGTGAAACTGATAATTTTAATTCACACTGTTTACAGTATAAGCTGGTTCAACATATTTGGAAAGAATTTTAGTGTTACACACCAAAAACTCTAAAAGTTATTTCCCTTTGATCCAGTAATCCATTTCCTTAGAAGGAAACTGTGAAAATGGACAATGTTTTACACAAGAAAATCATGATTGCATAATTATGTATCATATGGAAAGAGAGGAAGCAGTTTAAATATCACTCTAGGGTTGCCTGGGTGGCTTATTCAGCTAAGCATCTGACTTTGGCTCAGGTCATGACCTCACAGTTTGTGAGTTTGAGCCCCACATCGGGCTCTGAGCTGACAGCTTGGAGCCTGGACTCTGCTTTGGATTCGGTGTCTCCCTCTCTCTCTCTCTACCCCTCCCCTACTTGCACTCTGTCTGTCTGGCTCTCTCTCTCTCAAAAATAAATAAACATTTTAAAAAAAATTCAAAAATATATCAAACTCTAGAAGAACGGTTGTCCCTTGACTTCCCTAACATATTATGTGGCCGTTAGATTTCACTATGAAGACTTTGTAGAAATATAAGAATGATTCTTCCAGGTACTGGCACAACTGAAGAAGTGGGCATCAGAGTCTTCTCTTTGGCAGGTCATGGATGACCGTGGTAAGGCCTTCTTTATGGGTACCATAGGTGGTGCCATCATTTAAGCAGTCAAAGGTTTTAAGAATTGTCCAGTAAGTCATAGAATATGGGGGATTTGATTATATTGCAACCAGAGCACCACAGTTAAGAAGTAACTTAAAATGTGAGAAGACCTAAAGTGTGCTCAATATCTTAACAGTAGCCTTACAAGCAGTGAAACACGGAGCTAGGCAGGGTTGGGTCAGTAGTGGTGGGCAACACTCTCTCAGTTTATCACAAAGAACTGGAATCGTGTTGATGATTCCTTCCTCTGCCCAATATTCCAATGGTGTTCAGCTTGCTGGAGATCTTTCCCCATTGCCTCTAGCCCAGTTATGCCCTTGCCACTCATACACTTCAGGAAATCTAATAATTAATAACCCTGAGGTCCCAAGGTTGACATGCATAATATCATATAAATTGTCTTCTAAATAACTAACGCACGTGGATTTGAAATAAGCATCTGTTTTCTCCATCCTAAGAGTTTTGTGATCAATTAGGAAATAGCTATTTCCTAATTAAGCATTTGAGCAAGTATTTTGGCATTGGCTTAGGTAGGCACTGTAAGCTGGCAATCTGGATAATTCAAAATTCAGTCCTTATTTCAAACTATCCTAACTCAAAATCACTTACATAGTATCAGAAAATGTTTCTTACGATGTTGATTTACTCTGATGAAAACATACCTATGAAGTTGGAAAATATAGGAAGGAATGGAAGAAAAGAAAGTGGCTAAGTGGAATGGGTGAATTGCTGATTCTGTGATGTATGAATGAAACAAATAATTATCCAAATGACTCTTTGTAGGATTCAATTCAGAGAGTAATCAGCTCAATTGTATTTCCTTCCTCTGAATAGTTTTTCCTGTTTTGTGCACGATCTGGTTCAGTTGAGACTAAGGTAATTCTAACTTATTTTATTATTTTATTTTATTTTATTTTATTTTATTTTATTTTATATTTTATCACTTGGGCTCCTGTTTTTTGTCTACACAAGTCAAATTAAATGGTGAATTCTGTCCGTGAAACAATTTAATAAAAAGAGCTGCCATTTACTGAAGGTCTATTAGATACCCATCTTTTCCTGTGGATTATCTCAATTAACCCTCACAATAGTTCTGAAAGCTAGATGTTATATTATTATTGAGTATTTCATAAGTAAAGAATCAGAGGCTCAAAAAGTTAAATTGTGACTCCTGACAAGGGACTCTGGTTTATCTGGTTCTAAAGACCATGCTGTTTGAATCCCATATGCAGCCTTTAAAAGAATTTTTTTTTCTTTTCTTTTTTTTTTTTTTTGAGACTTAGCTTTGCCTGTGAAGATGCAATTTTAGCTTTTTATTAAAGACAAGGGTGAAGAAGAGTTATTACACATGTATGGCATTTGCAGATCTTAGTATCTCTGGTTTAGGAAAGAATTGTAATCTTGCCACTCAAGATTCCACCTACCTCTGGTAAAAGGAAGATTAGAAGATTGGAAAATTTGACATGACTTTGATGTGTTAAATGCTAAATAGTGCTGCACAGGATGAAAATTCTTTGGAAGAAGACCACGGGTATAACTATTTTTGCAGGTGTTTTAGAGCAAAAATCTGTTCACTCAGTAATTCCACATTTTTGGGAAGGACATAACTAGGAAAAAGTTTAGTTTTTTTTTTCCAAGGAAGCATCATGAAAATGCCAGAAATATAGAGGTAATTATTTTGATCAAGCTTTTATGTTACTCATTATGATGGCAAAATCAGTTTGTACCATAGAGAATCATTTGTCAAAAAGCTTGGAAATATGGCACATTGCTAATTGTAGCAAAAGCAATTACATTTGCTTTCTTGATTGAGAAGAAAGAAAATGAGTATTACCCATTAATTAATAAAACTACAAAGAGTCTCGATTCAAATACACATTTATTTTCTTGGTAAATACAAGGTGATTTGACATTTGTAAAATCCCATGGCAATCTGGGTAGAGAAGTCCAGACTTTCTCAATGTCAAGGGAAAATAAATTTAAAGTTTATTAGTGACTCATTCAATGAAATGCATAGAAAAAAAAATTAGAGGTTTCAAGAGGGAAAACATTAATCTACCAGGACAAATGGAATTGTAGAGGAGAAAGGACCCTCGTTAGAAATCTTTAACATAGTCTTGAAACATAGCTTTGTATGTTAGCTATAATCCAAATTACAGATCTGTGTTTAACCAGATGACAACTAAGGTCATGATCTGAATTGTCCAAACAGATTGATCTAGACCTTTGATGAGGCCCTGTTAGCCTTGGGACTTCCCTAAGCCTCTGAGTTGACACACAGAGAAGCACTGAATATCCTGCGACTGCATGGGCAAGTCTGCTCCCAAATCAAGCTAATTTCTTTTAAAACCAAGGAATAATTTCCATTAAGCATGTGAGAGTTCTTTTAGAAACTTTTTGTGTGGGCTGTAGCTCATTTTCATTCCAGGGTTTTTTTTTTGTTTTGTTTTGTTTTTCCATCACTCAGGACAATTCATTAGAAAATCCACCAAATTTATTTGAAGTAACCAATTAATCCTTTGAGAAGCAACAATTAATATGCAAATTGCACCACATTAAGAGTCTCAGGAGGAATGGATTAAACTGAAAATATACAGCCCTTCAGAAATTAGAAAAGACATGGTTTTACTGTCACAGCTTTTCAAAATCCTTGTGATTTTTTTTCCTATGGTTCATTTTATTACCTCCTTGCCTAGAAATACCAAAACAAATGACCATGCCTGTCTTAAATGCATTACATCAGGAGACTAATAGAAGGATATTAAACATGATAGTCATATTGACGAAAGACCTGATGAAGCAAATAACAATATACATAAATAAATATGAATTCATAACAGAGTAATTACATCAAAAAGTAAATAATTATCATTGCCATTTCCTTCTCAGAAGTGCTTACAGAGAGATAAAGGACCGAGGTCATTTTGAGAACATCACCAACCAAGCAACATCTTTACTCGTGCGTGCAAATTCTGTGGTACAATCAGTTTTTAAATGTTTGTGGCTTTTTTTTTCCTGACAACCAGATAATGTGAGGGAGATACTAATATTATCAACAAAACACTTTCAAAATGGTATCCAATACTCACTGTGTGCTTTCTATATACAATTTACTGCTCAGTGATTGGCCTGTCATCACCACCTCACAGCAGCTGTGTGAAATAGGAATTGTCATTCTTGGCAAAGTGATGGACCTGGGGCCGCCCAGGTAGCAGAGTCAAGATCTGAGCCCAAAGACTGAACACCGGAGACCATGTTTCTCACGACTGTGTTACTTCTAAGAAAGGTGCCGGAAAATATCACAGGCACTTTTTTCTGAGATTAAGCAGTAAGCTGTTAGAAGCCTGGAAAGATGAATATTGCTGTTTAGATCATTGCCATCATGGTTACTTCTTGCCATTATTATTCTAAATATGCAATAAGAAATACGCCATAAGGATGAATACACAAGAGCTTTCTTTCCCACTGAGCTCAAGGAGTTTGAAATATCATCATCTCATGATCTTACCTTACATTTTCTCAGTAAGAGATTGGAAGAAGCCACATTCTTCCTCAGAGTGTGAATAAAAAATATTGAGTTGTCTATGGAGATATCGGTAGCTGATATTTGCAAAAGAATTCCATTAATTATCAACATTACTCTGGAAAATAGTTACTTTCCACAGAACTACCCAATACTAGATTCTCTTTCTTTGTTTTTTGCATACCTACCATGATTTCCTTATCATTAACATTACTGTCGTCATCATCATCATCATCATCATCATCATTTTCATCTTTTCCCCCAAAATTTGAGACAACTGCTCGGACTCTATCCTTCCGGCACAGACGATTTTGGCATAAAGTATTAATTAATTCAACTAACAAGCAACCGTTAAGCATGTATCCCATGCAAAATACATTAGATGCTTTGTAAGAATAATTTTAAAATTCTCTTTCAAGGCTGCAATTTCATTGGGTCAACAAATCATATCCACCATTATAATACAAGGATTTTTCAGATGAGTACTTCTAAAAGTTACAGAATTATATAGGAGTTCATAGGTTATTTCCAAGCAGGAATTAGGGATAGCTAGGAGGGAAACTTGAGAGTAGTCGTTGAGAAGGGGGCTTTTAAATTGAGTTGAATTTGAATTGAATTGTGAGAAGAGTAAGTTGTGTGTGTATGTGTGTTTATGTAAATCTGTTTTTTATGTAATAGCTTTGCTAATTTTTCCCTTAAAGTTGGAAGAGTCTTTTATAAAAAAAAAAAAAAAATACTGTGCTAGGCAGCCAGTCTAGCACAGCTTAAACCGTAGCTCTGTTGCTTAGTCACTGTGTGATCTCAGGCAAATTATTATGTTCTGTTTCCTCATCTGTAAAATGAAGATGATGGTAATATCTATATCTCATAGGGTTCTTCTGATAATTAAATGAATTAATGTGAGTAAAGCAACAATCACAATGCTTGGCACTATGTAAAAGTTAACTACTAGAATTATTATTTAAGTAGGGGTGGCAAATTCTAATCAGTGGTAGGCATTTAAGATGTATAGGTATAAGGCAAGAATTGTTTTGTATGTTTTAGCAATAGGAAGGAGGGCACTGTGAACTTAAGAAATGGCAAAAGCACAGATATGGAGAAATTGGGCTCATTTAATGCAACATTTCCATTTTGTTTTGTCTGGAGGAAAGTGTGTGTTTACTTTGGACTTTAAATCATGTTATATCCTATTTATCATGAGATATATTTATAGGTCAAACAAAGATAAAGTTTTTGAGGACTCATAAACATTAAATGTTGAGTCCTACTCTTTGCCTTAGAAAGTCTTACCATCAACAAAACTAAAAGGCAACCGATGGAATGGGAGAAGATATTTGCAAATGACATATCAAATAAAGGGTTAGTATCCAAAATCTATAAGGAACTTATCAAACTCAACACCCAGAAAACAAATACTGCAGTGAAGAAATGAGCAGAAGACACGAACAGACACTTTCCAAAGAAGACATCCAGATGGCTAAAAGATACATGAAAAGATGCTCAACATCACTTCATCATCAGGGAAATACAAATCAAAACCACAATGAGATACCACCTCACACCTGTCAGAATGGCTAAAATTAACAACTCCGGAAACAACAGATGTTAGTGAGGATGTGAAGAAAGGGGAACCCTTTTGCATTCCTGGTGGGAATGAAAACTGGTACAACCACTCCAGAATACATTATGGAGTTTCCTAAAACATTTAAAAATAGAACTACCCTATGACCCCAGTAATTGCACTACTAGGTATGGATCCAAAGGATACAAAAATGCTGACTAGAAGGGGCACATGTACCCCAATGTTTATAGCAGTGCTATCAACAATAGCCAAATTATGGAAAGAGCCCAAATGTCCATCAACCGATGAATGGATAAAGAAGATGTGGTATATATATACAATGGAATACTATTTGGTGATGAAGAAGAATGAAATATTGCCATTTGCAACAACATGGATGGAACTAGATGGTATTTTGCTAAGCAAAATAAGTCAGAAATATAGATATCATATGATTTCATTCATATGTGGAATTTGAGAAATACAACAGATGAACAGAGGTAAAAGGAAGGAAAAATAAGATAAGAGAGGGAGGCAAACCATAAGAGACTCTTTTTTTTTTAATGCTTATTCATTTTTGAGAGAAAGAGACAGAGCTTGAGTGGGGGAGGGGCAGAGAGAGAGGGAGACACAGAATCCAAAGCAGGCTCCAGGCTCTGAGCTGACAGCCCAGAGCCCAATGTGGGGCTTGAACTCACAAACTGTGAGATCATGACCTGAGCTGAAGTCGGATGCTTAACCGACTGAGCCACCCAGGCACTCCCATAGGAGACTCTTAAATACAGAGAACAAACTGAGGGTTGCTGGAGGGGAGGTGGGTGAGGGAATGGGTTAAATGGGTGATGGGCATTGAGAGGGGGCACTTGTTGGGATGAGTACTGCATGTCATATGTAAGAGATGAATCACTGGGTTCTACTCCTGAAGCCAAGACAACACTGTATGTTAACTAACTTGAATTTAAATTTAAATTAAAAAAAATAATAATAAGGGGTGCCTGGGTGGCTCAGTCAGTTAAGAGTCTGACTTTGACTCAGGTCACAATCCCATGGTTCATGGGTTCGAGCCCCTCATTGGGCTCTGTGCTTATAGCTGAGAGCCTGGAGACTGTTTCAGATTCTGTGTCTCTCTGTCTCTCTGTCTCTCTCTCTCTCTGCCCCTCCCCTGCTTGTGCTCTGTGTGTCTCTCTCTCAAAAATAAATAAACATTAAAAAATTTTTTAAATAAATAAAAAAAGTAAAAATAATAAAAATAAAAAAGAAGTCTTACGTTTTTGATGAGACAGTAAGAGCAAACAGAGTCCCCACTATTGCCTACCTGAAGTGGATAAAGAACTAGAGATAAAACAGGGTCGAACCCACTGAAAATTAATTGTTCCTTTAAGAGGATTGAAAACAATTATTTCTACTGTTCCACATGTTTATGTAACAAAAAGGCATTCTTATCCTTGTTCTTTCCAGAGAATAAAGACTGTTCTTCAATGCTACAGAACTGTATGTCTGATTCCTAACAGAGATTTTTCCTCTTTAGCAAGTACCCATCACTCTGATCACTTCGTGCATTTAATACTGTCAACCTAGGGGAAAGTGAAAGTCTGTTTCCAATCTTGTATTCTCAAAGCTTGTTGATTTATTTTTATAAGACTGCTCAGATTTTTATAGTAAAAAGCCACTTGAAAATCTTGTCTAAATACATTCAGGTGCATGCTAATTAATTTTTCTCCTGAAATTTGCACAACAAGAGAAACAGCTGGAGACACTTTATTAACTAATTGAAAATCTTGAGCTGGCGAGATACTTGGAAAAGAACAGAGGGGGAAACTAGCATGGTATGAAGGGAGACAAGTGTTCTTCCTGACAATGAGATCTAGTATTTATCCATTTGTCCATTGACTACTTCCTCTGCAAAGCTTCTGGCTCAGAAATAGACTGGAAATTAAATTAAATTGGTCTCTTGCATGATGCTCCAGAATGATAAATGTATGCACTTTTTGGTATTTGATATTTGATGGTTGATGCTGCTATATTATGCATGTCAGGTCACTTTGTTTCAAAAGACATGCAACTCAAAGTAGTTTAAACAGAAGGGAATTTATTGTCTCATTTAACTGGGAATTTCAAGGGTTGTTCTGATTTCCGGCATGGCAAGAACTCAGGTCATGTAGTATGGGTTCTATCTTGCTATATCTCATAACCCTCCTTTGTTATCTGGCCCGGGTACACTTTCTGGCTGGTTTTCTTTCTGTGGCGGGGAAGACAGCCCTCACAACCTCCAACTTAAATCCTTATGGCCTGAGATCTAAAAGGAAAAGGAAGCCCCTTTGTCTAAAATACATATGTCAATTCAGAGAGAAGACCCTGAAGGCTTGCTTACCTCAAAGTTCCTCTCACCTATGGTAAAAATCTTCTCAAGCTTTAACATATATACACATCACTTGATGAACTTGTTAAAATGCAGGCTCTAATTAAGCTTACTTTTATATCTGTTATATGGATAACTTAATTCCCAAGGCTAGGAATTAATAAAACGTGATTCATACTAAGGAAGGAGATGAACAATAATCAATGGAATAAATAGAAATTAAGAAACTGAATGAGGCTGTCATTTAAAAAGAAAAAGATTTATAAAAATTAAATAATTGAGACACCTGAGTAATAAATTGAAGTCTTGTGTAAACAGCAATGATTTTCTTTTCTCTTTGGGATCAAACAAGAGGAAAACTGGGCATCTCAGTTTCATTACTTAGTTTTATCCAAATGATAACTATAATTTACATTATGAGATTACACACACTCCCATTATATTTTCATAACAATTCTGACCAGACACTTGTTTGTAATTCTGTACTATCAAATGCATATGAGTCCCCTTACTCTGAGCAACA
This sequence comes from Leopardus geoffroyi, assembly GCF_018350155.1. Lineage (NCBI taxonomy): Eukaryota > Metazoa > Chordata > Mammalia > Carnivora > Felidae > Leopardus > Leopardus geoffroyi. The sequence goes on from NC_059338.1 coordinate 40,682,543, forward strand.
GCCTTGCTCTGAGGACCAGTAATATGGCAAGTCAGGTCCCTAACTTACTCCTGTCTAGTGAGAGAAGCTCGGAGCTTCCGCTGGTTTAATACTTGGTTGTTAAAATGGCTTTCATTTTGATTCCCTGTGTCTGGCCTGTCTCCATTTTTTGACCTTTTTTTTTTACTGGCTTTGGATTTCAGAGATCAGATATTTTGGTTCTGACACTGGCCATAAATCTAGGCCTGTGTCCTGTGCTATTGGTTTTATGTGATGAAGTTTCCATCTTCTGAGTCTGGATCTGATGGTATCTGGAAAATAATTACTTGAATCAGCTTTGTCTCGGTTGCTTCTCCCGGTTCATTTCTAAATTTTTTTAAAAAATCTGTTAGTCCTGATGCTGGTTGCACTGGTTTTGATTCCAGATCCAACATATCCATGATTCATAATAATTAATATTATGTTAATAAATATTAATATTAATAATGATAATACTGATGAAAATGATAACAAAAACTTTTATTTAAATATGTTAACAGAGTTAATTTTCTTAATAACCTTAAATATGCAATAGTATTCTTTTCATTTACAGATGGGGAAATCAAGGCACCAAGAAATGAATTGATTTGTCCAAGTTCACAGTGGTAGGAAGTAGTAGAGCCAGAATTTGAAGCAAGTGGTTTGGTTATAGAGCTTCCTAATATCAAGGAGAAAAATATGCTGTATAGTATTTTAATATTAATGACAATAATGCTAATCATTTATTATGTGTCATAGTGCCTTTCCATAATGATGATGATGGTGATGATAAGAAACGATATATAGAACTATCTAGTTTACAAGATCATTTTTTTTTAATTTTTTTAAATTTTTTTAATGTTTATTTATTTTTGAGACAGAGAGAGACAGAGCATGAACAGGGGAGGGTCAGAGAGAGGGAGACACAGAATCCGAAACAGGCTCCAGGCTCCGAGCTGTCAGCACAGAGCCCGACGTGGGGCTCGAACTCACGGACAGTGAGATCGTGACCTGAGCCAAAGTCGGCCGCTTAACCAACTGAGCCACCCAGGCGCCCCTACAAGATCATTTTTGTATGCCTTATTTCTACAGCAGTGTCTCTCACCTTCAGTATGGATACAGTTGGGGGTTGGCATGGTGGGCGTCAGACTCAAAAGACACGTGTAGACTTGAGACCAACTGCCTAACAGGGGTCACTATTTGGAGGAGACACTGAACACCCTGTGGGAGAAGATCAGAGACGGGGGCATCAGTGTTGTCTTGGAACTGGCAGACCGTGCTCTCAGCAAAAGGAAGTTGTTGGGTAAACATGCCCTTTTTAAGGGAATAGTTGTTGGGGTGCCTGGGTGGCTCAGTTGGTTAAGCGACCGATGCGGCTCAGGTCATGATCTCGCTGTACCTGAGTTTGAGCCCCGGATAGGGCTCTGTGCTGACAGGTCAGAGCCTGGAGCCTGCCTGGGGTTCTGTGTCTCCCTCTTTCTCTCTCAAAAATAAATAAGAACATTAAGAAAAAAATTTTTATAGTGAATATTTGTTGTCATTCAAGCAATTTATCAACATTTGTCCTTTCAATCATAAAGAATATTGTCACCGAGGGAAGTTCTAATGTGTGCAATTTCCTTGTTGTTGTTGTTGTTGCACATGCAGGGGGGTCTCAGGACCCCGTGCTGACTGGCACCCGCCCACCGCCACTGTCCTGCTGGCTTGTTGCTTCATCCAGTTCTGTCCAGGCTGCTTTCCAGAACTATTTCATTAGAATTTCCAGAGGTGGTTCCAGGCATAGGTATGCTTCAGAAGCTGCCCGAATCATTCTGATGAGCAGCCCTGTTTAAGAATCTCCACGATAGAATCACAGAACCAACCAGAAGGACTTGGGCAAAGTAAGCAAGCCGAACCTCGGAGAGATGGAGGGACCAGCCATTCACAGTGGCTGGCAGAGCTGGTGACAGGGCTCACGGCTTTCCTCACTGCCTTCATCTTCTGTTTGACTCTATGGGTATTCCCAGCAACAAGTGAGAGTACAGCCCTCCCCCCATTCCTCCTCTCCCGCTTTGCCCAGGGAGTGACCTCTCCCGCTTTGCCCTCTCCCGCTTTGCCCTGGGAGAGCTGACCTTTGACCCAATGTCCCCGCGACCACGAACAGCACTCTCCTTCGGCTTCCTTTCCACGCAGATTCTGGTTCCGGTCTCAAGTATTGATCATCCGGCTGTGATTGTCCAACCGCTACCCTAGCCAGTTCTCCCTCTATTCCCGTTTACCTTCTTGGAATGTGATTCTCTTCCCCCATCATTTTGGTTAAATATCTCATGTTTTTCAACATAAAATTTAGACCCCAAGGTAGGAGGAAGTCTGTTCTCAGTTGTTCTCTCTAGTTCTGAAAACCTTGCGGCCTGCTCAGAATCTGTAGTGGTTGCACCATGTTATACACAGCATTTCTCATGATAGATGGATCGTTTCAGTGAGTTTTTCTTTTATTTTTACCTGAATATAAATTAAAAGGAAAGTGGAGACATGCTTTCTCATATATTTTTTACTTCTACATACCAGATATTAACATAATAGTTTGACAAGGAAGATCTGCCATGGGCAAAGAAAGAGAGAACCTGAACCTTTGAAATATATAATCTGTTTCAGCTCTAAAATCATGTTAACTCTCCATTTTTGCCTTCACCCAAGGGGCATTGAAAGCCAAAACCTTGCAAAACTCAATTGGCCCCAGAGCTGAAGGGACAGCATATCCTAGCATTTGTTAGTATCAGGTGGTTAGACTTACATCTCTTATTTAGGTTTGCTCTGGCCCATAGTTAATTATCCATAAACCCTTGGATATAGTTTATCAGGACCCCAACATTTAAGTAACAAAGAAAAGAGAACATCTTCTCTGATTCAATATAGCACTGGAACAGAGTAAAGATGGGTGAGATGGATAAAAATCCAATTCTTTTACGTAAGGTTTCATATTAAGACATAGAAATTAGCATATAGGTTGCTGAAGATATTTTTAAGTTGTATTATTAAAAAAAAAAGAGGGGCATCTGGGTGGCTCGGTCAGTTAAGCGTCTGACTTTGGCTCATGTCGTGATCTTGCAGTTTGTGGGTTTGAGCCCCGCATCAGGCTCTGCACTGATAGCTCAAGAGCCTGGAGTCTGCTTTGGACTCTTGTCTCCCTCTCTCTCTCTCCCCCTCCTCCACTCACGCGCTCACTCTCTCTCTCTCTCTCAAAAATAAATAAACTTAAAAAAAATTTTAATTAAAATTTAAAAAAAGAAAAAGAATAAATGGGGGGGGAAGGTTTTTTCTAGCAGTATTACCTGAATAAGCATATCACTGAAAACAATTAGATATGAAGGTGGAAACATTTCACGTGCACTGCTGAGTCATAAGGTGTCTCTGGTGAGGCAGTCAGAAATCCTTAGAAGCCAGAAAATCAGTGAATGCCGAAACCCGTAAGGTAAGCACACTTTTGAGCCACTATTCTCTTGAGAACACACAAACCATGGTGACTTTGTGCTGACAATTCAATGGTCACATAAGATGCAGAATATACTCCAAAGCCTAGTTCTAAACTATACCTAACTGGAGATTCTAAAGTCTGATGCCAGGGAAATAATAAGAAAGAGAAATATTAAAGATAGTTGCTGAGAATTTTCCATTCCAAGTGAGGCTTTTAAATCTTATAAATGTAGGCCCTTAAACATCTAGGCCCTCAAGTGGTTTCACATCCTTAGTGTAAGCACAAACTAGAAATAAATTTATTCCTCAGAAGGGAACAGTAATGCGTCTTGCCTATCTTAACCTTGCAGGTAACCAGTGGGGGAAAAGCAAACCCTTGAAAATCTGTAACTATAATCCAACCCTCATACAGGTATATGGTCTAGATTTATCCCATTCGTGTGGCAAACAAAGAAATGGAAAACCTTAACTTGAAATTTTAGTGAAAATGGTCCTGGGGTTGTAATGCCTCCAGAGAGTCCCTGGCAGAAGCAAACACAATCTGTCTCAGGAGAATCTTTGTTTTAGGCCTCGAAATTCACACAGGTCAAGATTAGTGACACAAGTATACAAATATGACAAAATACACAAGGACATACAGTACCATACGTTAGAACCAGTAGAAAAACAAACAGACCTGAAGAGACTTTAAATATCAACACAGAATTTTGAAGAGGGAGTTGAAAGTATAACAGGAGAAGAAGAGACTATTAAAATGTTCTTTGTAGGTAGAAAAAAGAAAAAAAAAAAAAAAACAGAGCACCAAGAAGTGAAAAACAAAATAATTAAAATTTAAAGATGTATAAATGAATTCAACAGTAGATTTGACACAGCTTAAGAGAAAATTAGCAGAGTAGAAGACAGATATGAAGAAAAAATCTCCCTGGGATTCAGGAAAATGAAAGAAATATGGTTAAGATACATATAGGATATTAAAAAAGAAAAAGTATGATATAACCTAGTTATGGGCCCAGAAATTGATAGTAGAAAGATGATAGGGAGTTGTGGAAAATTACAAATAATGGCTGAGAATTTTCCAGAGTTGATCAGAGGTACCAATCCTTATATTCAGGAAGCTCATTAAATCTCCAACCATGGTAAATTAAGAGAAATGCAAAACTAGACCCATTACGTAAAATTGTAAATTGGGGGAGGGGTGGAGAGAAAAGGGGTAGGGAGAGCGATATTTTTAAAAGCAGAAGAAAGTAAAGAAAATTAAAAATGTAATTCAACTGGCATCTAACTTTCTACTAGCCAGATATGCAGAATCAAAATAATTGTCAAATTAGAGGGGTGCCTGGGTGGCTCAGTCGGTTAAGCGGCCGACTTCGGCTCAGGTCATGATCTCGCGGTCCGTGAGTTCGAGCCCTGCATCAGGCTCTGTGCTGACAGCTCGGAGCCTGGAGCCTGTTTCAGATTCTGTGTCTCCCTCTCTCTGACCCTCCCCCGTTCATGCTCTGTCTCTCTCTGTCTCAAAAATAAATAAACATTTAAAAAAAATTTTTTTTAATAATTTTCGAATTAGAAGGCACTGAAACTATCTCTCACAAAGGAAAGCAACATAAGGATAGTTTTAGGTAAACAAAAACTGTCAGAATTTGCCTCTAGTAGAGCCTCTCGCAAGGAGGTCATTTGGGCAAAAGAAAAATGTTCCTAAAGATCTAAAATGTAAGAAGGAATGGAGAACAAAGAAATTGGTGGGTAACTCTAAAAGAATATTGAAAGTCTAAAACAAAAATAATGTTTAATTTTTTAGATTAAAAAATAGTGTTGAAGTTAGGAACATTGTGAAAATAATCCAAGGATGCTTAGAGCCTATATTTTGTTAAAATAAGTGTGCATATTAAATTGTGGGGGAATGCTAGAAGAATAGGAACATAGCGCATAGCTTCCAAGCTGAAAAGGAATCAAAAGGAATATATAAATCTTATTCACTTGAAAAGAGTTCAAGAGGGGCACCTGGGTGGCTCAGTCAGTTAAGCGTCCAACTTTGGCTCGGGTCCTGATCTCTCAGTTCGAGCCCCCTGTTGGGCTCTGTGCTGACAGCTCAGAGCCTGGAACCTGCTTCAGATTCTGCGTCTCCCACCCTCTGCCCCTCCCACACTCACGGTCTGTCTTTCTGTCTCTCTCACTCAAAAATAAATAAACATTTAAAAATTTTTAAAAAATAAAAAAGAAGTCAAGAAAGGAGAAAGACAAAAGCAAACAGTTCACATGTAAACACAAAATAATATTGGAGAAACAAGTCTACATATGTCAGTCATAGTAAATATAAATGGGTTAACTCTCCATTTAAGAGAGAAAAATTGTCAGGTTTTATTGAAAGAAAGAAAGAAAGAAAGAAAGAAAGAAAGAAAGAAAGAAAGAAAGAAAGAAAGAAAGAAAGAAAGAAAGAAGAGAGGGAGGAAGGAAGGAAAGAAGGAAGGGAGGGAGGGAGGGAGGGAGGGAGGGAGGAAGAAGGAAAGAAAGAAAGAAATTCATCTATTTGTTAAGAGATAATCCTAAATCATCTCAGGTCACAGGAAAAATGAAAGACTAGAAAAAGACCCAATTATTAAGACTTGAAAGTTATAGTAATTAAGACAATTTGGTAAAGGTGTAGGGACAGTCAAATAGGCTTGTCTCCCATGCTCTGCCAGTCAGTGGCACTCTTGCCAGACTAGAACTCTGGAGCTAGTGACCAAAAAGGCAGAAAGGAATGGTATCCAGTGATGGAGGTGGTTGTGGCAACACCAAGTTCAAGAATAGCAAATTCACTGCTTGGCTGCAGCAACAGTAATTTCTTCATCAGACTAGTTCTGCAATGTGATTTTGGATGTTTTTCCTGGAACATTACCTGAAGATAGGAATTCTGTGAGCTACCCTACGTCCTTTAACAAACAAATGCCCTCCTGCCGTGATTTTTCAGAGTCAGCTTCTATTACTAGTAACTAAGAATCCTGACCCATAGCAAAGGTGCTTTCCCAAAAGGAAGAAGAGAAAACTCTCTCCCTTTTTGTTGAAATACAGCTGATAGACATATTGTATTCGTTTCAGGTGATTCAACACTTATGTATATTACAACATGCTCACCGTAGTAAATGTAGCTACCATCTGTCACCATACAAAGTTACTACAATAGGATTGATTATACTCCCCATGCTGTGCCTTACACCCCCATGACTTATTTTATAACCGGAAGTTTTTGAGAAAAGGAAACCCTCATGCACTGTTGGTGGGGATGCCAATTGGTGCAACCATGTGGAAAACAATATGGGGTTTCCTCCAAAAATTTAAGAAAGAAAGAAAGAAAGAAAGAAAGAAAGAAAGAAAGAAAGAAAGAAAGAAAGAAAGAAAGAAAGAAAGAAAGGAAGGAAGGAAGGAAGGAAGGAAGGAAGGAAGGAGGGAGGGAGGGAGGGAGGGAGGGAAGGAAGGAAGGAAGGAAGGAAGGAAGGAAGGAAGGAAGGAAGGAAGGAATACAATTCAGCAATTTTGCTTCAGCAATTTTTGTTATTGAAGAAAACAAAAGAGAAAATCTCCCCGAGGCGCTTGCCCCAAGGATTATAAACTAAGACACTGTCATTTTGATCTTTCCTGCAAAATGGGAACAGGTTTCTGAATTCTTCCACTTTGCCATGATTTTAACTCCTCCGTTTTCCAGCAAAACGTGAAAGATCAAGATCTATGCTCAGAATCTATCAAAGGTAGAAATAAACAGAGGCAAGGAATGCTTGTTTCATGTAAGGCAGACCACTTTTCAGAAGTACCTGTAGATGGTTTAAAAAGAAATTTCAGCCGAGGAGGGCTGATAAGGAGATGAACTGCCTTTGTATTTCAAAAGCGATATTCAATTTGTTTGGAGATTTTCTTTTCTTGAATTTTTTCAGTGAAAAAAATTCACCTGAATTTTTTTTCTGAAGTTGAGTCCTATGTTTGTACCTTGACCCAGTATTAGTTTTCTTAAATAATTATTCATGTAATTCTTTGTTTAATGCCTGCCTCCCTGGGACCCTCTATAAACATCATGAACGCAGGCAAAGTGCTTATCTTGCTCATTTGAATGGTCCTGATGCCCAGCACATAATAAGTGATTGATAAAAACATTCTAATTTAAATGATAGTGAGTGAATGGAATATGGTAGAAGCAAAAATTAGGAAAGAGATTTTTGCTATTAACTCCTTTTCTCTTTCTTCATCCCCGCCCCCCCCCGCCACGCCCCCATCCCGTTTTCCATCAAATGACAAAATCAAAGAACAACTAAATCCTTTGGAGTAAAGACATTTGTAGTACTGGTTCTGATCAGTATAAGAAACATCCAAAAAATTTGTCAGTAAAGTAATAACTTTAGTCTGAATGGTTTTAAATATAATGCCATAAAAAAGCACTTTGAAACATGAACATATATTTGACATGATTGATTAGGAGCGCAGAAGTATATATTGTGTTTTCCTATCTCCAAACCAACAAAATGATTTAAGGTTGAAGATTCTCATTCAAAATTCAACAATTTTCATAAAAACATTTTTAATTAAGTGGACTTAAAATGTGAAGATTTTACATCTCAAATAGACCCTCTCTCAGGATTTTCTTCAGGATGTCCATTAAATCTCCCATATTTGAACAGCAGATTAAAATCCAGAGCTTTCTTCTATATTCCTGTGTAGCCATTTCTGCTCTAATGAACTTGCCTTTCTATAGGAATTAGTCTTTTTCAGTCTTTAAATGAAATTTCCACTTCTTTCCAAGACTTTCTTAATTAAACAATTCATCTGCCCCAACAGTGCCCATTTCTTCCTCTTGGAGACTAATAGCCCTTTGGAACTTTTACTTCAAAATCTTTCTTGATGTTTATTCTAGAAACGAAATATTAAGTCAAACCTGCAGTGGGCTTCCATGACTGACATTGTAATGCATGTAAGTGATGGTGGGCATGATGGGAGAGGAGAGAGTGAAACTTTGTTGAACATCTCGGCAGAGGGACTGCCTTCCATGCGGCTCCCCTAGATCCAGTCTCCTCCTTCCAGGCCCCTTCTCCAGAGCTCCAATCCATTCTTTCATTCTTCCAGCCCGCCTGAATGAATGACCCTGGGCCAGTCTTCTGTGGAACCAGAGCCATCTGGAGTTTTCTCCATTCTTCCTGATCTGTTTTGATGGTATAAACTTGATGTATTTGTTTGGTAGGGCTGCTATTAACAAAGTACTATGGACTGGGCTGCTTAAATAATAGAAATGTATTGTCCCATAAATCTGGAGGCTAGCAGTCTGAGGTCAAGGTGTTAGCAGGGTTGATTCCTTCTGAGGCCTCTCTCCTCGGCTTGTAGGTGGCTATCTTTCTGTCTCTTCATGTAGTCTTTACTCTGTGCTTGTCCGTGTCCTAAACTCATCTTCTTATAAGAACACCATTCATAATGGATTAAGGCCCACCCGAATGACATCATTTAATCTTAATTACCTCTTTGAAGATCGTTTCTCCAAGTACAGTCACATTCTGAGGTACCAGGGGGTTAGGAGTTCAACATAGGAATTTTCGGGCAACACAACTCAGCCCATAACACTTCTGTCTATATCTTGCTTCTCTGGGATTCAAGAGCCTATTTGTGAATTGTAAAAACAAAAAACAAAAAACAAAAAAACCCAGAACATTTGCTGTTTCTTCTGTCTTTGCCTTCATTGTAGAACAATTCTAATTTTCTTTGAGAAAATGAGCAATACAATTATGCATAAAGAAAAGCATACGGGTTACTATTTTAAGACACTATTTCACTGCTTCCTAAAATTAATGACCTCAATCACACAGGTGCTGATGGTGTCAGTTTGTGCAAGAGGAAGCCAACCTACAGAGAGTTTAAGTTAGGCCACGTGCATAAGGTTTGTGGCAGGATTTTAAGGGAAGAATGTCTGTCTCTAAACTCAAGCTCCAATTATAGAAGTGACTGTTCTCAGTTTCAATTGGACAAAATGTTTCAGTATATTTATATGCTATTACAGTCTCATACTGCGTACAGTTAATGGAAGAATAATGTCAACTGAGTAAGATGGGCTTTCTGTAAAATTAGCATAATAACAATTACTCTGGCTATGGTAGGGTCCTCTTATAACCATAGGGTACTCAGTGAGGAATTAATGAACTTCATGTTGCTGCCTTGTGGTTCTAAAGCCTTCAATAGAACAGGACAGAACAAGGTAGGAAAGTGTTTCCCCTTCACTGATTGGAGCAAAGCCCAGGCCACTCAGATTCCTAGGCTTTAGCCCACTCCTGGGAGAGAATTACCGGCCACTTTATACCCAATATCTCTTGCCACATTTTTCTACTCCTTACAAAACAATACCAAGAAGTGACAGAGGCGATAGGTGTAGAAGCTGTTGGGATAGAAAACAATTTCAATAGATGTAGAATTTTTTTCCACATTCAGAGAATGTTTTCCTTTGCAGTAAGGGAAAGGAAAATGACCAATCTAATAATTTTGATGATGATAATCATAATGACAATGAAACGGTGGAAATTATTACCATGTGCTATGTTTTGGGCTGTGCATATAATTCTATTAGTGAGTAAAAAAATGATCTTGACAGACCCATTGAAATGGAATAAATCACAAAATTAATTAAATCTATTTGTCGTTATCCCCAGCAGATTTTATTTTTAGATTTTATTGGTAACAAAATAAATAAGTTTATTCATAACAAAGCAAGTTATGCAAACTATTTATGTGAACTCCAAGTCACATAAATTAACTTGTGTCTTTCTTTTAGAACAATGAAGAAAATATCTGTTGCTACTTTATGATTACCTTGTTAATAATTAAATTTTAACCAAGAAGTTGGAAAGAACACTTTAATGCAATGATTTATTTGCTAGACCAAAGGCTACAGGGAGAAGAGTGTAAAATGAGGGTGAATGGGAGAATGTGGTAATGAGTCCGGGGATTCTGAACCAAGAGCTTGAGGTTCTGTGACTTTTAAGGAGGGGATGGAAGTTTGGACTCACTTACATAACAACAGGGGAGGAAAAGGGGTGTATAAAAAGGCTCACCATCTCTAACACAGATGAATTAGAGTTAGGTTTAAACTGCAGGTTTTAATTTGTTTTAAAGAATTTTTCCAACATTAAACTTGCAAAATTCAGATAAAAGTTAATACAGGGGAATAATTCATTAATTCATCCAGCCAATGTTTGTTGAGTGTCTCTTTTGTATGAGCCCAATGCATGCATCAATAGATAAGAGACAGGGTTGCCTGAATGGCTCAGTCAGTTAAGCGTCCGATTTCGGCTCAGGTCATGATCTTGTGGTTCTTGGATTCAAACCCCGCATCAGGCTCTGTGCTAATTAGCACAGAGCCTGGAGCCTGCTTCAGATTCTGTGTCTCCTCACTCTCTGCCCCTCCCCCGCTCATGCTTTGTCTCTCTCTCTCTCTCTCTCTCTCTCTCTCAAAAATGAAAAACCATTACAAATTTTTTCAAAAAAATAGATAAGGGAGAGACAGTCATTGGCCTTATTGCATCTAAGAGTCTTGCAGAAGAAGCTAGGTAATCTTCCTGGATGCCCTAATGAATAGGGCAGAGTTCTTCAATGAGATTATTACTCTGGAATTTTTACTTTTGAATTAAATCAGGAGGGGAACTTGCCCTGTTCTCTGAGATTTGCTGCTATTTTTGAGGTGGAAGAGGAGAACCATTTTCTCTAACCCCACCAGGACTGCGGACAATAGTCCCATTTATACTGCCCCAAATTGCAGGAAGCCTTTAAAAAGAGCTCCTTTGGGGCACAGAACGTCAGAGTTAGGACAAATACCTTGCTTTTTGGTGAGGTGCATTTCTTATGCACCAGCGGGCCAGTAAGCTGAAAAAAAGGAACAGAAGACTGACAAAGGGGGGATAGAAGAAACCCTACTTGTGATGGGGTCCTGGTCCCCACGCTTGTTTAGTACCTCCCTGCCTTGGATCCTGCTTGCTCCTGGGACTCTTCCTTTCCTCCTCCCTCCCTAGAACCACAGTCCCCATGACTGGCCATTGTTTCCTTCCCCCAGGTCCCTCTGATGCCACTGCATCTCTGCTGTCGGTTTGCTGGCTGCTGGCACAGCCCCCGACCCCTTACTCAGTCTCACTGATGTTACACTCGCTGCCCTTGTTTGGTAAAGAGGGATTCAGAGAATAATTCTTAACTCATCAGAGCCCCTCCCCCTTTCCACCCAGTTTGTAAACATGCAGATTCTGGTTCATGTGGAGATGGTAACTGTGATCAGCGAGGACTGTGTGGGCAAACTATGAAGTTAGACGCGATTTGTATTGGCTGGGCAATAAATTCACCCCATTTCCCGCTTAGAACTGTGTAAGATCATGAGAGGCAAGAACGCTAGCTGAGATGTCAAGCAGAAATGGCGAGACGACAAAGTGTCTGTCATCGGAAGAACCACCCATCACGGCAGGTAAACCGAAGAGGTAGCCGGGTGCAGTGGGCACATGGGTTGATGAAGACCATCTGACGCTCACCCTGGACACAGGGTCTGAATGCCTGACCCACAGACCAACTTGGTGGGTCGTAGAAGAATGAGTAAATATTGTGAGTAAATAGTGGAGAAAATCTTTTTGGGTGGAGCAGCTGCAAGGTCTGCTTCCTGTCAGCATTCTGTGAGGAGCCAAGTCTTCCCTTCCCTGTCCGCTGGAGCCCGGACACTCTGCTCTGCTGGGACCTGTCCCGCCAACCTTGGGGGTCTCTAGCCTTTCACAATCCTAAAGTCCAAGCCTCATCTTGTGCCCCGGTTAATTAGCGGTGGAAGAAAGAAGGCGGAGGCTTCAGCTTTTCCTGCTCTGCTCCTCTAAGCCTTGGGGCCAAACTCTCCCGTTTGGAAGAAAGAGAAAAGAGCTTTAATTAGAGTTTTGAAATGCAAATCCAATTCACTCTGCTTGCTGTGATCCTGTCTTAAAGCTTTGAGCTTCCAGTCCCAACACCACCCCTTGAACTTCAGGCAATTTTCCTGCTTGTACTTTGGACGCAAAGGTCTCAGAGTAGTTATTATACTTGATTCATTAATTCATTCGATTCAAAAACAAAAATATTTTTTAAGCAGCTATATTAGTTGAATAGTTAAGTAAGTACATTCCCTGATTTTAAAGAAGAAAACAAACAGATGAACCCGTAAGTGACATAAAGTGATATGGAGGTCATAATGAGAAAAGAAAGTCGGTATAGGATAAAACAGACGTAAAAGGAATAAGGGTTAAACCTCTTGGTTAAACCTCTGGGTGAGGTTTGAAGTCCCCTAAGTCAACCTCACTGTCCATTGAGTCCTGGCTTTAATACTGGGGTAAGACCAGGTCAAGCTTGCTTCCCATACAAAGTTCCTTTGGCCTCTGGGGCTAATTTTTCTTGTCCACAGACTACAAGGAAATATCACTCTGAAGTGTTTGGTTATCTTCAGTTTGAGGCTTTAATTAATCAGGTTTTTGCCAATTTATCATAATCTCAAGCAAGTGCCAGAAAAAAAAATCATAGTAGAATGGAAAGGCAAATTTCTTTTCTCAGAATCCGTGGAAGATTGAAAGCAATAAAGAGGCAGCTTAGAACTGGGTTTTGCTATGTAGTTAGGCTTCATCAATTTGCGAATAAGGACGCCTCACTGCTATTAAATGCATAAACAAAAGTCTCATGTGCTAATTGCATTTTAAGAAACCGGCATTCAGAAGTTTGCGGGGAATGGACATTGGGTTTCATTTTTAGCATTTCAGTCCCTGTGCCTCTAAGGGTCCTCTGGTGATGAGACAGTCACGGTGGCTTTATTGAAATAGTTTTTCAATCAAGTAGTGACTACCAATATTACAGGATATATGATGTTATTGGTTATAGGAAAGAAAATCATCATATCCTGAGACTGGAAAGTAGGTCATATTTTTCAAACATCTGCTCCATGTGGCCTCAGCATTTTCCCTGAGCTTGGCAAAGCTTTTAGAAAGACAAAACCAAGGTTGTCCATAAATAGACAAATGGCTGTCAGTGACCCAACAATAAAGAGTTTTAGGTCAAGAACAAACTGATCTTGAAAATTTTTCCCAGTGCTCCTCAACAGCTAAATTGCCCAAAGAGAGACACGGTTGGGCAATTTTAAAAGTTGTTTGGGAGAGAAATCTTATTACTATTATTCAAATACCATCATCTCATTTCACTCTCATGTGAACTATATGGTACGGACTGTATACAACTTATCTCTGTTTAATGAAGGATGAATTCAAGAGCAAATGAAATTGGTGGCTTGTCCAGTCTCAGGTGGCATGGGGCCGACCTGGGATTGGAATATACCGAATCTACATGATTTCCATGATACCACTCTGCAGCTGTTTGGTGAATATTGTAGGGTCCTTGAAAACAAAGGATTAGTTTTAGCATTCTTCTTCCTCATTCTACCAAATATCACTCTGGGAGTGGATGGTTTGATTTCATTTACGGCACTATTTTCCCAGAGATATGTAGGTAACTATACCAGACAAAAGCCAAAAAGTGAAACTATAAAATCCCAATGACTAACATTTTATGACTGTAGAATAAAGTATTCTCAACAACAGTGAAGGATTGGATTTTTACCCTACTTGCAAGTTATGAAGTTAGCCCTCCACAGTTCCATAGAGGCTGGTGGAGGACACAGACTTCTCAAAGCAATAGCAGTAGCCAGAGCATCGGCATTTTTTCGTGTCATTTCCCCCAGACCTCAATTCCTACTGGGTGATTCCAAGAAGGCCGGATAACACCTGTGAAGGCAGTGGGTCACATTGCTGGAGGGAACGTTAAGCATAGAAAACCCAAATCTTCTGCAGTGAATGGTAAGCATGCCTGCCATTTGCCATCCCCAGAGGGAGATACTATTTCTATTTTCCCAAACTATTCATGATTCAAATATCCTTGAAAAGGTAGTCCCTAGTAAAGGACAGGTAAACAGACTGCAAGATGGTAAACAAGGAGAGAATCTTCTCCTCCTTTGTATGTTATGAGGGTTCTGCATTCAATTCCAATGTGCTGGAGAGGAGGTTCCCCCCTCAAGGAAGTCTCCAACACCAGCTGATTGTCCTCCACTTCAACTCAATTCTCTCGCCATCTACGGGGAGGTAGCATCACATTTCACATGTTGAGGGGCTAGTCTCTCAAGACTGCCTTCCACATGTTAAGGTGCTAGTCCCTCAAGACCGCCCCTGCTTCAGATGCCAGTCGCAAGTCCGGGTCATAGTCTGTGCCTCTAACTGGCTGGCTATAAATCAGGGGTTCCGATAACTGCCTTCTTGGGTTAATTTGCTAGAAAGGCTCATGGAAGTCGGGAAACCCATTTAATCACTAAATGACCACTTTATTACAAAGGATATTAAAGGTTACAAATCAACAGCCAAATGGAAGAGACGCATAAGGCAATTGTACGTGCGAAGGGCACGGAGTTGGTTGCCCTCCCCAGCTGCTCGCGGCACCTCTACACGTTCACCAGCTCAGAAGCTCTCTCAACCCCCTCCTTTGGGATTTTTGTGGAGGCCTCTTTACATAGGCACAACTGATTCAATCACTGGTGATTGATTCAACCTCCAGTTGCTTCTCCCTCCCCGGATAGATGTAGACTGGACTGAAAGTTCCAACCCTCTAATCACAGGGTTGGTTCTCCTGGCAACCAGCCCCCAACCTTAGGTGCTTTCCAAAAGTCACCTCATTAACATAACAAAATACACCTTTGTTGCTCTCATCACTTGGGAAATTCCAAGAGTTTTTGGAGCTCTGTGCCAGAAATAAGACAAAGACCAAATAAATATTTCTCATTATAAATCACAGTATCACATATGTTTATATGATCAAACCCCTCCTTACCTCTACGGCGTCATGTAGAGATCCTTCCAACCTCACTTGCTATGCTCCAGACATTCCAGACCTCTTTCAGCTCCTGAGTCTGCCATGCTTCTTTCTTTCAGAGTCTTGCTACATGGCTTCCCTCTGCCCGGAAATAACCAATCCCCACTATCAACTCCTTATTCTTCAGGTCAAACCTTCCTTCTTCAAGGAAACCTCTGACTTCCTACCAATTCCCCCAATGCCTTGAATGGTCTGGAATTCTTCCTTATGTGTAAGTTCACATGTTATCAGGCCTCAGTAACACAGATGCTGGTGGAAGACCGAGACTCCTGGATCAGAGACAAAGGTCTGTATTGCCACAGCCCAGCAGGTGTCAGATGTATACATGTTCCTAACGTCTCCTGGGGATGGTGCAGAACAGTATAAGTCAACACTGCACACACAGTGGGGTTGCCTCACAGCTGAGGAACCTGACGCTGAAGAAGCCTCAGGCTTCTAAAGGGGACTCAGCCAACCTGCCTGTCCTCTGTTATGGAGGGAGCCATTGTCTTTAATGTCTTTGTAGGAATAGGAAGCAAATCTTCCCTGCACCCCAGAGGGAAGCACCGTCTTTATCTGCTGAGACTGCTTATTGTACAAATATCCTTGAAAAGAAAATATGGAACAAAAACTAAGACAAGGTGTACATAAACATGAGAGACCCATGGAGATAGGTCTCCCAACGCCTCCTCACTACCTCATCTAGATTATGCTAGATTTCCCCTGTTATAAACTCTTCTAAAACCCTGTTTTCTTCTCAATAACGCTTATTCCAATTACATTTAATAAAGTATTAGCATAACTATTTGTTTCATTCATGCCTTTCTCACTAGATTCTAAGGTCCATGTGGGTAGAGACTTTATTTCTTTTGTATCCTAAATACCTAACTCTTAGCAAAGCCTAGAATGATGAAGGAAAACGGTTGGGGCCTCCCTCATGGCTCGGAACCTCTTACAAGAAGCCTTCCCAGATTCCCCAGGTATTGGTTTGGTGTCCTGTGAGCTCTGTCAGACCCTGTGTGTGGCCCTATCATAGCACTCCATGCATAATTGAAATGATACTTTTATTTCTCTCACTCATTTACTAGACTTTCAGCTTCTCCCCAGCACTTCTTCCCCAGTGGTGAGAGCAATGTCTTCATAGAGTAACAGTTTAGTAAATATATACTTTTATGTATACAGATCTAAGGCCCCACCTTCACAGTTGTATACATACATTAAACTGCTTTTTCTGCTCATTTCCTAATATCCTGTAAAAAAAAGGGGGGGATACATAAGTTACAAATATAAAAGGCACCATTTTGACTCAACGTGTCATCCATACTTTACCCAAAGAGGAAAAAAGTAGGTAGCTTCTTCGAACAGTAGCAATTAATTGGTTCGGGATTCTCAAAACTCAACTGAACACAATCGCCAGCTTAAGATGTTTTGCTTCTATGTCTGACATCTTTTAGTTAAAAATGATCACTGTGCTGCTTATAAAATTGAATTTGAACTATTCTTATTTTACTAACACAAGGTGACAGCATAGCTTACTTGAAAGTGCATGGGCTTTTGAGTACAAACACCAGGGACCCAATCCTGGTTTAGTTATTACGAATTTAGGGAAGTTACTATCATTCTCTTGTTTTCTCAATTCAAAAATAGAACTTGTTATTTTATTGTGCCAAGAAATTGACATTATATTTTTCTCACATCTCTGCATCCTCCCTTTTAACATTCGGGAACTCTTTCCCTTGTGAGTTTGGGCAGGTGACCTTATAAATCTGGAGATGACCTCTGTACTTCACCGCAGGCACGGGGCAGGGCACCTGCCAGTCAGATTCCCGGCTCCAGTGTTTGACTCTGTAGCTAGTGACATAACAGAGGCGCTCACCCTCTGTCCCGCTTTCCGTCAACACGCGCAGTAGCCATGATCGTGAGGCTTAGTTCTTGGCGCAGGAATGACAACTCAGTGCCTAGTGCTCGATGGTGGCAGTAACCTTTTCTCCATCACATCAGTTCTGCGGCACAGCTTTGGGCATCGTTCCTGGAAGCTCAGCCTCGAGTCTGCTTCCCTAGCACTCTGGGATTCTGGAAACTACCTGATATAGCCCTCATCTCATTTTCTGCCTACTCAGTCAGAGTCAGCTTCTGTTGCTTGAATCTAAAAACCTCAAGTGGATGCGGCGCTCAGCAGACATGATGACCTCAGCCCGTGTAGATCCAGTGGGTTTGGCACGTGAGAGTGGAGCTAATAAGCTCAGGTCAAGGCTGGGTTGAGAGGCTTCCAACAAACCCAGAGTTTAGGGCCTTACACGCCTGATGCTCTGAGCATTGCACACAATTATTTGGGTTCAGAAAGGTGAAAATGAGGCAATCGCTGATGATTCAAGCAAACACATAGGTTCTTTCCTTTGACTTTTGTTTCTTCGGGCATTTGGTCTGACTTCATGCTCTGAATAAATTCTGTTTCGTTCACTTACCAAGGCAGCACAGTCAAGGGTGTTCAGTAAGCATGAAATGCTATTCATCCGAAAAAGCAAGGGGTATGGGGGCACCTGGGTGCCTCAGTGGTTAAGTGTCCAACTTTGGCTCAGGTTATGATCTCACAGCTAGTGAGTTCGAGCCCGGCATTGGGCTCTGTGCTGACAGCTCAGAGCCTGGAGCCTGTTTTGGATTCTGTGTCTCTCTCACTCTCTGCCCCTCCCTCCCCCGTCCCCTCTCTTTCTCAAAGATAAAGAAACATTAAAAAAATTAAAAAAAAATTAAAAAGCCAGGGGTATTAAATACATAAATAAATAGCAAGGAACCCCCATTTTGGGGGACACACCAGCCACTCAATTGAAATGAAAGCATTAGGGGTGCCTGGGTGGCTCAGTTGGTTGAGTGTCTGACTCTTGATTTCGGCTCAGGTCATGATCTCACAGTTTGTGAATTTGAGCCCTGCATCTGGCTCTGTGCTGGCAGTGTGGAGCCTAATCGGAATTCTCTCTTTCTTCCACCACCCCACCCCCATCTTTCTTTCTGACCCTCTCCCACTTATGTGCGTGCCTTTCTCTCTCAAGAATAAATAGATAATTTTTTTAAAAAAATTTAAAAATAAATAAAAAGTAAAGAAATGGCATTTACAAAAGTCCTCACATTTACAAAGTTTGACCCCAAAGTAAGGTGTTATTTTATCATAATTTGTTTTTTTGGTGGAAGTGTCTAGGTTCTCTGATCATAAGTATTAAAACTTTCTGTGCAGAGTTAGCCTTTAATTTGGCTTTCATGACTTTCTAAATTCCCTAAAGTTATAAAGAATAATAAGCTATAAAGAAAAAAGTCCTGTACAACTTGGGCTTAGAGAAAAACAAGGGATAATCATGAGCCCTGGGCTTAGATTCGTGAGGGTCTGATTTCTACTCCCCAATTTGCTCAGTCCCCAGCTATAGGATAGCTGGATGCTTATACCATCCTTGCCTCAGCTTCCCTCTTTGTAAAAGTGGGTCATAAGAACTGCTTCGCAGGGCTGTTTTGAGGACAGAATACTTGAGATCATATACATTGAATCCCCTTCCTGGAGACTGACACAGGAGGTGCTCAAAGAAGGTGAATCGATTTTAATTCTGAAATTATTCTGACATGGTTGAAGATTTTATATGGTGAAGGGGAGAAATGCTAGGTTCTTCTACATTGCAATTAATTTTTTAAAAATTGTAAGTTTATTGATTTATTTTAAGAGCGAGAGAGACAGAGCACGAGCAGGGGAGGGGCAGAGAGAGAGGGAGAGAAATGATCCCAAGCAGGCTCTACGCCTACATAGGGCTCAATCCCCCAAACTGTGAGATCATGACCTGAGCCAACACCAAGAATCCCACGCTCAACCAACTGAGCCACCCAGGTGCCCCTTCTATATTGCGATTAATGTAGATTTTTCAGGAAATTGCTTTTTTTTGTTACCAATTATTTTCTCATAATCTTAGAAAATAGGCCCAAAATGATTATTCCAAATCCTTATTATGGAGAAGAATCTTTTCTTTTTTTCTTTTTTCTTTTCTTTCTTTCTTTCTTTCTTTCTTTCTTTCTTTCTTTCTTTCTTAACAGGAGTGGTAGGAATGAGGATAAAGGGAGTGAAGATTCAGATTATGATAAATTGGGGCTACAGAGACCTAAGTTTGTTGCTTTGGGGCAGAGAGAACAAGGCAAGGGAAACGTGGGGCAGCCCAGGGCAGCCAGGAAAGAGGGGCAATCCTTTATTCCATCTGTGTTTCCTGCTCCTACACATGCTGTGTGTATCTGCACGCCTTCTCCATCTCCTCTCCCACACATGCACGGGAATGATTTGCTACCTTCCTACAGCCTGCAATTACTGAGAATCCAAACCTGCATACACGTAAAGAAGGAGTGACCTTCCAAGTGGAATGCAGGCATCAAAGAGCTGATCCTCTTGAAAACCCCACCTCCTTTGAGTTTGAAGGGCTGAGAGACCTGAGTGTTACACAGAATGCCTTGGAGAGGGGGGGTTGTTTGTGCTTTGATGTGTGGCCAGAGCCCTTTGTAGAGCTTATCACTCGTGGTGTTGGCCTGAAGCCTTTGCTTGACAAGGGCCCCTTCCCAGCTCCTCCTGCCACACTGCTGGGGTTGTTAAGCACCGTCTCCCGACTTCTGAGACAGCTTTGTTAAAGCAGTGCCTCTATGCACCCTGAAGTCATTCCTTTTGCCTGCCATGCTTCTGCTCAAGCTGTTTCAACTCTCCTGACAGTCTCTTGTCAGAAATTCTCTTGGGGAATGAAGTTCTTCATCTCCTGCTCCTTTAGAATTCGAATTCTGAAAAGCAAAAGTTATTAAAGAACATCAAGGGAGATCTCGAACCATAGAATCTGAGGCCAACCTTCAGGTATGTATTTAGCACCTTGGGTGGAAACGTTACAAAAGTGTGTTTGCCATTTACTATGCCCCGGCTTGGCAAACTTGTGTCTTGCTTATGACAGAGATGGCTTCTCTGGGAGTCCCTCACCAATGTCAGGCACCTTCCTGTTTTCAGGCCTCTACTGGCTTGGTTCAGATACTTCTAATTCCCCGGATGTTCAGTCATAGCCAACAGAGCTACTGGAAGAGCTCATTAAAGGAGGAAAGACGCTCCTTTTTTTATGGCTGTACCATTAAACCCACGTTCTCTGTCTTTTCTGGGCAGTTTGTATTTGATTAATTTTGCTAAGCCTCCGTTTTCCCATCTCAAAACCTAGGAATAATATTTTTACTGTTGCCAAGATTGTTTTGAGGATTAATAAAATAACAGTTGGAAACCACCTGACATGTCTTAGGCCTGGAGTTTCCTTCTCTTCATGTTTATCACGATTGCCACAATTTGTCATCCTTGGGGATAATTCCACCATCTGCTTTCTGTGTGGGTCATGCCACAAAAAAATGGTGCTAAATTTTATATAGAAGAATGACACTGAGTACTGCCCAGGAAAAATCTAATGAGACCTGTTAATTAACTAGAGGTTTTTCAACCCTGTGCTTTTGCAGGACAAGATAAATGACAGAAATTAGGACATGATTGTCATATCAGCTGAAATAAAAAGGGAATTTAACAGCATGCACACGTACATTATTGTTCTGGGGTCACCAGTGAAATGTCTTGCATATTGACTCTGAACACATCCAGACCCTTAATTACCAAAGAAATATTACATTCATTATTAGTGCTCATGTTTGAGTGGCCTAGAAGATTCTGATGATCAAAGGATTTCCAACTCTTGAACGTTCCATTAATCAAAGTTTTCTTAAATAAAAATCCAGTCAGTAGTAACCACTGCTTCATTTAGAACATGGAGATCAGTTGCCAGAGATGGATCCTGACTCTGATAATTATGTTTAAGACTACAATAGAAAACATCCAGAAGCTCCTAGGCAGAAAAATAATTACTAATGACAGCCAAGGTCCCATTAGAAATTTTAACGTCATTGTACATCAAATGATATATCTTTGTGATTTAAAATAAGAATAGTAAAGATTTGCTTATAATTTATGGTAATGTGGGGAAGAAAAAGGTAATTGATGATGAGACAAAATTATCTGCACGATTACTGATGCATGGGTACATTCTCATTTCTGATTCAGAAGAGCCACGTTAGTGATATAATCACAAGTTTTATATTTTCTTAGATAGCAGGATTTCATTGCAGTGTGTCTGCAGTGTTTTCCAATGGATTGGCAAATTCGTTAATAAGTAACCAAACCTCTGCCTCAAGATTTAGCATATTTAGTAGGAATTAGACTGGTATATGGAGTCTCAGCAGAAAACATCCATTCCTGATACACCGTGATTCTCTTATTAGGCTGGTTCTAGAAGATGATACTTAATTCTCTATCCTGCCACGTTTATCCTCATAAGGGTGATTCACTTACAGCTCATTCTTGATTATCCATAGGCAAGCACTATACTATACTATACTATACTATACTATACTATACTATACTAGCTTTAGTAAATAAAATCTACAGGTGACATCAAACCATATTTTGGTTAGCTGAAAACTTATCGAGTTTTCTTTGTGTTTTCACAGTACCTTGTGCTAGATCTTGGTGCAGGGAAAACAGACTTGAATATGCGAAGACAAGAACTGGTAATAAGGAATACTAGTCTGTTGGTATAGGACTCAGAAACATAGTAGAAAATCAATGATGAGTACTTTTACCATGTTTCATGTCTCATCTCCATCACTTAGTAGAGATAAGAATGTCTATGTATCAGGTCAAGGAAGAAGAAGAAGAAATGACCAGGGCTTTAATAATGACCAGGGGTTTAATATTGAACAATCAATATTAAAGGGTGGAGTATTAACTAGGATATGCAGTTTGGCTCCCCACGCTAAACCTTGCCAGGGAGATTCTATCAGTCTTTCACAGAAAGGTATTTCCACCGCTAACCCTCAAATACTATAAAAGCCATTTGGGCCTAGGGTGTCTGGGAAATTATTGGTGACAGAGACTAGATGTAGATGCCTGAATTAATGCTGCCTGAAAACAATCCTGTGACTTGTTTATTATACATTTATATAAAAGCAGGGATCTGGAAGTTCTAGACTCACTGCTCTTGGTGTTGGCGATAAACTCTAGTGAATTAGTTCAATCAAATGTTTCAGACTTCTAGCCCCTTTTGACTCTTAAACACCCAACTAGGGTCTTATTTCTGTTGCAGTCTCATCCCAAATTAAGGCAAGCAATGAGTAACCAAAAACGGGTTCTTAATAAAGAAGCCAAATCTGAAAAGCTTCCATTTTGAAATGTAGCAAATTAAATCTGAGTTGAACAATAGAAAGCAAAAAATGTCCATGTCAATTTAACTGTAATGAGATAATCATAATGTCATGATTATGTAAGTAAAGGATCCCTTTCTGTGGGATATGTAACACTGGCAAGTTTTGAGCATCTCAGATAAATTGGAAAGAACTTGGACATGAGTAATAAAAATGAAGGAGCTGGAAGAACTGATTTATGGGTGAAGATGAAAAGAATTTAACATGGATAGCTTGGCTAAGTGAAGAAGAGGTCCTCTGATTAATAACTATGCATTCTTGAAGTGCATAACCACTAAGAAAAAAATCAGTAAGTTTCTGGGTGTGGAAAACATGAATAATGGAATCAATTAACTACAGGAAAATAGGCTGAATATAAAATGTAAAACATCTATTTCTGGATTTTTCAGACGTGCCTCTTGAGGTACTCTCAATGTTAAATATTTTCTAGTAAAATGGAAAAGTTCTTAATATTTTCCATCCTTTTTTTTTTAAACAAAAGGAGCAAAATCTCCCAAGAGTTTGAAAGGATACATTTTGTTCGCAGTGGCATAGTGGTTCGATTCCAGGATCTTCAGGATAACATCTCATAAATCTAATGTAGTTGGTCCTGAAGCCTCAGAAGGGATTCTAGCTTTTCTCTGGGGAATTTCTCTCAGGAGTCTGAGAATTGCCAGGGCTTTGGCACCCATTGATGCATGATGGTCTGAATGCACATTGTCACCTCTTAAGAGGCATCTGGTTCCATTCAGAAATTGGATAAACCTGGAGTTAAAATTTATTAATGAAATATGTTAGCATGGTTAATGGATGGGGGTTTGATTTCTGAGACATAAGCTACAAATGCACCTGAGGTGGTGGGGAATGAATTCTGGGATTCCAGCAAAGCTGGTGCAGTTGTTTAACAACCTACCTGGGTATCAATCAACCCAACAAATCCTGAAGTGCACTTACTAACCTTTAATCTCGAGCAGATGCCTAACCTTTCTACGTCTTACTCAGTTTCCTCTTCTGTCAAGCATGGCAGTTCCAAGAGTTGTTGTGAGAATTATGTCAAAGATTATATTTATAGAGCTCATCGTAGTGCCCAATTCTTAGTAAGTGTTCAGTAAATCTTACCAATTATTCTTGTTACTAACCCTGCTTTCCACCTTGATTATATCCTCCATCCGTGACTACACCTCTCCTTCCAAAGATGAAGGCCAGTGGTGGGCCATTCTAGGAGGAGCTGGGAGACAGAAGGTAGTGTTCTCATTCCATGAGAAAGCATGGAGGTACTTCACATCAATATATATGCTGGTAAACCCTCCGTGGTTTAAACTAAAGTCTGAATAGTCTGACATGTCAAAATTATAATATTCTGGTAGGAATTCAGTTTTATTGTATTTCATTATGAATAAAATCACTTTGCTAATTTCTCTTCTTTTTCCCAAGTCTTAGTTTGCTAGTTTTATTGGCATTCTTTGTTACTAATTTTTTAAATTCAAATTTATATTTTCCTTTGATATAGTGGTTCCTGGTTTTATTATATATAAGCCACCCCAAATCCTTTGTGTAGAAAGTAAGGCTATAAATAAATAAATGAAATATACATAGTTGAGATACTTATAAAACCAAGTTGTATATATATAGTTTAGGAATACATGCTCATGGTTGTAAAGGATAAAAGAAATTCATGTCAATGAAAAATAACAAATTAAGGATGCTGATTCACTCTGGGGGAAAGGAAGAGGAACTTGGGAAAGAGAATCCAAAGGGCTGTAGCTATCCTGGAAACATTTGGAACAGGCACGGGAAGATAAGTAGAGTGCAGGCTTCCGTACGATGAAATAATTTTCACTCTGAGTGATCCTGCGAAAGTTGGCATAAAGACAGACTACTAAAACGAATGAGATCAATCCAAAGGTGATGAGAACACTACGGCACAGTTGGCTTCTGCATGTGTCGCTCGTGACTTGGTTCTCTGTGCCTCAGCTTGTACCTTCTGACAGTGCTAATGTTCCTTGTTGGTATGAATATTTTCTGTCCTTATTATTTGATTTTTCTGGGAACTTGTTGTACATACAAGGGTTCTATTAACAGCTTTGACATATAAAGTTTTTAACACCAAATGCTTTACAAGCATCGTCTAATCCAGTCACTTCTTAAATTTCTTCATCCTCTTCTCTTAAAATGTTTGTGATTCTATACTCAGAATCAGCAGAATAGACTAAATTGAAAGACCATCTTCTCTAGGAAGGCTACCCCAACAATGATGTCAGAGACTGGGTTTTCAGGTACAGGGTGTGGCTGAACGGTCTTGCCTGGGTTCATCGTTGGAAGGGCATGGTTCTGGGTTAGGAAGACCTAGAAAAGGCACGATTGGAAATTAGAGCCTAGAACTGGAAAACAACGATCTTGGGTGAAGAGATATAGAACAGGAAAAGAGATCAGGAACACAAGATGGGATCTTTTTGCTGAGCCCACTCAGATCCATGTGCAAAGGATTAAACTTGGTAATGAATAAACATCAGAAATCGGAGTCAGATGAGGATATCAGCAGTAGTTACATGCTCACAGCCACATAGCTGGTAATTGGGAGAGCTGGCTTCAAATCTGGGTCTAGAGTTCTTGTGCTTTACCTCTATGTTATAAACTTGTGTACACATTTTATAGTTACTTTTGCTCAGGTCAGCAAATGTGTGAATTCCTTCACTTGCCTGTAAAAACCTAATTTCTAGCTCAAGCTTCCACTGTTTCAGATGCAAACATTTTAATATAGGCATTACCAGGGAAACTCAGTTATGTTAAGTTCCTATCTATCATTTCAGGTTTGAGATTATTCAATTAAACCCCTCTTGTTTCTGGAGCTAATGCTATGCTTTGAAGGACACGCAAATGGCAGAGACAGGTTTGTTTCATGACTTGGGTTTGTCTTGGTGGCCTGCCATTGTGCATTCATTTGATTCTCTGGCTTATCTCCACCACAAAGGCATCTTAACAGCATTCTCAGCTGAACCATACTGGACAGGCCACTGTAATTCCTCTGTAACCTATCAACACTGTCTTTAGGCCAACTGTTGCACCCATTCTGGGGGACCACAACAGCCTTTGGATGCACTTTCACTGATTCCAGGGCCTAAGGAATTTCCTGGGTTGTCCCGAGCCCTCTCCCTTTATAGTCTGTGATGCCACACCACACTGGCATAGTCAGCTGCTTTCCAAGGACTTCACTTGAAAAGTGAGACCCAGGTTCTCTTAACTTTGAATCCAACAACTTAAATGGAGGGCTGAAAGTATTTTTGGCTCCCCATGGAGGCTGAGCTAGAAGAAAGGAGGGGTTAGGATACAGTCTCCCCCCCTCTCTCATTAATGGTTAACACCCATGGCTTGTCTCTATTCTGTCTCTATTATCTTTTTCTCTCCAGCCTACAGCATTCTCTATCTAGACTGATGTGGGGGTGAGAATTGAATCGGGCTGACAACATCTACTTCCTAATCCTTCGGTCTTAATTCATAGATCTGAAATGTTTGAGTTTACCTGTTCAATTTTTCCTTTTGAAATTCTTCCTTAGAACAAAAGATCCTCTGGGGTCCCAGGCTGTCAGGGTGGGTCACTTCTGTAGGGGACTGAGACAGAACAACACTCCAGTTCATGCTTGCGTATCATTTTCTAACTTGGATGAAATAATTATACCTTGTAAGAGGCATCTTTTTTAGGGGAGATCCCAAGGATTCATAATATTATTTTGTAAATTTGCTGATGTTGAAAGTTTGCCCAAATAGTTAGGACTTCATAAGTTCAGTACAAGTTACTTAATTTGCTGCTCTGCTGTTACTTCAAGAACCTTGACATTTAAGACACTTATAAAAGGGAAAATTATGTAAGTTATAAAATTAACAAGTACTGTGGCAGTTCATGAAATACCTGAACCAAGTCTATCATAGTGCTAGTGTTGTTTCAAAGGTGAGAGAAATGTGGCATTGACAAGGCATGCCCGATTATGTGGGCTTGTGCTACTTACACTATCAGTCACCCCTGTGTACACAAGAAAGAGCCCTGTTACAATCATCTTTAAGGGATGGTGTAAATTCTTTCATTCACTCAAAATTGTTTTATCCTGGACTTTTCCTTCATCTCCATATCCAAGCAGAAACCAAATTCTATCTTGCAAATATTTGTCCTGGCTTCTTTACCCCCATTATTAGTGCCTCAGTTCAGACCCTTATCACCTCTTGTTCAGAATATTATGGGGGGTGCCTGGGTGGCTCAGTCGGTTAAGCGTCTGACTTTTGATTTTGGCTCAAGTCATGATCTCACAGCTCATCCGTTCAAGCCCTGCATTGGGCTCTGTGCTGACAGCATGGACCCTGCTTGGGATCCTCTCTCTCCCTCTCTCTCTGCCCCTCCCCTGCTCTCTCTATCTCAAAAAAAAAATATATATATATATATATATATTATAACAGCCTCTAGATTCTTCCTGCCTCAACCAGTGCATACTCTGCTTGCACACAAATATTCTTTATGAAATAAAAACCTTACCTTGACTCTCTCCTTTGAAAACTATGATGCCTATCTACTGCTTACAGAATAAAATACCAACCCTGAGCAAGTTGTATAAGGGACTTTACTGCCTGTATCCAACCTATGTCAGCAGGCATGCATTCATTCATTCACCCATTCAATAGATTATTATTGAATGCTTTATGGAAAAAAATATAAATGGACATAGTTTCTGTCCAGGTAAGGGTGTGAGTGTGAATGAGGAGTAGGTAGAAAGGAGAAACATAAGGAGAGAAACCCTTTACATGGGAATATGCAAAAGATTTACTTCTTGGCCAAATCCCTCCAGGAAAATTGGGGAAGTTCTCATCTTCCACTCTACTGACATATCTTTTCCAACACATCTTCAATTCAGTGGTTCCAGCAGCATAATCTTTCACCTCTGCTAGATTATGACTTTCCTGATAAGCAGATTCTTCCTTCTCTTTGTCTTCCCTGAGTTGTCTAACAGTTACTTGACACACCGTGGCAGCTAGTAACCCATGGTTGAATTAAGACATTGTTCTGAATTTCACCTGAAATAAGCTGAGGTTTGGAACTATATTTGCTATGGAATGATGTTCATTTTAATGACAGTTATTTATGAAGAACAGCGTATTTATTATTTCTCCTTAGTACACCCTTAGATTTTTGCCTTAGCATCGCTTTTCTTTTTGAACTGTAGGTGAAAGTCATGTATGATTTACTCATTCGCTTTCAACACCTAGACTCTGGATTTAACATTTTCAAGGGACGGGTTTCTGATACTCCTAGAAGGAGAAGCTTCCTGATTAAAAGAACAAACTAAAGATGATAGAGGAAACACTGTGACAAAAGTACTGAGTAGCTGAGAAAGAAGTCAGACGGACCATAGAAAGCTTCATGGAGAAGGTGAACTTCTAGCTTGATTTTGAAAGAAGGGACTGGTGAAGATGGGTAGCAGCAAGGAGAAAGAACACTCCAGAGAAATCAAACTTTATGTAAAGATGAGTAATGTGTACAGGGCGCGAGATGTGGATTGGTTAGACTATATATAGTGAGGAGAACATTTAGCATTACAATAAAGTGTGTGGTGTGCTTGTTTATTTATTTATTTAAAAATTTTTTAAATGTTTTATTTATATTTGAGAGTGAGACAGAGCACGAGGGGGGAAGGGGCAGACAGAGACGGAGAATCTGAAGCAGGCTTCAGGCTCTGAGCTGTCAGCACAGATTCCGACACGGGGCTTGAACTCACATACCGAGAGATCATGACCTGAGCTGAAGTCGGATGCTTAACAGACTGAGCCACCCAGGCGCCTCTATTTATTTTTTTAAAGATTCTATTTTGTACTTATATGGCACTTAGCAATTTATTGATTGCCTGCATTGATAGGAAAGGGCTTAAAAAAAGCAAGAAAATTGAATTCCAGGTAAAATCTCCTAGAAAGTACATTACATTAATTTTAAATTCATAATATTCCTTTTTTTAATTAAAGTTTCAGAATATAGTGGTACAGAGCCCCATTATTTTTTTTTAATTTTTAAAATTTTGTTTTTATTTATTTTTTGAGAGAGAGGCAGAGAGCAAGCTGGGGAGGGACAGAGAGAGAGAGGGAGAGACACAGAATCTGAAGCAGGCTCCAGGCTCCAAGCTGTTAGCACAGAGCCTGATGCATGGCTCGAATTCACAAACTGTGAGATCATGACCTGAGCCGAAGGCGGACATTTAACTGACTGAGCCACCCAGGCGCCCCCAGAGCACCATTGTTTATACCCACTCAATTGCCTTCCCTACTTCTGGAATTATATTCCCTTTCCTTTTGGAAACTTCCTGGTGGAAGTTTTGCATCAGAGTAACCCACCTGCTGGGCGTAGGGGGTAGGCATGGGACTCAAGCTGAGCCAGTCCATTCCAGGATCTCCCTTTGTGATGAGGGAAGCTGAGAGATATGAAGTGAGGAGCAGTAAATGGTTATGCTCTGACTCTCTAACTAAAGCCGGTCTGAAGGAAGGAAGTTGCAACTCAAGAGAGAAACTAACTTGACAGATTGGAGAACTTCCTGGTTATTCTAGGCCCCACCCCAATTTTCTCTAAGGCCAACTGCAGCCTGGAGCTATTTGCAGCTGACTCCCTGGCCAAAAAAAAAAAAAAAAAAAAAAAAAAATCCCCCCTTTTGTCATGCAAATTTAAGTTATGTTTCTAGCATTTGCAGCCAAAGCTGATCTAGTGAGTTTAGTGACTTAAGATCTACAGAATCATAAAAGGAATGTTATGTTATTGTGAGGAGAAGCTCGAGAGCAAACCAATTTTCATTTTCTACTATAATCAATACTCTGATTCAAAAGAAGCCCGATTATTTTTAGGATAGTCTAGATGAGAACATCACTATCTCAACTTCTAGAAGAGGAGGGTCATTAAGCATCATCTTCTCCCATCTGGGTCTGAATATCATGATGCCAGTTTTCTCAGTGTGGTAAAAAGGCATTAGAGCACAGAAAAAAGAATCTGTTTCCTGGCAACACAGAGTCCAATAGGCTCTTGTTGCTTTAGGTGCATCTGACATTCTACTGGACACAAATGGGCCCCTGCAGTGGCCAGATTGTTTTCATGTTTTATCTGTTTTCTTTTGAAAAAGGTTGCGCTCTCTACTTTGTTTTGTGATGTCTAGGGGTACTGTGTTTATGTGGTTTTTGGCAACTTAGCTTGACCCTGGATTCCACAAAGTGTCATTCTCTGAGACAATAGAATGTGCATTAAAGGCTCTTTTAAACATACAAAAGGCTTTTTTTTCTGGGGGGGGGGGGGAGGGCGGTGGTGGTGTCCCTGATTGGTTAAGGTATAATTAGTTGTCAGAATGAATACAGTATTACTAGAACATTTTGAAGCAGAAGTAAAACGCTAAAAAAAATTCAGCAATAATAACTGCATGTAAGAAAACTAAGGGAGGTGTCTTCTGATCTCTTTAAGATTCATATCACCATCACCATCTTTGCATTAGATGTTTATTTAGCAGGATCTAATGGAGAACATCTTGCCAAGATTTGGAGACACCAAAATGAATATGTTTTCTGACATCTACAGAATTTCAATCTTGCATACAGGTCATGGCACACATTGGTATAACCAGAGTGTGTCTGGGCCACACAGAAAAAAAATTAGTGAGAAACAAACACCAAACCCAGCAATACATCTCAGACTCATCTTCTAGGCAGTCTGGCCTACCATTCCGAATTTCTCTCCATTGGTTCAGGAAGCTCTGAAGGAGTGTCTCACTTGTGTTCATCAACATAGATTCCTTATCTAGGTAGAGTCTGGGAGTTCTTCATCACGCAGTGCTGGGGCTGTTCTGTTGGCCACCTGGGGAGACTACCATGTTCTCTCTCCTGCTTTTGGCTTTTCAGGGATATCTCTTCAGGGATAAATCTAGTGATTTGTAATGGTGCCTTCTCAACTACTTTCCATGTGTAGGTCTGTTTAGCTTCCTAACCAGGCTTCTGTGGTCTTCTTCCTTCTCACGTCTCGTGGATCTCTGCCTCCAGGGTGACCGCCCTGTTCAAGAGAGGAGAACGCTTTCTGTGCCCACTTGTTGCTATGGTCTATTGCCTGGGCTAAAGACAAGCAGCACATTGTGTGTCTTGGGGCCTTATAGAGATCTTCATAAGGTAGCATTTTTATTTACTTACTTTATAAACTCTAAGACCCAAGTATTTTAGCTGAGTTCTGCTAGGGTTACTGGGTAGCATGGTGACTGATGGGCAGGGGAACAATGGGAACAGCATATATCAGATGGCACTTAAAACCACCCCACCTCTCCTACCCTGACCTGTGGGGCTGGGATTAATCTTTGTTGACAACAAATTACTTTCACAAGATGCTTCTTTGGTTTTTAGACATGTAGATCTTATCTTTCTCAACCTCAACATCCCTTTACATACGTATTCATTTGATAAAAATACATTGAGTACTCACTAGGTGTCAGTTACTCTGCTATGTCTTAGGGTTATGGTGTGTGATGAAACAGGCCCAGTTTCTGTGATTGAGCTTCTTAGCAGGAAAAATTACAGCCACAAACCATCTGAATATTCAGTGGATAAAACAGTTTATATTGGTCTCTAACCCTTGCTGCCCCACCGATAAACAACAGTAGGTTGCATTTGTGAAATGCCAAGGAAAGAAGCACCATAGGATTTCAGAGGAGCGATTGATTCTTGGAAAGGCTGGACTAAGGTCTGTGGAAGAAATGGGAAATTAGTTGGGACTTGAAAGATTAGAGTGACATGATGAATGGAAACGCAAAGGAATGACATTCCACAAGGAATGCATATGGCGGGTCCAAGAAGAGATAGGCAGCACAGATTTGTACAGATGCATGCCAGGAGGAACACTCAGGACAGTATGGAGTCACATGGACCTTGATTCAAATCACAGATTGATCACTTAGTATGCATGTGTATGACCTTCGGTTAGTTAATTAAATTCTCTGAGCCTCAGTTTCCTAATCTGTAAAATGAGGATATCAAGATCTACTTCATAGGTTATCCTATGGATTATAAGAGCTCAAAGTATATAAATGTAGATAAAGCACTAAGAATCGTGTCTGGCAAAGAGTGTGTGCTCAATAACTTATAGGTCTTGCCAGTTTGGTTGGAGCAGATGATGCGTGTAGGGTAAAGGCAGTACTCATTTTGATATTTCACTTCAGAGTTTACCCATTGCTGTTGAGTGGGAGAAAAATGCCTGAGTAACATTCTCTGCCTGGTTACCCACAAGGGGAGGAAAAAAAATCAGATGGAAAAATAAATTGGAGAAATAGACTGATTTCTTATACTTCTTCCAACCTCTTATATGATGTATGGAGTATCTCAATGACCCAGCATGATTCTGTCTGTGCACAGGACACGCGTGCACCAACTGGGGACTGGGGAAGGACACTCCTTTACTGCCATTTTCCTTTCCTTGCTGTGCAAAGCAGGGGAAGACTTGTGTACAAGACGACCTGACATATCAGTATTATGTCATCAGATCAAGTTGAGTTATTTTAATTTAAAAAGTTATTAATAAACAGGGTTCAAGTGTTTCTCCTTCCTCTCATAAAACACCAGCTTTATGTGCTCCAATTTTGTCTTGTCCTTTGTAGCAAAATATACTTCACTGACTGATTCCACTGGCTCAGTCCCACTGTTGGCTTCTAATCTGTCTCCTTTACAGTTAATTGAAACTCAAAATCAACTGAGGGCTGTATAAACAGGGGCTTCAAAGTGAAGATGCCATTTTACCCTGAAAGGACAAAATAGATCAGCTTCTTTAATTTAGAGTCTGCATACACAAGTCCTTGTTGAAATCACCAGAGTTGCTGCTGCAGCCACAGTAAGGTAAACTTAGCGGCATCAGAAATAATATGTCTGGCTCTGTTTGGTTCTCAATGTTTCTTTGCTAAGAGAATGCAAACTCATCCTAGAAAATCTGGGAGAAAAGCAGAGAATTACCAGTGGGAGTGGGACACTTAATAGTTGCAATAAAAACAACCAGGGGTGCCTGGGTGGCTCAGTTGGTTCAGTGTCTGCCTTCCGCTCAGGTCATGATCTCATGGTTTGTGAGTTCGAGCCCCGCATTGGGTTCTGTGCTGACAGCTCAGAGCCTGGAGCCTGCTTTGGATTCTGTGTCTCCTCTCTCTTTCTCTGTCTCTCTTTCTCTGCCCATCCCCCGCTCATGCTCTCTCTCTCTCAAAAATGAATAAACGTTAAAAATTTTTTTTTTAAGTTGCAGTAAAAACAACTAAAACAGGAAGAAATTGAGAACATTTAGATAACACAAAAGAAGAAAAAACAAGTAGGAAAAAGAATTATTCAGGACAAGGGCACCTAGCTGGCTCAGTCAGTAGAGCTTACAACTCATGATCACAGTGCTATAAATTTGAGTTCCACGTTGGATGTAGAGATTACTTAAAAATTAAATCTTTATATAAAAAAATAATTTTTCAGGATAGGTTAACAGTTTGCAAATGAGGCAAACCATGAAGAATTGTTGAAAGAAGGGGACGTGCATATTGGGTGGGGATCCAAACAGTTGTCTTCATTGAATGAGAGCAAAACAATGGAACTCAAGGGGTTGATTATAGAAAGATGAATCAAATAGATTAAAATCCCATTCCACTGTGTTTCCTTTATTTTGAATTCACAGCAGATAGAATATCTCCTATTGTGATTCAATTAACCATGGCATCCCTAAATGTGTATTCCTTGCTCTTTTGTTCCTAATAGAGCTTCTTGGCCTTTCTTCTGGTGTTGAACACCTGAACACCCTTGTGTTATAGTGAACTGATTAAGTATCTCAACGGAGCATGCCAGTGAGAACCATGAGGGCATGCAGCCCGTTGTGTCTGCCACTGGGTTTCCTGTGCCAGGCCCAAGACTGGCACACATCAGGTGTTCCGTGAATGCTGTGACAGGAAGGAACAAGTGCCCCCTTTGCTTGGCCGAGCCAGCTTTCAGCCCATGTTTTGAGTATTCTTTAGATGGATTGCTTACCCCTTCACTTCCTGTAAAGCAATGCATTACCTCTGACATCCAAGAAATGTTTAAAAAAAAGGGGGGGGGGGGACCACAAAGCCACAGGTCTTTGTTCCCAAAAGGGTTTCCCTGCTAACACAAAGTATTTCATGTGTCTGATGAAAGAACTAAAATCAGTCTGGCACCATCGTGACAGTAACTAACAGGCCGACAAGCTGTGCTTTGCCTGATAAATCTCAGAGGACTGGGTGTGTTTTTCATACACTGCCAGTTTTAAGCTTCTACCTGACAGATGTCTGTCAGGCTGCGCAAGAAGAACGAGCCTCAGGGAAGCCCAGTGATGCTGCTTGCGTGCACGGCTGGCTGTGGAAATGGGGCTCACTTTCACTGCTAGGTGATTTCTTCCCTGGGCCTGGAACTGGAGATATTTTCATTACCCTAACTCTGGAAATTAGAGTCGCGTTTAGTTACAGGAACTTGATTGTCCTTATTCTTTGAGTATGGGGACAGCCTAGTAAAAGATACAGACTTGAGAGTCAGAGACCCTTCCGAGGTATGTGAAAGTCAGCAAAAATCAATGAGTCTGTCTTCCTGATCAATGAGAAGCGTGTCTACTAGTTTCATAGAATTGCTGTGAGGAGGCAGAGAATGTGCTTGGAGTTTTTGAAATGGAACCTGCTGGAGACTGAATGCTTGTGTCTCCCCAAATTCATGTGTTGAAACCGAATTTCCAGGGTGACGGAATTAAGAGGTGGGGGCTTTGGGAGGTAATTAGGTCATGAGGGTGAAGGTCCCAGGGGCAGGATTTGTGCCCTTATAAAAGACACCCAGGAACTCGCTCTTTCCCCTTCCACCAAGTAAGGACATGGCAAAAAAAAGTCAGTGCCCCAGGAAGGAGGCCCCCACCAGACACACAATCTATTGGTGCCTTAATCTTGGACTTCGCCGTCTCTAAAATGGTGAGGAATACATGTTTATTGTTTAACCCACCCAATCTATGGTATTTAGAACCTGGTTCTAAAGAACCTGTGGAGTAGTGGTTCTTACCTGGAACAATTTTGTCTTCCCCTACCTCGGGGGGCATTTGGCAATGTCTAGAAACATTTTCGGTTGTCACGACTGCGGGCAGGTGCTACCGGCATCTAATGGAAAAGGCCAGGGGTGGTGTTCAACATCCTACAATGCGTAGGACAGTCCCCCACCACACCGGGAATTGTTCAGCTCAAAATATCAGCCGTGCCAGGGCTGAGATACTCTGCTGGGGGGCATGAATGCTGTAGCTCTGTGCAGAAGCTTATGGGTTTAATTTCTAGAAGGATCGCTGCCTCATTCTACTTAAACAAACTCCCACTCAGAAACCCACCAGTTGACACTTGCTCCCATTTGAAAAGCATTTGGCCTTTACTCTGTTAAAAGTAGGTTAAACGATATGTTCTGCAGCAAATATATTTTAGAGACTTGAAGAACCACGGTATTCTTCAGGTCCGAAGGCTGTGACACCCTCCCCCAGTCTCACAACGTCTTCCAGAATATTTCCCGGTGCCCTCTCATCCTCGGACACACTCTATGTAGTGATGTGTAAGGTGTCTGCTTGTTGGATGTGCTTTCTGGCTCCTGACTTGCTGAGATTTCCAAGTCACTACGTTGGCAGAGTAGGCTCCTCACCTCTGAATGATGTCCCTCTCCAACCCCTAGATTCATACAGTGAGGTCCTAAGCCCTAAGACCTCAGAACATGACTGTATCTGGAGATGGGCATTGAAAGAGGTGATTTAGTTAACAAGAGGCCATTTGAGTGAGCCCTAGTCCACTACGACCAGTGTCCTTATAAGAGGGGATTAGGACTTAGACAAGTACAGAGGGAAGACCAGCGGCATTAGGATCTCCTGGGAACTTGTTAGAAATGCACATTTTTGGCCCCATCCTAGACTTGCTGAATCAGAAACTCTAGGGGTGAGGCCCACCCAGCAATTGGTGTTTTTATCAAGTCCCACGAGGGGTTCTGATGCTCACTCAACTTTGAATCTCTGGCCAGTGTTTTCAGTTCCCTGAGAATTCTCTTTTTTGTTATCGGCACAGTTACCTCTGCCTGCAAGGACCCTCTGGTACCCAAATCCCTCCCTAGAGTGACATACTATCCTTTCATTAAAACACCCTTCAACTGCTTTACTACGGGGAAATCAACAGCGAGTTCACAGGTTCAATGGTGCAATGTTTGGTCCTCTAATCATCCTTCCATTAAAATGAGAGCACTCGATATTTCTTCCCCTGAAAGTTACTTTTCCCAGACCAGGGTTAGAACTGCAGCGTTAAGTGTTCTTTTGTGATATCACTAGGCTATAAGTTCCAAAGTTATGTAGTTGAAGAGGAAAGGAGGAGGGGAGGGGATCTTCTTAGTGGTTTTAGATAAATAATAATGCTAGTAGCTTAAATTTGTAAAGCACTTTTCAATGTAGAAACTCTTTTTACATCCTGAGACATTAGTTCCCTCACCTGTAGAGTAGGGATACTTATACTTAGCTAATCGGTCTTTTGAAACAAGCCCATGAGCTTGGTTTCCCACTTCCCAGATGGGGAAATCAGGCACAAGAGGTCAGTCCTTCAAAGAGATAGCATGGGCCTGGTTCTCTCTAACTGATACCATCACTGAAAACTAAGAAAAACCCCATCTGTTCCCACAGTATACTTTTCAGTACTGAGCAGGAATGGACCAGGCATCCAGGGCTCTTGTTGCTATGTGCTTGGGAAAAAAATGATGCTTCTTTCCTCTTCTGATTGTGGATCCTTGGCCTCACTATAAATAACTAAAACAGCCCAGGGGGCCCTACTTTCAATTCTATTCTGTAAACTTACAGAGGAGAGAAGACAGAATTCTCACTCTGGCTAATTAGGGCTAAAGATGATTTTTAAAAATGCATTGTGACAAAAGCAAACCATCAGTGGCACAGAACTGTCAGCAGTGGGACACCTTTGGTGATACTCAGCTGCAGGATGCCCTGGAAATCAAGGTGACTCTTCTCGTGATCTCCGACGCCTGCACAAAGGATCCTGAGGACTATCAGGGAAAGGCAGGCGCTGTCCACAAGCTGGACAGCTATTTCTATATTTGATGCAGAAGCTCTGGGTGATGCTACAGATAATTGACACATAATTACCAGGAAAGCATCCAGATAATTCATGTAAGAGACTCTGCAGGAAACTAGAATATTCTGCTGAATCCTTGGTGGAGCAGCAGAATGACAACGTGCCTGTGCACGTGTGTGTTTATGTGTGTGTGCAAGTGCATGTGTGTGTCTGTGTGTGTGTGTGTGTACGTGTGTGCTTAATATATGTTTGTGTGTCCTTTACAATCCCCACAAATGTTTAAGGGAAAGAACTTTGAATGATGTGTAAGCATGTTAGGTTGTCTCTGAGGAAACATAAATTTCTGGGAGCCATGGAAATTGAGATGGAATTTTCCTAGGTTCTCTTAAGGAGAAATGAGTGCCAAGATTTAGGGTATAATTAGAATTTGTTAAAGTGTATTCTTGGCAACCTCCTACTTAATAGGTATTTTATGTCTTTTTTTCCCCCCCTTTCTTTCAAGGTGAGAGTCAATTGTCTGCCATCCCTTAGCGTGCTGGCAGAGTCTTGCTCTGGCCTCTGAAAACTGCCACCTGGCCCTGTTGTTTTTGGTTCTGAATGCATAAGTTATTATTATTGCCTTTTGCAGCATGATGATATAACTAACGTCCCAAATAGCTCACAATGATAATACAAGAGTTAACATTTACTGTCTCCTCTGCACTGGACGTTGTTCTAGGATTCCATAGACAGTGTAGGATTTAACTCCTCCAATGTGGAGGCAGACTGAACACCTGTACTTATTTTCCTTGTTTTCTGTGAGCTCACTATAATGGGAGCAAAGAAGTAATTTTTTTTTTCAAAAAAAGGTATAAATCAGAGATGGAAAACTGGCAAACCATGGGCTGGGTCTTGCCAGGGGACATATTTTGGTTGGCCTCTAGAATGTTTAGAAAAATATCATTTTCTGACATTTAAAAACTATTTCTCATAAAAGTTAATGTCTCTGTCAAATCTGAAAACTCAAAGATTTGACAGCACTTGTATTTTCTTCTCACAGGTCAACCGTAGGCTGAGGGATAGATAATGGCCGCCATTTCGAATGAATGATGTGGTGCTGCCCAGACTTGTTTCCTCCCCTTGGCCCTGGCTATCATTTGATTTGATAATTCCTTATTTAAAAAATTCCATGACAGCAAAGGGAGCAGGGGAGGGCATCAATGAATGTGAAATTTCAACATAGTTCTAGAAGATTGAAAATGAATAGGAGGTTTTGATTTGGAAGTCACAGCCTAAAATACTCACAGACTGAACTAGCAGAACCCTGGTGAGGCTGCACAGTCTGGGTTAGTAGGTAAGCGGAAAGGTGGAAGGAGACAGAGGGCAGAAAATGAAGGATGTATCTGATGATGTGTGTGGGACTCCCAGTCTTTCCCCCTGTGCCATTCCAACATGTAGATATCTTCACTCAGGTCAGAAACTTGGCTTTCCTTTCCTTTCCTTTCCTTTCCTTTCCTTTCCTTTCCTTTCCTTTCCTTTCCTTTCCTTTCCTTTTTTTTCTTTTCTTTTCTTTTCTCTTCTTTCTTTTCTTGGTTTATTCTCTCTCTGTGTGTCTCTCTCATTGTTTTTATTGAGGTATCATTGACAAATAAAACCATAAGACATTTAAAGGGTACATCATGGGGATTTGTATACATATACATAGTGAAAAGATTTGGGCACAGATTTCCCCTGCTATCCAAAAGTAGAACATTCCCATGAAAACTTTCATAGGCCCAAATGGCATAAAGTAAAGAAGCAATTACTGTTTTGTGCAAGTGAAAATCCTCTTTTGGTGAGCAAAAACAGGGACTAACTTAGGTCTTTTAGAAAAGCAAAGTGCTGTAAAGCAAATTTTCAGAGAGCAGGGGAAGCCTGTATATGTGTATATATACATTGTGAAGAGATTCCTGACATCTAACTAATTAACACATCCATCACCTCACATTTGTACCTTTGTCCTTGCTGTTTGGTAAGAACATATAACTTCTCTCTTAGCAAACTTCAGACTTTCTTCATCTTACAGCTGAAACTTGGTACCTTTCTACCAACCTCTCCCTACTCCCTGTGCCTCTCTCCAGGCTCCAGCAAACACTTTACTGCTGTTTCTATGAATTTGACTTTGCTTTTAGATTCCACATATAAGTGATATCGTGTAGTATTTATTTTTCTTTGTCTGGCTTATTTCACTTAGCATCATGCCATCCAGGTCCACCCATGTAATCACAGATGGCAGGATTTCCTTCTTTCTCATGGTTGAATAATATTCCATTGTGTGTGTATGTATGCATATGCACACATATAATGTATACATATATACACATGTATATACACACATATATACATATATTGTATATATACATGTATATGTGTATACATATACGTGTACACATATACATGTGTATATATACGTATATATACATATACACACACAAACACATATATATGCACACACACATATAAACATGTTCTCTATACATTCATCCACTGATAGACATTTATGTTGTTTTCCTATTTGACTATTGTGAATAAATGCTGCAGGGAACATGAGAGTGCAGATATCTTGATATCCTGTTTTCATTTTCTTTGAGTATATACCCAGATTATATAGATTATATGGTAGTTCTAGTGTTAATTTTTTTAGAAAACTTCATACTGTTTTCCATGGTGGCTATACCAATTTACATTCCCACCCACAGTGCACAAGTTTTCCCTTCTCTTCACATCCCCATTAACACCCATTATCTCTTGTCTTTTTGATGATAGCCATTCTAATGGGTGGGAGGGGATATCTCATTGAGGTTTTGATTTGCCTTTGTTAAGCACCTTTCCATGTACCTGTTGGTCATCTGTGTGTTTTCTTTAGAAAAGTGTATATTCAGTTCTTCTGTCCGTTTTTTAATTAGATTGGGGTTTCTGCTGTTGAGTTGTATGAGTTCTCAACATATTTTGCATATTAACACCTTATCAGAAATATGATATGCAAATATTTTCTTCCATCCAGGACGTTGCCTTTTCATTTTGTTGATGGTTTCCTCTGCTGTGCAGAAGCTTTTTAATTTAGTGTGGTCCCAATTGTTTATTTTTGTTTTTGTTGCCTTTCTTTTTAGTGTCAAATCCAAAAAATCATTGCGGAGACTGATGTCAAGGAGCTTCTATGCTGTCTTCTAGGAGTTTTATGGTTTCAGGTCTTTTTTTTCCCCCTTAGAAAATAAGTAAAACTATTTTAGGGAGAATTGGAGCAGCTTCAGCAAAGCTTTCCTCATTTTGGCATAAGGAGCCAGAATGCCCAGCCTAAGAACCAGCTCTGCCTTTCTCCTGCCCACAGTCATTGAACTTCAAGTCAGCTACTTTGTTTTCCCATTCTTAAATGTCAATCAACAGCCTAAGATTACCACTCACTTTTGAAAATATTGCAAAATGAAAAAGAGGCACCAAAATAAATATGTATGGAACCTAGTCTGGGAGTAAATAGATAATTCATACACAAGAGATAAAGTAAAAAATTAAATTAAGTAAAAAAAAATACTTTGTATCACAAAAGAGATCCAAGGTTAATGCATCCACAAAATAACAACAGAATTCTATTAATAAGGGAAAGTCCAAAAACAAGAAAGACCACTTAAAAATTAAGCATGTGACTTATATGAAATTTAAAATCAGTGTTGGTAGATAGATCTCTCAAAGATCACCCAGAAAGTAAAAAGTATAGAAATATAGAAAATATATATTATAAAAAGAAATATGAGTTATAGAGATCAGTATTGAGCCTCAATATCCAATCCATAGAAATTCCAGAAAAATGGAACAGAGAAAAGTAAAGGGACAAAATTATCAAAGAAATAAGAGAATTTTGTCAGGACTCAAGAATCAGTTTTTAATATGTTGTACACCTGAAACTAATATAAGATTGTTTATCAATGATACTTCAATAATAAAAAAAGAATTACATGTACATTGAAAGGGGACCACTGAAGCTGTGTCGAATGGACAGACACACCCAGACACATCAACAAGAATAAAATAAGTGACAAAAATCTTCCAGAGTGTAAAAGGCAACATAAATTAAAACAAAACAAAATGAAAAGCACACCATCCTTCTCACCAGTGACAACAGGCCTCCGGTTCTGAAGGATGATTTGAAATTTAGCACCTGATTACCGATAAAAAATGATAAATCTGGTATGTGAAATTAATGATCAGGTGTTCTTTTCAAACATGTTAAGTACTCAGAAAGTTTACCCCCTAGAAAGTTCTCCAGAAAAATCAATAAAATTAACTAAAAAAAAATTTTTTTTTAAGTAGGAACATGAATTAGTGGAACTAACCCAAGGATCCAATGAAAATAAAGTATAATCCCATGACAATGAGATTGGAGACTGGCTAGAGGACCTCCACTCAAATTCAGGCAGGTTGTGTTTCTTTGTTGTGGAGAAGGGGAAGCAAGAGGAAGTGAGAGACTCTTAATTTTTCAGGATTTCCTCAGTTCCGTTAGTCAGTTTTGTACCTAGATATTGCACTATCTCAACTCTTGTTCATTTTGTGAAAGTATATACTAACTGATTGTTTTTTCAGTTATCACGCAATAACATGTTGCGTGTGATTGCATTTTTTTGCACTTTTGTTATTGAGATGTGGTGTATTTTCCTGTGCATCCCAGAAAAAAACATGTACACAATGTGCCTAGAAAGCAAAAAGTTCAAGTTAGTACAAATGCATATTACCTTCCTCTTACAGAGTTTTGACTTTGCTTCAAAAGCACCACGCTCCCTTAATTCTCCTACCTCATGGCTACTCCTTGGTTATCTTTGATGGTTCCTCCTTCTCACTCCATCCTCTAAAATGCTGCAGCACCCAGGGCTCCATTGTCAGATCACTTCCTTTCTCTATCCACATTCATCAACTACCCAGGTGATTTCATCTAATCCCATGGCTTTTAATACCATCTCAATAGAGATGAATTCAAGATTCATGTATTTATTCCACAATACTCTACTTTTCAGTAAATGGCAACTCCAGTCACCAAGGGTTTAAAACATACAGTCACCCTTGGGGCACCTGGGTGGCTGTCGGTTGAGCGTCCAGCTCCTGATTTTGGCTCAGGTCATGATCTCACAGTTTGTGAGATCGAGCCACACATGAGGCTCTGCACTGACAGCATGGAGCCTGCTTGGGTTTCTCTCTCTCTCTCTCTCTCTCTCTCTCTCTCTCTCTCTCTCTCTGCCCCTCCCCTGCTCACTCTCTCTCTCTCTCTCTCCCTCTCTCTCAAAATAATAAATAAACATTTAAAAAATAAAATAAGATGTACAGTCATCCTTGACTCTTCTTTCTACCTCACATCAGATCCCTCAGCAAATCTTGTTGGCCCTGCCTTCAAAAATCTCCAGGTTCCCAGTGTTTCTTAACACCCTCACTGCTGTCACCCCCCAAGCACCTGTTATCCCCTGCCTGACTTATCACGATGGTCTCCTCCTTAGGATCACCCTGCCCCCTGTACACTAGTCAGAAGACAAATGCCAGAGGGATCCCTTTAAAATGCAAGCCACGTCATGCCTTGTCACTGCTTTAAACCCTCCCCTGGCTTCCACCTCACACAGAAAAAAGCCAAAGCTATCTCACGGGCCCACAAGTCTTTCTGCGAGCCCTTGTCCCAGCCTTCTACATTGTCTCTCTGGGCTCCTCTGTCCCTCACCCTCTCGCCTGTCCGTGCCGCTCCAGCGTGGACTGTGGGTCTTTGCGTTTCTTTAAACTTGATAACTAAGCTCCTATCTTGGAAACTTTTCATTTCCTGTCTGGAACACTCCTCCCCTGGTATCCCACGTCCCTACTTCCTTCATGTTCTTGCCAAAATGTCACCACATTGGTGAGAATTTCCCTGACTACCTACTTTATCTTTCATTGCAACCCAATCCCCCGTTCCTGCTCTATTTTTGACATTTGTAAAAAAAATTATCATTGCCTGAATTCTTATATGCATTTATGTATTCATTGTCTCTTTCTCTTTGTTTTCTTTCTTTTCTTTTTCTGATTTTTTTAATTTGATTTTTTAAATTTACATCCAAATTAGTTAGCATATAGTGCAACAATGATTTCAGGAGTAGATTCCTTAGTGCCCCTTACCCATTTAGCCCATCCCCCCTCCCACAATCTCTGCAGTAACCCTCTGTTTGTTCTCCATATTTAAGAGTCTCTTATGTTTTGTCCCCCTCCCTGTTTTTATATTATTTTTGCTTCTCTTCCCTCATGTTCATCTGTTCTGTCTTAAAGTCCTCATATAAGTGAAGTCATATATTTGTCTTTGACTAATTTCGCTTAGCATAATACCCTTCAGTTCCATCCACGTATTTGCAAATGGCAAGATTTCATTCTTTTTGATTGCCGATTAATACTCCATTGTATATATATATATATATATATATATATATATATATATATATACATCTTCTTTATCCATTCATCCATCGAGGGACATTTGGGGTCTTTCCATATTTTGGCTATTGTTGATAGCGCTGCTATAAACATGGGGGTGCATGTGTCCCTTCGAAATAGCACATCTGTATCCCTTGGATAAATGCCTAGTAGTGCAATTGCTAGGTTGTAGGGTAGTTCTATTTTTAGCTTTTTGAGGAACCTCCATACTGTTTTCCAGCGTGGTTGCACCAGCTTGCATTCCCACCAACAATGCAAAAGAGATCTTCTTTCTCCACATCCTTGCCAATATCTGTTGTTGCCTGAGTTGTTAATGTTAGCCATCCTGACAGGTGTGAGGTGGTATCTCATTGTGGTTTTGATTTGGATTTCCCTGATGATGAG
Source organism: Leopardus geoffroyi (assembly GCF_018350155.1). Taxonomy (NCBI): domain Eukaryota; kingdom Metazoa; phylum Chordata; class Mammalia; order Carnivora; family Felidae; genus Leopardus; species Leopardus geoffroyi. The sequence continues at coordinate 40,726,063 of NC_059338.1, forward strand.
TGATGTGGAGCATTTTTTCATGTGTCGGTTGGCCATCTGGATGTCTTCTTTGGAGAAGGGTCTATTCATGTCTTTTGCCCATTTCTTCACTGGATGATTTGGTTTTGGGTGTTGAATTTGATAAGTTCTTTATAGATTTTGGATACTAACCCTTTAATATGTCATTTGCAAATATCTTCTCCCATTATGTCAGTTGCCTTTTAGTTTCGCTGATTGTTTCCTTCACTGTGCAGAAGCTTTTTATTTTGATGGGGTCCCAATAGTTCATTTTTGCTTTTGTTTCCCTTGCCTCTGGAGACGTGTTGAGTAAGAAGTTGCTGTGGCCAAGATCAAAGAGGCTTTTGCCTGCTTTCTCCTCGAGGATTTTGATGGCTTCCTGTTTTACATTTAGGTCTTTCATCCATTTTGAGTTCATGTTTGTGTGTGGTGTAAGAAAGTGGTCCAGGTTCATTCTTCTGCATGTCACTGTCCAGTTTTCCCAGCACTACTTGCTGAAAGGACTGTCTTTATTCCATTGGATATTCTTTCCTGCTTTGCCAAAGATTAGTTGGCCATACGTTTGTGGGTCCATTTCTGGGTTCTCTATTCTGTTCCATTGATCTGAGTGTCTGTTTTTGTGCCATGTCTCTCTTTGAACTGGAATGTAGCTTTCCAAAGACCAGGGTGTTCTGTTCATTGCTGCAGTCTGAGTGTTACAGGGATGCCTGATAGTACATGCTCAGTAAGTATCTGTTGAATACATGAATGAATTAATAATAAGTAGGCTCCAAGTACAATGTTTTCAAGATGGATGGAATAGATTCAAAGGAAGAGATGAAAGGGGGCTAAAAAATGCTAGAAATATAATTAAGATTATATTTCTCAACCTGCAATAATGTAATTACATCTATACTATTTGAAATGGACATTCTAATAAATAATAGAAAGGAACATGGAAAATAGAATTGTGTTTAGTAATGAATTTGTAAAACTTGTTTTAAAAATCAGGGGAAATTGGAGTTAATTTCACATGGACCAAGCTGTAGCTGCTTTCAAATTTTAAAAGCCACTGAGTTAAAGAGCCTCTTCTGTCAACATTACTTTCACTTTCCTGGGCTAAGTCAGTGGACTGGGTCTCCCAGGAAGAGCAGACTCAGCATCACCTGGAACCTGTTAAAAATGCCAATTCTCAGACACCGCCCTCCTCCCCCATCTGCCAAATCAGAAACTCTTTGGGTAGGGCTCTGAAATTAGTGCTTTAACAAGTCTTCCAGATGATTTGGATGTGTGCTAAGGTTTGAGAAGGCTGGCTCTGATCTAATCTGGCTCCCCAGAGGGAGATGCTCCTTTGTAGCCCTCCCAAGTGGAAGCTGTTCTCCAGTTGCATTCCTTGGACGGCTGGCTTGGAGTAACCATGGACTGTTTTCTTCCTTATTCCTCTTTGCCTCCCATAGGCCACTATTTCTCCCTCCTCTCACAACACACGGGCACACGTGCACGCGTGCACACACACACGCCCATGCACAGCTCATCAGACCAGACTTACTACCATTACACTTTCTTATTTGCCATTAACCTTTGTCTTCTGCCTCATGTACAAACAAGATCATATTTTATTTTATTTTATTTTATTTTATTTTATTTTATTTTATTTTATTTTATTTTATTTTATTTTATTTTATTTTTAATGTTTTTATTTATTTTTGAGACAGAAAGAGCGCGAGTGGGGGAGGGGCAGAGAGAGGGGGAGACACAGAATCCGAAATAGGCTCCAGGCTCTGAGCTGTCAGCACAGAGCCCTACATGGGGCTCAAACTCTCATGAGCTGTGAGATCATGACCTGAGCCGAAGTCAGACGCTCAACCGACTGAGCCACCCAGGCTCCCCTAAGATCATATTTTAAAACACAAAATGAAACCAAAAAAACCCACTCTTGAGCCTCCTCTCCCTTCTAGTCATTGCCCCACGTCTCACCTTCCTTTTACAGCAGAACTCAAAATAATTCTCCTTTGTTTTTCTTTCAAACTCAGTGAGTCAGGCTTTTACTGACACTGCTCAACTAAAAGTGCTCCTATCAAGGTCACTTTGCCTTGCTAACTAACTCCAGGGAGCAGTGTTTAATCCTCATTTTATTGACCTGTCAGCAGTTTCCAATGGTCAGTCACACCTGCTTCCCAGACTACTCTCTTCCCTTGAAGTCAAGCCACCACACTCTCTTGATTGCCTCCAGCTCTGTCTCCTTTGCTAGTACCTTCTCCTATACCTGAGTACTAGATCAATACCCTGAATTCTGGAGTTCAAACCCATATGCCAATGTCTACTCACCATACCCATTTTGTTGATTACTGGCATCTTAAAGCTAACATGTCCAAAACTAAGCTCCTACATACACCCTCCCAGACCTACTTCTTTACAGTCTTTACTTTTTCAGCTGATGGTAACCCCATTCTTCCAGTTGCTTAGGCCAAAAATCTCAAGTGATCCTTGGCTCCTCCTTCTCCCTTGTGCCACATCCAAATCAACAACAGCAAAACCTGTTGGGTCTACTTCCAAAATACATCCAGAATTTCACTGCCTAACGTCCTCTCCACTGCTGCCATCCTGCTTCAAGCTGCCATCATGTGTCACCTGGATTGTGTAGTAGGCTCCCAGCTGGTTCCATTTCCTCTCTGGTTCTCCGTGAGTCCATCCTCAGCACAGCCCTGGACTGATCCTGCCAAACCTGAGTCAGACCTCACCACTCCTTTACTCAAATGCCTTCGGTGATTCCCCCTCTAAGTCAGAGTGCAAAAGAAAGGGCTTGCGATGATGTAAAAGGTCCTCCATAATCAGTCCTCCATTACCTTCTTGATCTAAATTCCTGCTCAGTCTCTCCTTCCAACGCCATCCTCTTTACTATTTTCTTCACGCACGTTTCCACTTCAGGGTCTCTGCCCTGCACTAGCCACTCTCTTTGTCCGGACTGTTTTCCTCCAGGTATCTGACTCACTCCCTCTCTCTCTCACTGCCCCCTCCACCCCCCGCACCCTCATTACTCAAAGGTCACAATTTGGTGATTCTTATCTAACATTAAATCATCTTTCCATTTTCTTTCTCCCTTTCATTTTTCTCTCTCTTTATAACAGCACTATATAACATATAGTCTATTTTACTCATCTGTGATGTTCATTGTCTCTCTTCCACACTCTGATATAAACCCCATGAGGTAGAAATTTGTGTCTCTTTTGCTCTGTCCTAGATCCCAGAGCCGTGCCTGGCACATGGTAGGCAGTTCATACCCATCTGTTGAAAAATGAATGACTGAAAATTTGAGTTCTTCATTTCAAAAATGTATTGACATTCAGCCACAGGCCTAAGGGATAATATAAAACTCTTGCATTTTTAATGGAAAGAATTTACATATTTTGTGATAACTTTGTTAAGATCTATCCCTCCTCCCGCTTAATTGTTAGCCCCATAAGGACTGGAACTGAGTGTTTGGCTCACAATTGTCCAGGACCAGGACGAGGTGAGGTAAGTGAGGCATGTGCTTTGAGCATAAAATTGAACTGGGGAAGGGTAACTCAAGTAATCAAGATAAATAAGATTTTACCAGTGATCAAGATAATATTTTAATGCAATATTTTTTAAACGTCAAAATTAATGTAAAAATCTGTGATGAACAACATATCAACGTTTTACATAAAGATAGGATTAGTATTACTGACTTCCTTTAGCCCCAGTTACCAATATGACTCCACTTTGGTGCTGATTTCATCTTTTGGTAGCTGATAACCTTTTGCTGAATGAATGAATAAATGAAGGCCAGCAAGAGGTTCTATATGAAGAGGAATCTATCTCTTGGAGAACTTTCTTTGTGCCTTGACTTTAATAACTAAAGAGACCAACACTTATTACACGTCAAGGACTGACCAAAGGGCTTTATAAATATAAATATAGAATAATTTAGTTAAGCTTCCCCCAAACCCTATAAATAGTTATTATTATTATCATCCCCATTTTACAGATGTGGAAACTGAGGTCCAGAGAAATGAAATGATTTCTGTGAGTTCATAGTGGCAGAGTTAGCTTGATAGTGGCTGTGTCACTATCTCCTTGGATAGGAAGTCTGATGGGTCTGCAAGGCACCAGGAGACATTCTAGGAAAAGGGCATCTAAGCAAATTCCTTTTGCTGTTATAGAGCAAGTTCACATGGACACCAAAATAAATCATGAAAACATAGGAAAAAACAGATGTCACGATCCAAACACTAGGCTAGGGAAACTAATGTGGAATTATTTTATGAAGCATGTCAAACATATGGAACAAGTTACAAAGCAGGGCCCTTATAGTCTTTGTTTTTAAAGTACTGTTGGGTTTGGAAACCAGAATATAGTATAGAAAAGAGAATGAGAGAAGGAGAGAAATTATCCCATCCTCTACAGTAGCAGACACACGTTGCTCTGCTCTGATAGATTTCTCATCATTATCAAACTTTAAAACATGACCTTTTCCTATGAGAAATAACTTGTGGTATTGTCATGGGAAGGCAAGCAATCTAGTAAATTCTAAATGGTTTTGTATATAAAGGGTAGGATCACAGGTGGGGATCACTTGCTCCAGACTATTTGCATGTCTATTCAAAGCAAATGCCATTGACGTTAACCACATTAACTTGGAATTTATGGTGCAAGGGCTCTGTTGAGGTTTGTCCTCAAGAAGATTTGCCATTTAAAATGTGTAAGCAAGTTTTCAGAGAATAACTAACACATTTAATCAAATATAATCTCTATACCCTTTATAGGAGCGTGATCTTCCCTTACTTTGTGCGAGATAGTGAAGTTTTATTGCACGTCGTGAATGTTGGCAATGATACATATAAAAGTCTTTGGGAAATACATCAAGGGCAAAAAAATGTGAGAGGGCTTTCGTATTTGCAGTCTCTATCTTAAAATAAATTGTGTAATACTTGGATAATGACATAGATTTGACTTACAGCCTCTCGGCTGACAACTTCTGACTTCCCTCTCCTCTTCTCAAACCTTGCCTGCAGAAGCAGACTCCACATGGGCCCTGGAACTGCAGGCTTTCCCTCTTTGAGCTCCTAAGCTACCCACCCTGGCAACTCCACCTATATATTTAGACTAGAAAACAATACAAAAATAAATGTGTCTATCCCCAGGCTCCAAGGAGAAATTTATATTTCAATCCAACTTCTTTTAAGATGTGTTGAAATAAGGTAAGATGTTTTTGCTCTCCTTTTGCTTTTACATGAATTTCTGGGGCTCTTTGAAGTCCCAGAGGGGGCTGACAGCCCTAAGGAGTTGTTTTTACCAGACCTGAAGAGTGCTTGTCCACCTGCACCAGTTTGTTCCATGTGTTCTTGAGAAGTGGAAACTCAGCTATTGGTGGGTGTTGGTGTATCTGAAGAGTGACTCTCAATCACTAAAAGCTCCAGTGGAAATAACAGAGGCTTTTTAAAGTACCGAGTTCTAAAAGCAGGGGTGGGAGGGATAGGCCCCAAACACCATTTTTTCAGCATAAGACATAAGCTCATTGGTTATCTCCCAACAGGAAAATAAGAGTCAGGGAATCCTCCTTCCTCTGAGCTGTCTGTGCACGTGGCCGCCCCCAGACCTCCGGTGAAGCCCAAGGTCATTAAATTTTTATTTTTTTTTTTCAACGTTTATTTATTTTTGGGACAGAGAGAGACAGAGCATGAATGGGGGAGGCGCAGAGAGAGAGAGGGAGACACAGAATCGGAAACAGGCTCCAGGCTCTGAGCCATCAGCCCAGAGCCTGATGCGGGACTCGAACTCACGGACCGCGAGATCGTGACCTGGCTGAAGTCGGACGCTTAACCGACTGCGCCACCCAGGCGCCCCAGCCCAAGGTCATTAAAAAGAGGACCAAGAAGTTCATGCCGCACCAGTCCAATCGATATGTCAAAGTTACGTGCAACTGGCAGAAACCCAGAAGCAGTGACTATTCAGAGTGTCCGGAAGATTCAAGGGCCAGATCTTGATGCCCAGCACTGGTTACAGGAGCAACAGAGAAACAAAGCACAGCTGCCCGGTGGCTTCCGGAACTTCCTAGCCTTCAACGTCAAGGAGCTTGAAGTGCTGCTGATGTGCAATAAACCTTACTGTGCAGATTGCTCACAGCGTCTCCTCCAAGAACCGAAAAGCCGCTGTGGAAAGAGCAGCCCCGCGGGCCCTCAGAGTCAGCAATCCCAGGCCGCACAGCAAAGAAAATAAATAGACAGCTTATGTGCACGTCATATTTGTGTTCATAAAACCATAAAACTACCAAAAAAAAAAAAAAAAATCAGGGAATCCTGAGACCAGATTTCTTTGATATTTCTTCAAACACGTAAGTCTGAGAGAAAACACTAGATTTATAATAGTGCTTCCATTAGGCAACATGACAATGAATTTACAGTCTAAAATTGCAAGGAGGCTGAGGGACAGGAATGACAAAGTTGTTAAAACACTGCTATCAATTAGTTGTGTGAACTTGGGCAAGACATTGCACTTCTGGACCTTTGGTTTTTGTTTTTCTCTATAATCTCTCTTCCACATATGCAAGATGAAAGTAATAAGTCTGCAGATATAATTTCACTCATTCACTCATTGAACAAATGAGTTGATCATCTGCTTTTGTGCCAGGTGAAGTACCAGGTACTGATGACTCAGTACCACGCAAGACTAGACTTGGTTGCTATGCTCTTGGAGTTTACATCCTAGAGGGAAGAGCCACACACTAACCAAATATCATAAAAATAAAGGGGAAAATATAAGTATAACAACTTTAAAGGGGAAAAAATGACTTTGGGTTATGTAAGCATTCAAAAGGGGGAATCGAGCTAGTCCACCATGGATACTACATTTTGTGCAAGGGATGGTTCAGGAAAAATAAAATATTTATGACCACATTTTTTTTCATAGTTTTATTGAGTTCACATAGTTCAAAAAATTTTATATTCTTATTTAATGACATGAAGGAAAAAAGTAGTAGCTTATATGAAAACCCTACAGGCACAGGGTCAATTTTTGTAGGAAAAGCGAAGCTGCTAAGAACTACGTACGGATGGGCCTCTTCTGTGTGAGAGAGAAAACGAGATGCATTTGTGAGCTGGCTTCAAGGCATGGAATGAGAGGGAACGTGTGGAGCCTAGTGGGCAAGATGGCAGTCTGTGGGGCCATGTGACCTATGCCTCTCTCCTGATCCCTTAAGGCTTGAATCGACTCAACTCATATAGTGCTTCAGTGGAAACTGGTGTAGAGGTTGGTCTTTGCAACTCTAGGCAGTCGGCCAAGAAATGGAGATACTTAAGGATGTCAACTGTCAGGAATCTGCAGAAGGCTAGGCCAGATGGTTTTTGGGCTCTTGCAAAGGTATGGCATTGGATTTAAGGTTAACTTCAATAAGATTTGTTAGGAAAGTGGGTCCAGCAAACATTGGAACTACACTAAAATTTAAATTATATACTATATTAAATAGAAGAATGCTGAAAACTGGCCCTGCTTTTTAACAACTAAAATGGCATCTCTGATACCTGTATTCATGTCCTTTTTTAGCCTCACATCCATGTGGGTTTCAGGTAATCTCATGACAACAGCATCTTCTTTTTCTACAGCCAGTGGTGGAAGCCTGCTCTCATCCAACTTTCCTTTATACCTGGAAGTGAGGGGGTTGATGCCTCTGGGGACATTTCCTTTATTTAGAATACGCATGCCTTTGCTTAGAATTGAGCGATCAGAAGGATGAAAGCAAAATCATTTAAAAAGTCTGTATTGTTTCATTATGTTGTGAAAACCTACTACAAATGGCATTACAAGTTAACCTTATCATCCACCCAAGACGACATAAACTAGCATACATGTAAGGAACCACCGTGTGGACATTTGTTTTAAAATATGTTTCTGCTATTAGCTGAGGGACTAAAGCAGAGCTTCAGTTTCAGGCCTCACAACATTTAAGAGAAAAAATATTTGAAGCCTAAAGTCTTTAAGGTGCTCATCTCATTTACATATGATTTCTAGAGTCTCAAACCCTACTTTCCTGAAGGTTCAGTGTTGTTACTGATCATTTCCCAAAGTTTATGGCTGACACCTTACAAAGTTCATGTACATTACTTTGTGTAAAGCTTTTTTCCACTAGCAAAAAAAAAATAAAAAATTTTTTAAAAATTAAAAAAAAAAACAGAACAAAACCCTAAAGAAACCTCTGGGATTCGTAAATTCTTTATATTAATACCTCGTGTCATAATGTCATCATATAGTTCTTAAGGAGTTTATGTGGTAGGGCATTTTCTATGGAGTAGTAAAGGTAAATAAATGATTATACATATGATAAATCATATATAGCTCTATATAACTACATATAACTATATGAACTGCATTTGTATTAATATATATAATTATACACACATACACATACACAGATGTCTCACCCTGGGTTCCCTTGAAAATTAAGCTTGACACAAGCTTTACAGGCTAATACTTCATTGGGAAGAACGTCCCAGGGTAACCAGAGTGAGAAAAAAGAAGTATGGCAGAGAATAGTGGGAAGCAAATGCAAGAAGATGGTTAGCATGCTGACCACTGCTTCACAAAGAGCCACAAAGAGACAGTCATCCCATCAGCTGTGCACCTGCTTGACCACGTGTGGCATTGTTTGGAAAGACAGCATGGCAAAATCCCGCATCTAAAAGCCCATCCGGGGGAAGAAGTGTGATGACATTTATCTGCCAGCAATCTTTCATCTTCTGCTTCTAATTGGTCAAAGTTTGTTTCATGGGAGTTGACTCATCAATACTTAAGAAGTTCTATCGCCTGGTCCCTTTGGCAGCTTTGGGGAAGCCAGATCCCTCTCCACGAGATACGTACTTCTGGATTCTCAGCCTGGAAATAGTGGGAGGAATCAGGGACTCTGGACGTGTTGCTTGTTTGGCCTCAGATATGAAATCATGCTTCAGACTCCTAGATTCATCAGCAGCTGAGATGGAGGAAGTTGCTGAGGGTCTGGGAAACAGGTAGGGCCAAGAGAATATAGATAGGAGCTTAAGATGTATATAATGCAACACAAATTTTGTATCCAGACACAGTAATAGTATCAACATAATATACAGTATAATGCATTCTCAGATTTCTGCATTGAAAGAGGGGAAAAAAAGATATATATAAGCTTAAATGGAATAGAATTTAGAAATATGGTGAGCTTTGGAATGGGTGTTTGTATTTGCTAAAATCCAAGTAAGTCTGAAAAGGGAGTAATGAAGATGTATTTAGGAGACTTGGCTCAGGAAGCTAAAGAAAACCACTTTTATCTCTACTCCCCTCTTCTGCCCTTGGCAAATCTTGCCGTCAAATCGTGTTCCACTTGCAGTCAAATCATGTTTATCTGGAAATAGACAAGATAGTCCTCCAAAAGTGTCCAAGAATCAGATGCCTAGGAAGAGATGTCTTCCCAAGCAAAAGAAATAGTTAGGTCTTTGGATTTCAAATATCTTCACTCCAGGCTGACTATAGAAGTAAACAAAAAGAGGTAAGAAGCCAACAATGCAAGTGGAGAAGCTGAATCAATAAACTTGAATTCCAGAAAACTGCAGTGTGGATAATCATCTTCCAAGTAAATAAAACTGAGTATTGTAAGTGCTCAATTGTAAATCTATTTTCTAGATGCCATAGAAAGAGATCTGTATATGAAAAAGTGCATTCCAGAAATCAATAATGTGGGGGATCAAAATAAAATTATTAGACCAATATACTTATAACAGAAAGTTATTATGTAAGGAAGTGTCATGGATAAGTTGACTTAAAAAATTTTTTTAATGTTTATTTATTTTTGAGAGAGACAGAGACAGAATGCAAGTGCATTAGGGGCAGAGAGAGAGGGAGACACAGAAGCAGAAGCAGAAGCAGGCTCCAGGCTCCGAGCTGTCAGCACAGAGCCCGACCCAGGGCTTAAACTCACGAGGTGCAAGATCATGACCTGAGCTGAAGTCAGAGGCTCAACCGACTGAGCCACCCAAGTGCCCCTGGATAAGTTGATTTTAAAAATAAGGGGCAAATGGGGCACCTGGGTGGCTCAGTCAGTTAAGCCTCTGACTTTAGCTCGGGTCGTGATCTTGCACTCTGTGAGTTCGAGCCCCATGTCGGGCTCTGTGCTGACAGCTCAGAGCCTGGAGCCTGCTTCAGATTCTGTTTCTCCTTCTCTCTCTGCCCCTCTGCCTCTCGTTCTCTCTCACTCTCTCTCAAAAATAAATAAGCCTTAAAAAAATTTTTTTTAAATAAATAAAAATAAAAATAAGGGGCAATTAACTTTGGAGTGAGATTCTGGAAGTACCCATTAGACTTCCATACAGAATATGGATGAATACAAACTCTTGAAACACAAGCTTTCGGGAGATAAAAATATCTTTGGGAGCCCTTTAACTGTGTGTTTGGTACTCTAGAATGATTCAGTCATTTATGTGTTAGTTATTTATACTCTAATTGCAAGTCATTTGTTCTAATTTGTTAATGTAGGCCCTGAATACATGAATTTGGAGAGGCTCTTTAAGATAGATGAAGATTGCCCCATGGAAATAAAACCTCTACATCTAGAATTGCAAACTAGTGGCCTGTGGGGGTAAATCGTGCCTGAAGATATTTTTCAAAAGGTTTTAAAAATCAGGACATTTGCATAATATTTTAATATATGGCCAAACTAGGTGTTCAGTCTTGCAAGGCTAAAAGTGTTGGCCAAGAAGTGTCTATTGGCTGGAAGGGTCCTCACCTTGATGCAAGTGTACCCTTGATGCTGGGTACTCTCCCGTTTCCTCACTCCCACTATGTCCATGCTAATCATTCTTGTCTTCTGTAGGCAACTGCATTTGTAACTCCTCTCCTACTCAAATAGCTGTCTTCAAGAAAATTACTCCAGAGAGATGTCACCCAAGTGTTCAGCTTTCAACTTGTTATTAGTGTTTGCTGACTTTGGTTTCACCATGCTCGGTGGTTTTATTTGGCTTTTCTGTGCTCCTCATTGCTGTCTCTGGCCATACCTCCAGCTCTTCCTCTGACACAGGTGCCATTTTGATGTGTTGCCTTTTCTTTCTTGGGACACTTTACACCTACTCTAATTGGTTTGGTTTCCTTCCTCTTCCTTGGTACTGAAAGTGAACTCTACAACTCCTACAGGTTGAGGCACCCTGATATCCATCCAAGTGACTAAGTATGACTGACTTGTTACTTTCAGTGTGCCTGTGATAGATGGATTGCACAGATGGCCCCAGTTTTCAATGCGTCCCTGTACCCACATCCTTTGGCAGTGGATGTCCCCCAACACCAAGTCCAGGCTTGCCTTGTATCTTGCTTTGGCCAATGTGACCTTAACAAGGTGACCTAAACAGAGCCTTTAAAAATGCACTTGTACATTTCCACTTCCTTTCTTGCCTCCGATTGCCTTGAAAACATACTCAAGTTGGCCTGAGAACATATCTAGGCTAGCCTCGTAGGGGGACACAAAATATATGTACAAGTGAGGACATGAGGAGATCTCACTTGTCCCAGCTGAAGCTGAAGCTATTCCATATCAGCCTGCAGTCAACTGGCCCTAAAATACATTAAAGAACCCAGCCAAGATCACAGAGCCACTTACCTGACTTGACTTGCAGCTGATGCACCAATGAGCCCAGATGAGACCAACATTGTCATGCTCAACTATACAATGGTTAATAATAAATGCCTAGTGTTTTAAGCCACTGAGTTTTGGAGTAGGTGTGGTACACAGCAATGGCTAACTGATACAGTGTCCCAGTCGGTGAGATTTGTGCTGAATTTATGATGTAGTCTTCTCATGAAGAATGAGACTATGAGGTGCCTGGGCGGTTCAGCTGGTTGAGTGTCCAACAGCATGGAGTCCACTTCAGATCCTCTGGACCCCTGCCCCTCCCCTGCTCATGCTTTCTCTCTCAAAAATAAATAAAATGTTTTTAAAAATGAGCCTATGGGAAGAGCTTGAATAGTTACACACTTAATAATATGCTAAGAAAAAAATATTCTTACTATATTTTGAAGTTGCTCAGAAACAAAAAAAAAATAGAAAATAGTTGAAGGGTTGCTTTGGGATCGGCTGTTTGGCTTCGGGAAAATGTAAACATGTCTCATCTAAAAATTGAACACGTTCTGGAGACATTCAAACCCAATGTTTGTGTTGTAAATGGCATTCCAAACCCATTTCTACATAGGTAGGGGACCTTGGGCTGACATACAGAAGAAATTTCCCAACAAACCATTGCATTCACTGTAACTTTGAGGTCTCTATGCAGAAATGTGAGTAGAAATAAGTGCATTGGGGACCGCAGAAGGTTTGGCAGTGTATTTTAGATGCTTATCTGAGCCACACAAGTTAGGAATCTGGGATGGAAATCTCCTAAGAATAACCATTCTCACGAAATTTCCAATCCCTCTTGTTTTTGGCAGAATTTTAAATTCCGTGGAAGTGGCTCATGTCGCAAGACTTCTGTGTGGTGCTGGCCAGCACCAGGAAGAAGAATGGCCCAGGAAAGGAAAACCAAACCAATGTGGCTGCATGTTTTCACGCCTTTGAAAAGGTTTGGGTTTGGCTCGAACCAAGAAAGAGCACTTGGGGTTTTTATTTTCTGCCAACTCCTTCAAATACCATTCACCTGACTCATGAAGCTTTGAACATCAGGAAGAAACAAGGGACTGAATAAATTCTCAATGTTCCTCGTGTTCAAACACACTTTGAATGAGACTTCTTACTGGGAGAAGAGACAGAGTACAGAATACCAGTGGGGCAAGATGTACTCATACCGTAAAGTCTTTGCTGGCGTGGAGTGGTAAAGCAATTTGTTCATCAGTCAGTTCATTATGTGACAGGAATGTAGGTGATACTACAGTGCACAAGACGTAGTTTCTCCCTTGAGATAGCTCACGTGGTCACGTAAGGGGGGACAAACCTGGACCAAAATCATCTTGTCCATTCTGAGATTTCACTGGAATGTTAAAATCTGGTAATGCACATCATTTGTGTTTTTGACAATAATTTTGCTATTTTACTATTGCACATGCTGATTCCACTGTCTGGAACGTCCTACCACCTGTTGTCTGCTTAGCAAATTCCAATCATCTCCCAAACGCAGCTCAGACATCAACCTTTATCTTGCCAAACATAATTAACAACTCCCTCATCTTTGCTACCTCTCTGCTTTGTACAAATTTCTATTAATGCATTTAACATACAAACTTGTGTTCTTAGCACAGTGCCTAGGGGCAGAGTAGGTGTTTGATAAACGGAAATGGGTTGCACAATACGCCACTATACAAGCTTTCTTTTCCAAAATACAAAAGCCCTCAATCAACATTGGCCTCTTCCTTATCTCCTAACCCCATGCTCATCAACCATTCATCATTCCCAACTTCACTTTGATCACTGCAGCTTCCACACACCTTCTCTGACCTCCAGGTCACTGTGTCAACCTTCTCACATGCAAACATAAAAGATCGGCAGGTGCTCATGCATTAGTACTTTTCCACCAATGGGTCTCATTCTAAGGTGCTGATTTAAGGGGATCTTAACTTCTGGACTCTGGCAACATTTAGGGCACTGAATTATTGGACATCTAATAACAGGGTAATATTTGGATTTGAAACATAGAAAGTCTTTCCTGTGAAGTTAAAACAGGATAAGGATAATCTGATTTCGTTTATTTTTCAAGTTGCCAGTGGCTGGGTACTTCATCAGATTATAGCATGAGACGGCACTAATGAAGCAAAGGTCAGAGTTCATATCTCTGCCTGGTTCGGTTAGCGTTGTTATTTTTCACATTTCCCTTCCATTCTCAGCCAAGTCTCCAGCAAATTAAAGCAACTGTGCAATGGGGTTCCAGAAAAGAACGGCCAGGAGGGGCAGAAACCCACTTTTATTTCTGGAAAGTCAACTGAAAGTGTGCATGCTATTCATGCATGTGTGTGTGTGTTTGTGCCCAGGAGGGGAATCTGGGGGCTATGCACAAATCTAAGTGTCTGCCTATCTAATATCTCTCTCTCAAACGATTTGAAAATCATTCATTGTTTTAGTCAGATGCAAGGATTATGTTACTCGAATACTGGTATTTAATGTACATTATCACATTTGTTATCATATCAAAACCAGATGTTGAAAATTTGGGCTAGAAATTCCATGATACGGATTGCATTACCTCAGGGTCACCCTACCACCTAATGTTCACTGCTCAGCTGTATTTTGTTATGGCTTTAATAGAGCAATAATGTGTTTCCACAAGTCTTAGTCTGGTATTAGATGACATGTGGGCTAATTTTGGTGGGTTGAGCAGACTGGTAGGGGGTTATACAAACCAGAGCAATTTGCTTTCCCAACAATAAGAAAATACATGAAGAATTGTTGCTAATAGTTAAGGCATCTCTCTCTCTCTCTCTCTCTCTCTCTCTCTCTCTCTCTCTCTCCTTACCTCCCCTCTTCTCTCTCTTACCCTTTCATTATTTATCTTTGGCTCCTTTATTTAAAAAAAAAAAAAAGCTCTTGTCATTTTTGCTGTCTCCAAATGTCCCTCAAACTTCTTCCAGAAGCAGAATCTACCTCCAATTACTAACTTTCTTATCTCAGCAAAAGCTATTTGAAAACTTCCTCTTAATTGCCTTTCTCACATTGCTTCTGTAACTGATAAAATTAAAGCAAGCAAGCTCAGAAAACTGATAGCATTCTCAATTTTAAAAAATTATAATCAATGCAATTTAGATAAGGTTAAAAAGAAAGGAAGAAAGAAAAGCCTACGTGGAAGCAAGCCAACAATTCATCTGTTTGCATTAATAAGTTCCAGCAATGGTACCACAGGCACGGAAAGCCTGTTTGCCACTGCACTTAGCAAGCACATGAGCTTAAAAATAAACTTTGACAATGTAGATCTCTTTGTCCTTTCAGGAATGGAAAGCATTATGTACTTCAAAGCATACTAAGCCTGATTTTAAAATATAGTTGGGATATTGTTACCGTGGCAATTGGGAGGGTCTGTAGGCTGCACACAGTACATGGATGCTTCGTGTGCAATAGTCCTCAAGCCACAGACTAGTGAGAATACACAACGCTGGCAATTTTAATATGCTCCTTCATAGGGCAGAAACGTCTGTCTTCTAAGCTCCCTGGAACAACTGGGATATAGTTCCTCATTTCAATCAGGGAATTTCTTCCTGAACCAAACTGCGAAAACAGAGTATTTGAGTAGCACGTTTCACTTGCAGCGTTTGTTCATTTTGGAGTGTTTTTGGACAGGAAATTGATCTACAGGGTAACATTCACACAAGAAAGGAAACAGTATGGGACGATGGCTTGTTAGTACAAGTGACTCTGTTTTGGAAATTACGGATGAGAAACCTTGGTGGAAGAACGGCATTAAAGATCAAAAGCATGATGACTCCTGATGAGAACATCCCCAAATGATGAACCCGCAAGCAAAAAGGAACTTCTACTGTAAGTATCTCAGCAATAATCAAGTATCTCGTTTGTTTTTAAGTTTTCTAGAGTATGTGGAGTAGATTTCCAAGCAAGTGTTTGATGTAGGGAGTCTTCATAGACAAGTCTATAATTAAACTCATTGGGTGGTTCCAACAGAGGGTTAGTTACTGGAATTTTTTCCATGAACTTGCAACACTGAAATAAACTGCATGCTCATGTGGACATGTTTTACATAATAGGCATGTTATATCAGGCTTTTATTGTGTGATGTATTAACTCTGGCAATGCAAAGTTGATGAACATAAGTACCTACACATTCCATTACGTTTGGACTCTGGTCATTTAAACTGTCTTTGCTTAGGTTTCATGTTATGGCTAATCCTGTAATCAATATTTCCACATATAGATTGACACATGTTATATACAATTTACCTGGAATATTAGTTATTTTCTCAGTGAATCTTATTTGTTTACTAGGGAAGAGGTTTACGAGGGAAATGGGGAAGAAAAACTATGATAGTTTACACTCAAACTTGGGAACTAAGACACTTTTTTCTTCTTACATTTCCATATTTATTCAGTTCGAAGTTTTGTGTGAATATCATTTAGATGTCTCTATATAAGATTTCTCACTCCATGGGAACAGTGTTGTGGTCTTGGAAATGTGAAGCAAGTTCATCGACACCATAACCCTGTGTAAATATAAGTACAGCTAAGTCGTTCTTCAGTGCCTGGCAGAGCACATACTTAACAGTTTTTGAATGTGCAATATATGCTGGTGTTGGGTAATAGGACAAATGTCTTGATTGTATAGTAATCATTTCATATCAGGATTCCAATTTATTAACTTATCCATGAATATGATTGAATTCTGTTTAACAAGGAACTGCATAATAATGAGGTTACATTGCATTACCGTTTTCACTAAGGACTTTCTTTAAAAATCAAATTTCTTTTTTTTTTAATATATAAAAATCAAATTTCTAATTGATTGCTATTCTTGGTTGTTTCTCTTTTGAATGCAATGAGTTTGTTCAACTCATTGTTTATTTGAAGACATAGAAAGTTTTTGGAGCAACTCACTATACAAAATATCAGCTAATTTCCAATCAGTACGTAATTTCCAGGTGTTACTTTGTAGCATGGGAACTTGTAATTAGCTATTTTGGAGCCCCCTCTGCTGAAGATTGGTGGGTAAGCTAAACCACTGGCCAAGCCCCCAAATGGGGGAGATCATTTTTTTAGGTGTAAGGATCATGAAAATAAACTGAGAAGCAAGTGGATGAAGAGACTCTTGGAGTCAAACCGAGTGTTCCTGGAGTGACAGGAGAGAAGCAAAAATACAGAGAAAGGCACTGAGTGGGAGAGAGCCGGAGAGGTAAGGCAGATTTATTAGAAGTGCTATCTCTATCTCCTATGAGGCCAGAAAACGCTGTTCTGGTACTCAAATTCTGTTCTAGATCACCTGCCATAGATACTTGTGAAACTGAACACATGTCCTTCTGCTAGTACATGTAACAGGAATGCTGTACGGGTGATTTTACCACATCTTATTAGAAGTGGTGGTGGGATCATTTGGGTAGGAACTGACAGGAACCGTAACTTAGCAAGAATTATCATCAAGGTAAATTCTTGGGATAATCATATGTAACATTTGAATAAGCTTAAATTATCCCATTAACAGTTCAGTTCTGTCTCCTACTTAAAGGTGTATCTTACATGTAATTTATACATGCAGATCTATCAGAATATAATTCTAATTAGAATAAGATATTCTACAGGAATCATTTAGAAGTTCTCTTACACTTTTTTCAGGGTAAAATCATCTGGATTGATTATGTAGAATTCTGGGACCTCAATCAAGAAATGATGCAACATTAGAGAAGTCCTAAGGGATTTGGTTATTTAACGAAAGCCAAGTCCATAATGTATGGTAGAATGATTAAGATTTTGAGGATTACCTTCAAAAGGAAAATGTAGGTTTAGAGCCCCTCCACCCTCCAGCAAGCTCAGAATATAGTTACGGATGACAAATGATAACTTGAATTTTTATGGCACATTAATTTTTTTCTAGTTAGTTATTTGACATCAGAAAGATTTACAGCCAGAACTGTTCAAGATTTGCTGTATCAAGAGAAATGACCTCCCTGTCACTGGTGATATGATATAGACAAGGAGATTCGAAATGGAGGGGGGATGCAAGTATTTTGAGTCAGACAAATGTTTATTAGAATTCCAGATCCACTACTTATAAACTGTGTGACCTTGAGAAATTTACTTAAACTCTAAGTTTCTGATTCCTTATATATAATATGGAGTTAATTCTTCCCTCTTAGAATTACTACTATAAAGATTAAATGAGATAATCTGTGCCCATGGCTTGGCCTATAGCAAGTGTACAAAAAAATGGCTAAGCTGTATGAACTTTGGGGACCTTTCTGCTTATGTAGTTCTAGTAATTCTAGCTGTTTAAAATAATCTAAATTCCTCAGTTGTGCTAAATGCTACCCAAAGATGTGACTCAACAGAAATATCTGTTCTTCACTTCACGGGGTCCTAATATAAGAAAAATTATTAAACAGAGCTACTACAAGTGCGGTGAAAGAATGAGTAAGGCAATCAGAATCTATGAATTGAAAATTATTAATTTTTTTTAGATGCTTTAGATGTATTAGGTGGCAAAAATCAACTTGACCATTCTACTGTCTCAATGATTAATACAGTAGAAACACTGGATTGGCTATCACTATTCATTTCCTCTTCCATCTGTGTCTAATCATCTTAGGAAACCCACTATAATCAGCAAAATCATTCTCAGCAGAAATGGTTTTCTGAGAGTTTAAGGACTGAAAATTTTTTCATCTTCAAGATATTTTCTATCACATTTCTATGGTTCCTGCAAAAGCCAAATTTTTATGTGGACGGTGTATTTTGATAATTTAATTTATTGTGTTTATTTGTTACATGCGCACAGCACTTCCCAGGACCATCATTCTTATACTACTGCTTAAACTGGCTTAAGCAATGTTTTACACATCACAGATATGAAATAACAATCTAGCTGTCAGATTTACTATATGGAAACTTACTATGTATCTGGGAGAGTATCAGCAGTGGCTATCAAGGAAAATATTATCTTGTATCTATATAGTGTCATTGTCCTTTCAAGACATTTCCACACATATTATTTTATTTGTTCTCACCCTTGAAATAGAAAGGGATGCTACATTTACTTCATCTGCTGTATAATATGAATAAAAAGCAGAATTAAGCAAAATAGTCTATGGAGAATGTTGAAGATGCAGCAATGAGACTTTGCGTCTAGCATAATTTGTCTAATGGTTTTATGACAATCTGATTTTTATCCAGAAATATGTGATTCACCTGCTTCTTTCATGCTGTAATAGGAGCCTTAAACTTGAGCAATAATTAACACTTACCTTGTATTGTGCCTTCCACAGACACCAACCAACCAGGAACACACACAAAACAGATACAGTGCAACTAGGTTCAACCTCAGTCAGGTGTGCAGAAAGCCTGAATGTCTAGAATTCTCTGTCTTGCCCACTACTAATATATCTTAGGTATTTCAAGAGAGTGAAGGTATTTATATTTACCCATTTAAACTTTCTATTTTACAAAGGAGTCAAGGCCACAGCTGTGCTCTTGGCAACCTTCCTTGGCTGAAATGATATGGATCTGGACAATTGTATTGTATATATTATTGGAAGTTCTCTTAAGACTTAGAGGGTTTTTTGATATCATGTGCATGAACGCTTTTTCAGGGTAGAATTGTCTGGATTTATTATGTAGAATTCTGAGGCCTCAATCAAGAATTGATGCAACATCAGAAAAGTCCTAAGACATTTGATTATTTAAAGATATTGGTATATATCATTATATACCATTATAATTGGTTTAACCAATTAACGAAGTGATGTCAGGTAAAACTCTGCTCCATGGTTCTTCGAAGGCTGGTAAACTACATCTTATAGGTATAGATTTCAAGACTCTGGGCATAGTTATATCTGTTGATTTGAGCCTAGTAATCAGATGTCTTCCCGGGTATAACTGAAGACTTTAGCCAACAGGAACCACCATTTATAGGTACAAGAGAAAAACAGAAAACTATATAGCAGCGGGGTCCAACTCTCTCACACAAGTTAACCACTAGGTGTTTCTGAAATGCGACATGTTGGGGTTTTTTTTCACATTCGTAGCTTCATCTGTTGCAATACTCTTCCAGCCTGGTTCCTAATTTCTTTTCACTTAAAAGGTTAACATTGCCACAAGTTCTGCACAGTACTTTTGGTTGGTGCTATTTCATGAAAATGTAGGCTTAAAGAGGAAATTGTAGAGTAGAGAGCTTTGACGCATTTGAATTGAATAGAACGGAGCTTAGAGAAGCCCTTGTTCTGGGTGAGCGTTGCTCAGACACTATTATCCTGATTATTCCTTCCTCCTGTGAGAGAGACGTCCTCTAAGTTAGATTAAGTGCAGCAGACCTAATATAGGTGTGATTACGGGTCATTACATGGTATGATGCCAAAGGTTTTTGTTTCCATCGTGCTGTTTTCCTCCTTTGGAAACCCGAGGTGAGGAGGGGCCAAGATGGCAGAACAGCTTGGAAGTTTTTTTATTGCGTCTCTCCTCCCTGAAACCTGAGGTGAGAGGTCAAGATGAATCAAACAGACAGTTGTGTGCAAAAGCCACCAGCTTCTTTTCACACCTTGACAATTTCGAGTTCTGAGTAGTGTAGTCCTAAAAAAGTTCTTGCTTCTTTCCCTTCCTGTTTTTAAGATTTGTTTTATTTTTGAGAAAGGATTCTCACTCCTTCAGGATGAGACAGCCTGCTCTCTGAACACAGATTTGGGGGTTGTATACATTTTTGAAATTATTTAAAAATCCATGTAAAGTAAAATTCACTAATTTTTGTGTGTGTGGTTCTGTGAGTTTTGAGAAATATATAGTCATGTAACCACCACCAGAATCAAGATAAAGAACAGCTCTTTCACCCCCAAAATATTCTCTTATACTCCCTCCACGTCTAGGTCCTGGGACCACTTATTTGTTGTCTGTATAGTTTTGCCTTTTCCAGAATGTGATATAAGTGAAATTATATAGCTTGCAACCTTTTGAGTCTGGTGTCTTTCACTTAGCAGAATACATTTGTGATGCATCTGTGTTGTAGTGTTTACCGATATTTTTTTTTTCTCTTTATTGCTGAGCAGTATTTTATTGTAGCAATTTGTTGATTTATTCAACCATGAAGAACACTCAGGCGGTTTCCAGTTTTGGGTGATTATGAGCAATGTTGCTCTACATGTAATATGTTTGAAACACAGGTTTTGTGTGCATGTAAGTTTCCATTTCTCTAGGGTAAATGAATAACTAGGTGTGGGGTTGCAGAGCATATGGTAAATGTACATTTAACTAGAAGAAACTCCTAAACTGTTTTCCAGAGTGACTTTACCATTTTGCATTCCTTCTAGCAACATATGAGATTCGTAGTTACTCTGCCTCCTTGTCAGCGCTTGGTATTGTCAGCTTGTTTGTTTGTGTTCATTTGTTAGCCATTCTAATAAATGTGTAATGGCATCTCCTTGTGTTTTAGGACATTGAGCATCTTTTCATATGCTTGTGATCTGAATGTCCTGCTTGGTGACAAGCATTCAAATCTTTTGTCCATTTTTTACTGGACATTTGTTTTCTTCTTTTTGGGTTTGAGACTTCTTTTTAAATTATGGGTATAAATTCTTTGTTCGATTTATGATTTGAAGATATTTTCCACACTCTGCCTTTCATTTTCTTAACCATTTCTTATAGAGAAAAAGGTTTTAGTTATGACAAGGTCAACTGATTCATTTTTTTTTTTCTCTTATGGGTCAAGTCCTTAGTGTTGTATCTAATGATTCTTTTTCTAAAGTAATTCATGAATATTTTCTCTTGTGTTTTCTTTTTTCATAAGATGGTAATTTTATGTTTTACATTTAGGCCCTGGGTCCACTTTCAGTTAATATTTTTTATAAAGTAAGAGGTGTGGATGGAGGCATGTATGTGTATTTTGTATGCAAATGTCCAATTGTTTCAGCACTATTCATGGAAAAGACTATCTTTTATTCATAGAATTGTATTGTGTGTTAAAAGTCAGTTCAGTAGGAGCACCTGGTTGGCTCAGTGGCCATGCGTCTGACTCTTGATTTCAGTTCAGGTCATGATCTGTGAGGTTGAGCCCTGCGTCAGGCTCTGTGCCGACAGCAGGGAAACTGCTTGGGATTCTCTCTCTCCCTGTCTTTCTGCCCGTCCTCCACTCATGTGCGCTCACTCTCTCTCTTTCTCTCAAAATAAAGAAATAAACTTAAAAAATAATAATAATAAAGTAGATTTTAAAAACAGCTCAGGGGCGCCTGGGTGGCTCAGTCGGTTAAGCATCTGACTTAGGCTTAGGTCATGATCTTGCAGTCTGTGAGTTCGAGTTCGAGTCCCTTGTCAGGCTCTGTGCTGACAGAGCTCCAGAGCCTGGAGGCTGCTTCAGATTCTGGGTCTCCCTCTCTGTGCCACTCCCCTGCTCATGCCCCCCCCCTTTCTCTCAAAAGTAAATAAACATTTTTTTAATGTTTTATTTATTTTTGAGACAGGGAGAGACAGAGCATGAACAGGGAAGGGTCAGAGAGAGGGAGATACAGAATCTGAAACAGGCTCCAGGCTCTGAGCTGTCAGCACAGAGCCTGATGTGGGGCTCGAACTCACGGACCGTGAGATCATGGCCTGAGCCGAAGTCGGCCGCTTAACCAACTGAGCCACCCAGGCGCCCCAACATTTTTTTTTTAAAGTCAGTTCACTATATTTTTGTAAGCTTATTTCTTGACTCTCTATTTTGTCCCATTAGTTTATGTATGCATACTTTCACTAATACCATACTTCACAGTACATTACGAAATCATGTAGTTTGAGTTCCTCTAAATCTGTCCTTTCTCAGGGTTTTCCTACAGACTTTGCTTTTCAATATACAACTTAAAATCAGCTTGGAGCGCCCAGGTGTTAAGCATCAGAGTTAAGCATCCAACTCTTGATTTCGGCTCAGCTCACAATCTCACAGTTGTGGGATCAAACCTGGCATTGGGCTCCATGTTGGGCCCTGAGCTGGGTGTGGAGCCTGCTTAAGATTCTCTCCCTCTCCCTTTGACCCTCCCCTGTCCACATGTGCTCTGTCACTCAAGAATAAAATAAAATCATAAGTAAATAAGTAAACAAACAAACGAATAAATAAATAATCAGCTTGGCAATATCTACAAAAACCCCGCTGGGATTTTGATTGGGCTAAGTGTTAAACCTACAGATAAATTTGGGTAAAGTTGATATCTTCCTACTATTTGAGCCATATAATCTATTTAGCTTGGCTTCGTTTCTATCCTCCGTATTATAGTTTGTGTCATATAGATTCTGCACAATTTTGTTAGATTCATACTTGCGCATTTCGTTTTTTGGAGCTATTGTAAATGATACTTCAAAAAATTTGTTTCTAATTTTCATTGCTAGTATATAGATATATGTTATATCATGGACAAAGAGATTGTATATGCGTATGAAGATATTTGTAGAGAAGGCCTACAAACCAACATGAATATGCCTAACAACCAAGTAGAGAAAAGCCTAACACACACACAGGAAAGAAAGTATAAAGTAAATACAAGTGACTCTTTTTTTTTTTTTAATGTTTATTTTTGTGAGTGATAGAGAAAGAAAGACAGAGCACAATTGGTGCAAAGAGAGAGAGAGACACAGATTAAGAAGCAGGCTCCACGCTCTGGGTTGTCTGAACAGAGCCCGATGTGGGGCTCGAAGTCACAAACTTGTGAGATCGTGACCTGAGCCGAAACCAAGGTTCGGACACTTAACCAACTGAGCCACCCTTGTGCCCCAACACAAACCACTATTAAATATAAAATGAAGCTCAATTTCACATGCACAAAGAGAAAGGGGAAACATTTGGGAAATCACATGGGAAATATTTTGATATGTATGTTATCAAAGGTGTAAGAAAACAGATGCTTTTATAAATTACTGCTGACTGTTAAAATTGATATAACCTTTATGGAAAACACTTTTTAATGTTTATGAATATTACTGATGTACATAATCCCAGACCTAGCAATTCTGCTCCTAGTTCATTCTATACATGTGTCGATGGATAATGTCATATGTCTAAGGGTATTTACTGCAGTGTTTCTTTATAGCAAAACATGGTAATGTAAATGTCCATTATCACAGATGTGGTGAAAGAAATTATTGTGTGCACACATTGTTGTATAGTTGTGGGGAAAATAATAAAACAATGTAATACGCACTCATGTAGAGTGTCTCAATAATATCATAATGTAAACTTCTCATTAGAATATAACCTTCATAACTAACCTGAATGCTCCATGGGTGCAGAATTTTTTCCCCTTTAACTCACTGCTGTACCTAGAACAATACTGTACATAGTAGAACTCAACAAAGGAGGTGAAAGATGTCTATTAGGTCATTGGACATATGACTCTTGAGTTGGAGATAAAAATTCAGAATTGTTAGCTAAATCCATAGATGAAGCTGAGAAAGTTGTGGTAAGGTAATGTGTTGAGAAGGGGCTGAGCATTTATTACTGGCAGGATCAATTTGTAAGGGGTAGATGGAGAAAGAAGAGACAAAAAGGAAGCTGAGAATGAGCCACACCATAGGTGGTGATCTAGGGGAAAATGGTATTTGGAGCCAAAAGAAGGACCTTTAAGAGAACAGTCAATGCGTTTATACCTTTAAAAATAAAAACAAGGGGCGCCTGGGTGGCTCAGTAGGTTAAGCATCTGACTTCAGCTCAGGTCATGATCTCACGGTCTGTGAGTTTGAGCCCCGCGTCGGGCTCTGTGCTGACAGCTCAGAGTCTGGAGCCTGCTTTGGATTCTGTGTCTTCCTCTCTCTGTCTGCTCCTGCCCCCACTCACACTCTGTCTCTCTCTCTTTATTTTTTTAAATAAAAATAAAAAAAAAAGAAATGTAAAAGATAAACATGAAACATTGTATACAGTGAAGAAGCTCTCAGGACTAATAGGGCTATGTCTTTGGTTCATGATATAGAACCAATCTTAAAAGGCTACTATTAGCTAAAAAAATGGGATAATTTGAGCAGGATACTAATTGCAATGAACTGAAATCCATCAAATGTTTAAATCCAGGAGATCATAATGATAAGAATACAATTAACTGGAGATACAGGGAAGGCCTATTTAAAAGTGACAGGTAAGCTGAAATTGAGGGCTAAGTAGGAAATAACTGGTGAAGGTAACAGGAAACACGTATGCACCCAGCCAGAGGATGAGAAGAACTCAGTCCTGTGTGGCTGGAAGCCCATGAGTGAAAGGGAGAGAGGTTCAAAATGAAGTTGGAAAAATATTAAGGGCCGATCACTCAGGAACATGTAGTCATGCTGAGGGCTTGATCTTGCATTAGAAATGAGGTAGAAAGTTCTTGAAAAGTTTTATGCAGGGGAGGGACATGATCAAAGTTGCAGCTTTTCTTTTTTAATTTTTTAAATGTTTATTTATTTTTGAGGTAGAAACAGAGTGTGAGCTGGGAAGGGACAGAGAGAGAGAGAGAGAGAGAGAGAGAGAGAGAATCCAAAGCAGGCTCCAGGATCTGTGCTGTCAGCTCAGTTGAAGTTTTAAAAGATCACTTTGATGGCTACAGGGCCCGTGAATTGGAGGAGGTCAGAACAAAATCAGAGAGAGAGGGAGAGTTAGGGGCCCCTGCTCTCCTGCTCATGCTGTCTCTCTCAAAAATAAATAAACATTAAAATTGCTTACTTTCAGTTTGTTTTTACTTTTTTTTTTTTGAAACAAAGTATAGACTGTCCAAAAGATGGGTTGCAAGACTGTGCTTCTTACTGTACTCTCATAGAGACCAAAAAAAAAAAAGCCCCATTTCTATGTAAAAAGGAGCTATTTCTCCCCTTGAGAAACACCCACGTGCAAGGCTGATACTGAGTTGAGATGCCCAGTTGTTAATTGCTAGTGCTCATATGTTGGTGCATCCGTCCTGATTGGTCGGTGCTGATGAATTCATGTTTGTCAAATACTAAAAACTCACTCTGCTCGGGTCATAAAATTATATTTCCAATTGTCTTTTGGAACATTTCAATTCGCCTATATGGTTGGGATTAGAAGTTGACAATAGGCAGCATTTAGACATGCCACATACAGTCCTACAGTCCTTTTGAGGAGCAGGGAAGGAAGATTGTTAAAGAAATTTCTCTTAGAGACGTTGCAGGTCGTCTCTTGTAGTCTGTTTCTCAGTACGCTTGAATATTCTGCATGGAGAACACAGCAGCTGGTTTGGCTCTTTTATGCTTTTCTTCTTTGATACGACATTATTGCTTTGTTTTAAAAAGGAGGCCACAATTTCTTACCATACTTTATTAAGAAAAAAATCCAGGAGAATTTTATTCAACATGAGTTGTCATAGATCTATTGGTTAAATTTCATGGTATTAACTGTCTTTTTCTCCCTTGTTGAATGAGTGTGCATTTTCTATCAGTTTCTACCATTTCCATCATTGGTACTTTATTAGATGCCCTTTGGAAGTGTGATGTTTGGGATATGTTCAGTGGGGGCATTCTATAAGGACGGTTTTCTGCTAAGAACTGTTAATCGTTTGAGACCCGATTTATTGAATAAGTGTATCAAACTTAGAAAAATTATTAATAATCAGAGATAAAGTGTGACTTACAAGGATTCTGCTTGTAAATTGGTGAAAACCTAGTGACAACACTTATTTTCTTGTGGGGGCTCTTATATCATCTCAGAAGCCAACTTCAAAAGAGGGATTCCAAAACTATTTTCAGCATTAATACCTTTAGATCGCAATGATTTTCCGATGTGATTATTTCAGGCTGGAACTCATTTGGATGTGTGAATTCTAAAAAAAAAAAAAGTGCTTTATGCTTTATTGTTTGATCCCACTACATACACTCAAACAAACTATTGGAATTAATGAATCTCCAATTACAGGCGCCTGGCTAGCTCAGTTGGTAGAGTGTGATCTTGAGATTGTTCGAGACCCACATTGGGCATAGGGCTTACTCAGAAAAAAAAAAAAAAAAAAAAGAATCTCCAATTAAACTGTCATTCATAGGGGCGCCTGGGTGGCGCAGTCGGTTGAGCGTCCGACTTCAGCCAGGTCACGATCTCGCGATCCATGAGTTCGAGCCCCGCGTCGGGCTCTGGGCTGATGGCTCAGAGCCTGGAGCCTGTTTCCGATTCTGTGTCTCCCTCTCTCTCTGCCCCTCCCCCGTTCATGCTCTGTCTCTCTCTGTCCCCAAAAAAATAAATAAACGTTGAAAAAAAAATTTTTTTTTAAATAAACTGTCATTCATAGAGTATACCTTTTAATTTCCTTTTAGAATTCTTCTGGCCCGCCTAACTCTAACTTTCTAGTATAAACAAACACACTTCAATAGTGATGACGAGACTGAATCATTTTGTTAGTTTTAAGTGACCCAAATTTATTTTTAAAATCACAGAATGTATATTTTCATTGGTAGATGATAGCTAGATATTGGCTATCAAGAACATATTTTGTAACTTTGCAGTAACTGCCATCTGTGTTTGGACAGTGAAACACTTATGCTCCAGAGAGTTATATGAAGTGAGTATGATTCTCAGCCTATTCTCAACCTGAATGTTTAAGAAATATCATTTAATTTTCCTACAAAGGGAATTTCACTTTTATTTCAAGTTCTCCATTTTACTTGGTAGAAATTTCATCCTGGGTGAACTTGGGGCTTCTTCCTCAGAGTCTCTTCCGTCCACTCGGGATCTTTCCCAATCCCAGGTTTGCTTCTAGGTTCGGGTGCTTTCGGAGATCCAAGTACTTGACATGGATATTTTGACACCTGCGTTGGTAGCCTTTGCTGCACCACAAGTGGTTACTGAGTCCTCACAGGCTGTGTCTTCCTTGTCCTAAACATCAGGCCTTGCCAGGTGTGTTTGGCGATTTTTGAACCCCTCTTAGGAGACGTGAAAAATGTGTCTGCCCCCTTGCACCACTCTGGGGCGGCAGGGAATCAGATGTCGTCTCAGTCCCTTTCAGGCTGACGCCTTTTGCAGCCATTGCCACTCAAATGCTACCATGGTGAGTAGGGTGTAGTGCTCTTTAAAGACACCTACAACCTGACTGAGGTCTGCCAGAGCAGGTTTCAGGTCACAGGCTCTTCTTGTGTCCGCAAACCTGTCTGCGGATGTGCATCCCCCACGGCCTGACTTGGCGGAAGTAAGATCAAGGGGATGTGCCAGGCCCTTCCCAAGGACTTAGGACTATTTAATCTCTCGTCCTCTCTTTGATTTTTTCTCTTGTTCCAGCCCCAATAATCTTTATGTTCTCTGAAACAGAAAAACAAAACAAAACAAACCTTGCATTTCATACGTCACGAATTTTCCAACTTTATGTTTATAGAAGGACTTTGGCTTTTGCCACCCAGAAGTCGGTGATTGACTTCTTTGTTCTTCTTTCCTTCCCAGAGGCTGTAAATCTAGAAATGGCTTTATCAATGGGGTAAAGTCACATGAGTATAAAAGAATTACTAAGAATGAAGGAAAAGAGCTCAGTTATATAATATCCAAGTATGAACGGTATGGTTGTTTACACATGGCTTTCCACAGCCTACAGATTTTTAAACTGAAGGAAGTGACCCTAAAATGTGAGCAGTCCGTTTTAATGGAGCTCTCGTGACTGTGGCACAGCTGTGTAAATCCCTTTCACATTGCCAATCTTGCATTTCAGGAGCTTTCTCTAAGGCTTAGTTTGTTTTTTGTTGTTGCATTTTTTTTTTTTTTTCCTGTTCAGTTAAATTAGGAAAGAAACTTACTCTTAGAAATACATGGACTCTTTGGGCTCCAGCCAGCCCTGTATTACAAAGACATCTTTCTGGGCACCCTTATTTGACAAAGAGAATTCCTGCGATATTACCCAGCTGTGCATAACTGAACGTGTCAGTTCAGTGACCCTTTAATGAATCACCTTTTAATATCTGCCCCCTGGCCGTAAGAATGTCACTTCAATATTATTTTATAGTTTGAACTGAGTTACACTGAAGCATTTTGAGAGTGGAAAGACACGACAGTATTTTACTTTAAATGACTCCCCAGCAATTGCGGACAATAGTTGAGTGCCCTAGTTAGTGAGCCTGGGCATGTCATAAACAGATGGGGCATCTAAGTATACATATTACAGCTAAAGTCCAACAATCAGCAAATGTCCCTTAGTAAACACCCAAATCCTAGATTTGTATTGACCTCTAGAGTGGCACAAAACAATTTCAAATCTCTAAAAACAATTTTTCGTCTGCAAGACACTTTTTCTGTTGATAAAACGTAGATGAGAGAGGTTGCTCGAAGCCACCACAGTTGGTCACTGTAGCAGTTACGCCGGAACCCAGAGAGGTCCCCTTAAATTTTACACTAAGTCCTGTTGTGCTGTCACCCACCCTCTACACGCTACAGCCCTTGAGTTCTTGTCAGTAAGACACAGAAGAGAAGCATCAAGTCTGCATACCCGGCTCCAGGGATTTCCCTAGCCAGTGCCAGGAAAATCCACCTGGGGGCGAAGTAAAGTTGTTGCCCAGAAGCGAGCAGGAGAAAGGCAACTGTGGCTCCTTTGTGGATGGAGACATTTATCTTCTTTCTGGCAAAGTAGCAGTGACATGAGGTACCCGAGGAAGGTGTAGGGACGTGATGGGGCAGATGCTTCCTCCAGGCACAGCCCGGTCTGGACACCCTGTGCGCTCTGTGGATCAGAGGTGACAAGTCGCAGGGACTAAAACGATCCCCGATGGGGCCAGTATTTGGTAGAGGACTCCCTGGCTGGAGCCAAGGTTGGGGCTGTATCTGGTGTCCACACAGCATCCGTGTCAGCTTCTGACAGCATCTGTTCATAACGTTAAGAGGTCCAGGGTTGCAGATGCCCAGTCCACGGGCACAGAGAATAATTTGTTCCTGATCCTGGCATTCAAGGCTATATAAACGTATGTGGTCTTCCAGGTTTATTAACACTACCTTCATACAAAAATGCTTGTGCTAGCTGAGGTTCCTAAGCAATCTGTTTTGAAGATGACTTGTGGTTTTTCTGCCCTAAGCTTTTTCCGTAATATTCCTCTGACCTCTCAAAATCTTACCTGTGTGCTAAGTACCTCCTCCTTCATTAAAGCTTTTCCTGTCTGAAAACTCCCACTGAACAAATAAATGTTACTTAAAAATCGAAGAGCCCTAAATGAGAAAAAGAAAATACCCCAGCTATTCTTTAATTTTTTTTTTTCACTAGGAGACTATCTGACTGCTTGTCGTATGTTTCAGTGATAATATAAAAGCAAAGTTAATTGTCCCTCCATTGTCTTTTTATCCATCCCTACCTACCAGAGCGAATAAACAGCGTACAGATTAGACCCCTACAACTTTCTTCTTGCTCAAACAACCAGGTATCTATAGGAGTTTATTCTTTTCCCCAAATCAAATCATATTATACACACTACATTGCAATTGTGTGTTTAGCTTAGCGATACGTCCTGGACACTCAAGCCAATACATCTAGTGGTCAAGAGCCAAGGCTTCAGGGTCACAGTGCCTGGTTTTAAGTCCAAGCCAGGAGCTACGTATTCCTATAACTTTGGGAACGTTTTTTAACCTCTTAGTTTCCTCCTTTGTTAAATGAGGATAATAAGAATTTGAACCTCATGGAGTTGTTATGAAGGTTAAATTAGTACATATAAAGTACTTTTACAAGCACATGCAATACACTGCCTACATAGATCAGAAAACATGCATATACACACAAACATAATTTTATGTAAATCAGGTTATCATAAGGCTTTCATTTCAGTATAATATTTGCTCTTTTGGTTCTTCTTTTGGTCCCTACTCTCTCCTTCCTTCCATATTTGCCTCTCCTACTCCAAACACTTGAATTAGTATAAACATTAGCAAGTTTAAACCGACCCTTAACTAGTGTAGTCTTACACGCAGTCTTCTGTAAAGCTCCTAATGATTGTCAAATCTGATCTCAAATGTATATATGTATACCTGTAATATACACATGTATATACATATACACATGTGTGCATGCTTTTGTTATTGTTTACTCTACAAAAGTGAAATCATATTACATACAAGGGTTTTTTTGGCATCTTTTCTCACATAGTAAGTTTCAGAAATCCCTCTCGGTTAGCAGATATGAACAATAATATTATGTTCTACTGGTTACCATAATCTATCTCTTCGTGTACACGTTTTTGCTACTCCAAAGAGTGCTGTAAATAAACATCTGGGCTCACATATCTTTAATTTTTGGTGTTTATATTTCCATGGGATATATATCCAGGAGAGAGATTGCAGGGTCAAAAGGTTTATGCATCTTTAATTTTAACAAATGTTCCCAGGTTGCTTTCTAATGCAGCTGTACCCATTTACATTTCCACTAGCAACGTAGGAGATACTTTTTCCACATAACCCCACTGACAATGTTACCGCTGCTTGAATTTTTTGTCAGTCTGATAAGTTTAAAGTGACGTTGTCTTGTTAGCTCACTTTCTATTTCCTTATTAGTGAAATTTTTTTCATTACATATATCTTCTGGCCATTTAGATTTGCTCATCTGTGAATTGCCTATTTATATCTGTTGCTCATTTTTCTTACACTGTTGCCCGTTTATTGTCAATTTTTAAAACTCTCTTCATATAATCATAGCTTTTAAACTCTTATCTGTCATCTGCATTGCAAACCTACTTTCTAAATTTGTTTACTGTATTTATTGTATCTTCTGCCACACAATACTTTTTTATTAGCTTCCAAGTATTCTCCAGAAGTCCTAATAAAATATTAAAATTATTGTTATATTTAACACTTTAATCTACCTTTTGGGTATGACATGAGATAATATTTTACATATATATGTGTATATGTATTATATATTTTATATAAAATATGCTTTATATACATATATATAGTTTAAAATATATATGAACTCATACTGATATTAATAATTATAATCCAGCATCACGGAGCTCATTCTAGTTGCCCCCAATCCCCTGCTTATCTGTAACTCCTTTAACAGTTAGAAACCTGGTTCCTGTGATTACAATTTTTTTACTTATTTGTCCAACTTCTAGTATACATTTCGTTTCAGAACTGTTGACCTGTACCCTTGTGAGAAACAAATTTACCAACTCGAGTTAATATTTTCAGACAAATCATTTTGTCTTTGTACCTAAAGTGTCTGGTAAAAGCAACTGTTTGCCAAAGTTACTTAGGTCAACAACTTTTTTCCATACCCCCTTTAGTGATGTTATGTCATACATTTTTAATATAGTTAAACTCCTTTGTCATAGTCTACATTCCATCCTGTCTTCTCCTGACATGTGGTTGAGTTTTTAAAACTTCATATACGGGGGGCACCTGGGTGGCTCAGTAGGTCAAGAGCCCAACTCTTGATTTAGGCTCAGGTCATAATCTCACAACCCTGAATTCGAACCCCTGAGTCAGGCTTTGCACGGGGTACGGAACCTGCTTAGAATTCTATCTCCCTCTGCCCCTCCCCCACTTGTTCTCTTTCTCCCTCTCTCTCTCTCTCTCTCTCTCTCTCTTCTCCCCAAAATAAAAATAAAATTGCATATAATAAGGCAACTTTCTGTGTTGTATAGTTCAGTGGGGTGATGCGTAGATGCATAGAGTCAAGAATTACTCCTGTACCATACAGAAAACTTGATCACCCTACAATTCCTTTATGTAACTCCTTTGTTGTCCATTTTTTCTCAATTTCTCAGCTCCTAGAAACCACTATCCATCTTCCATTCCTATAGTCTTCCCTTTTTCTTAACGTCATGTGATTGAAATCTTATCTATTTAGACTTTTCGTCTGGCTTCTTTTACCTCACAAAATGCATTTAAGACTCATTCATGTCATTGTATGAATCACCCAAGGAGGCATCCATTATAGAGATGTGCCATAGTTTGTTTATTCATTCACCTGTTAAATGACATCTTGGGGATTTCCAGTTTCTTATGATAATGGATAAAGCTGCTATAAACATCGGTGTATAGGTTTTTGTAGGAATGTGTTTTCAATTCATTTGGAGACATACTTACGAGTAAAATTGCTGGCTTCTGGGGTAAGTGTATGTTTCACTTTACAAGAAAATGTCAAACTACTTTTTAAAATGGCTGTACAGGGGCGCCTGGGTGGCACAGTCGGTTAAGCGCCCGACTTCAGCCAGGTCAGGATCTCGCGGTCCGTGAGTTCGAGCCCCGCGTCAGGCTCTGGGCTGATGGCTCGGATCCTGGAGCCTGTTTCCGATTCTGTGTCTCCCTCTCTCTCTGCCCCTCCCCCGTTCATGCTCTGTCTCTCTCTGTCCCCCAAAAAATAAATAAATGTTGAAAAAAAAATTTTTTTTTAAATAAAATGGCTGTACATTTTACATTCTCAGAAGCAGTGAAGGAGAGTTCCTACATCCTTAACATTTGCTATTGTTGGCTTTTTGCTTTATAGAAGCTCTTTATATAGTCTGGACGTTAGTCCTTCTCAGATGCACACAAAAACAAATGTATTTTTTGCCTGCTCCTCTGCTTGTCTCTTCATTTTCTAAACAGTATCTTTTGATAACCAAATTTTAATTTTCATGAATTCCAATGTATTAATATTTTATGGGCAGTGCTTTCTGCGAACTGTGTGGGAATCTTTGCCTACTTCAAGTTTGTGGAGACTCTCCTGTGATTTTTTTCCAGAAGTTTTATAATTTTAGCTTGTACTTTTAGGTCTGTGATCCACCTTAAATTAATTTTTTTGCATGGTGAGATGAGCCTCGGGGTTCATTTATTTTCCATATGGATATCCAGTTGTTTCAATATGATTTGTTGAAAAGACATTCCTATCCCCCTTTGAAATGCTTTGATACCTTTGTTGAAAACCAGTTCTCTACATATGTATGGATCTGTATCTGGACTTTTACTCTGTTCCATTGATCTATTTTGCTATATCTACATCAGTATCACACTATCTTAATAACAATAGCTTTTATAAAAAGTCTTGAAACATTTAAGTCCTCCAACTTGATTTTTTCCAACATTTTTTAACTGTTCTGTATTTTCAAATTTTTAGCTTCAGCTTGCCAGTTGCTTCAAAATGCCTGCTTAGATTCTGAATCGGTTCATCCTGAATCTATACATCATTTGGGGGAGAATTTGCATGTCAGCAAAATTAAATCTTCTGATCCTTGAATATGCTATAAATCTCAATTTGCTTGTCTTTAATTTCTGTCAACAATATTTAGGGGTATTTAGTGCACAGAACTTGCAAATCTTTCATTACATTTATCCTTTAGTATGCCAGGGATTTGGGGATGTTATGAAATATGGTGTTGTTTCCTTAATTTCATTTTTCTAATTATTTGTTGGTAATATGTAAGAGTGCAACTGTTTTTGTGTCTTGACCTTATATTCTGTAACCTTGTTAATTCACTTATTTGTTCTAATATTTGCTTTGTAGTTGCCTTAAGATTTACTAAGCTGGTAATGATGTCATCTGTGAATAGAGGATGTCTCACTCCTTCCTTCAATTCCTTACTCCTTTTATTCTTCCTTTTGCCTCATTGCCTTGATAGACTCCAGAGGTCAGAGCATTTGCTGCTGCTTTGTCATTAAATATGCTATAAGCTGTAGGCTGTTTGTTTGTTTCATAACCAGTTTTTATCAGGTTGAGAAAGGTACCTTTTTTTTTTTTTTTGAGAAAGGTAGCTTTTACTCCCAAGTTGCCAAGAGCTTTTTCTTTTTATTATGAAAATGGCTATAGAATTTTGTTATCTGATTTTTCTATTTCTACTGGGATGATCACATGACTTTTATTTTATCTGTTATTATTTTGATGTGGTGAATTTGCTGATTAATTTTCAAATGTTAAGCCAATATCATGTTCCTAAAGTGAACTCCAATTGCTTGTGACAGATTGACTATTTACATATTGCTGGGTTTAGTTCACTAATTTTGTTAGGGATTTCCAGTCTAAGTTCATGAGGGATATTGGTTTGTAGGTTTCCTTTCCTGTAATGTCATTGCCAGGACTTCTTTTTTTAATTAATTTATTTATTTTTGAGAGAGAGAGAGAGAGAGAGTGCACACAAGCAGGGGAGGGGCAGAGAGAAGGGGAGACAGAATCCCAAGCAGGCCCCACACCATTAGTGCAGAGCCCTACGTGGGACTCGAACTCACAAACCGTGAGATCATGACCTGAGCTGAGATCAAGATTTGGATGCTTTACCGACTGCGCCACCCAAGCACCCCTGTAATGTCATTGTCAGGTTTTGATATGAGTTATATTGACTTTGTAAATAAGTATTCCCCTCTCCATCACTTTTTCAAAGAATTGTGTGATATTGTATTATTTCTTCTTTAAATGTTTGATAGAATTCACCAGGGAAGTTACCGAAGCCTAGAGTTTTCTTTCTGGGAAGGGTTTAAATTGCTAGTTCAATTATTCAACAGTTAGTATTTAATATCTAGACGTTACTATTTTTTTCTCCTAAGTCAGGTTTGATAATTCATGTCATTCATAGTATTTGTCCATTTCATCTACGTTGTTAAATTTATTGGCATTGTGATTTTTTTTAAAAGATGCCCTTAGAGTTTTTTTTAAGGTTTGTAGAATCTATAATGATTGCTTTCATTTCAAATATTGGTCATCTGTATTTTCTCTGTCTTTTTCTACCCAAGGTGGTAGAGGGTAGCTGTGTGTGTTCGGTGATGTGGCAACAGGTAGATTGTTAATCCTCTTCTAAAACATGAGAAGCGGCCCAAGACAGTCTTAGCTGCCCAGCCTCCACGTGTTATCAACGTGGGGATAGAAAAAATGGAATCCACCTGTTGATCTCTTCTTCAAATCTTAGAGATTAGAGAAACTTGCATCTCACCAGGGACATCACAGATCCACCCTCTCCTTTCAGAGTTCCAAGAACCTCTTAAAGGCAAACCTTCTTCAGGATCTACCTCATTCAACTCCTTGCCCTAAGGCAATGCTGTCCTCTGAGTTTAAATCAGGCCCCGGGGGGGGGGGGGCGCGGGGGAGCAGATTCACAACCCATTAATTCTTGCCCACCAGGCACATATTGCTTTCTGCTACCAACAGTTGTTTTTACCTCCAGAGATGAATGATTGCTTCAAAGCGGAAAGTGATGGCAGGGTCGAGGTGAAAACCCCTTCCATCTCAGAGCCCAAACTTTATACTTTAAATTTAAGTTTGTGAGCATTGTCTAGAAAGGTCTATCTAAAGATTCACTTAGCGTTTCTAGTACTGTTGACAAGCTCCAGAGTCACTTCTTATTTTTATCTTCATATATCTCATTTAGTCCCCAGTGAATGTGCAAATGGCAGAGACAGTGAAACAATCGATGGTGCTCCCAGAATCCAGAGCTCTCTTCGTTTCTCAGTAAATTTTAAAGCAATATTCTTTATTTACAATATCTAATCAAGAGGTATGGTTATCTGACGTTCTTTCTCAATATGACCCTTCTTTAACATCACTGAAGCCACCAAAAAATATTTTATTCCAAGCACGTCTGCTTTCTGGATGCCACTTTGTTTGCCTTTATTTCTCTTCCCTCTCTCCTGTTATGAGGTCATTTACATGACAATGGTATCTTAAGATGGTTTATCAATATGTTATGATTATTTTCACCTGCAGCTGAGAATACGCTCATGTCTTTTGTTGTTGCCATGGAAACAATTATGCTATCAAAAGAAGAGAATTAAGATTTCATTTAGGGTGGAAATGAGGTTGGACGGATAATGTTAAAGAAATGAAAAGGTGCCTGCTGTTTGTACCTGAAGAAAAACAAGATATAAATTAGATAGGCATTGGTCATTTTGTTTTAAGACATGTAAATCAAATTTGGAACCTTTTGCGTGAGTTTTGCCCATACAACAAAGCTAAAGAGAATATCATTCTGTGCCTTGATTGGTCTTCAATCATTTTCAATGGCATTGAGTCACGCACAAAAATTACTGTCACCTGAATATACTCCTGCTTTAACAAGCTAACTCATAACTTACTGTCCCCAGCAAGGCAGGGACAGTTCTTTTCCCTGTTTATAAAACTTCTCACTTAAAAAAAAACAAAATTAATCCTGAAAGATAAAGGGTAGTTCAATCAGCCATTTGCCACAGAAGCCACTGAGTTACATAGTATTTTCCTTGAAGTCTCCATTTGGGAGATTTTTTTCCCCCCAGTTTTCCAATAAAACCACCCATGACTGTTTATTCTATCACCTTCTAAACCAGAAATAAAAAAATTGTCAGATAATGTATTGGATATTGAAGAGAAGTGACTTTAAGGTAAGTTATTTTGTAACGTGATAGAGGGACTCAATTTAATGGAAAGGAAAATCATACAATTTAACCTGGAGTTGAGAAGAGTAGGGAAAACTTAACAACTTCAAGATATTTTTTTAAATGATTGTCAGAAACCAAACACAATTTTATTTAATGGAGTATTTTGGAATTTTTCTCTACAACTTCTCTTTCTATACGTATTTTTCTCCTTTTAGGCACTATGGATAGTTCAGTACTTGGATTATTGCCATCACATATAATTTGCTTTCTAATAGTTTTTTATTTATCCTCTGGTGAACTCACCTACTCCGAGCCTCCTATGATTTTCGGCAACGCATTGTAATAGAAACTAGGAACAAAGTGACTGTGCCACTTTGCAGAACATTATGGAATATCATTCTTCGGGCATTTTTAGAAATGGGGAAGGATAAGCACGGTGTAGCAGAAGGAGCTCTGAGTTGAGTGTTTAATCTGTTCTAGCTCCTGTGGTGTATACTTTACATTATATCACAGCAATGCAGGGACCACAGGCTTTTGGACCAGATAGTCCGGGGTTGAATCTGAACTCCCCACTTACTGTCATGGGATGTTGGGCAAGTGACTTAGCTTGTCTCTGTCTTTTGCTCTTCTCTGTTAAGAAAATAGTACTTTATCCACCTTAAACCCTGTTCACGGCCAGTAACCAGTGCTACATAATATCTGCAATTACCTTTAATTCTTAAAAATAAACCTATCCAGGGGTGCCAGGGTGGCTCAGTCAGTTAAGCGTCTGACTCTTGATTTCAGCTCAGGCCATGATCTCACAGTTCGTGAGTTCAAGCCCCGCATCAGGCTGTATGCTGATGGTGTGGAGCGTGCTTGGAATTCTCTCTCCCTCTCTCTTTGCCTTTCCCCTGCTCTCTTGAGCTCTCTCTCTCTCTCTCTCAAAATAAATAAATAAAAACAAATAAATAAATAAACAAACCTATACAGAAAGTACGATTATTACTTCCATTGTACATTTGACAAAGCAGATGGTTAGAGAGGTTACATAGCTTGCCCAATCCTAGTTCAAGAACAAGATCAGAATCTGAGCCTAGACCTGTTTCGCTTTAAAGACATCATTCTTTACGATTATACGAGATGTGATATGTGACTATGTGATACTGGGAAAGGTGGTTAACCCTTCAGAGTCTCTATTTCCACAACTGCATGACTAATGGGGATCCCGGGACTTAACATAAATAGAAAGACTGACGCTCTTAGCGGAAGTCTCTGCTTACCAAGCGAGGAAGTCACTGTCACCTGGCGTGAAGTGGAATGATGTAGCAGGAGGCTGTTTGGGAGTTTAGATACAGTGTGGCTACCTGCTAGCCGTGAGGTCTTAGGCAAACCAGTTTGTTCACGTTTAATTGGGATTCAGCCAGCTATCGGTTTTCAGTGCCTGCCGGCACTACACCAGGTGAGAATAATATCCACCAGACATGTCAGCCTCTAACGGCTGTTGAAGGATCAAATAAAACATTTGACACGAAACTGCTGATTGCACAGCATCTGTCTCTGCAGACAAGAAGGGACTGTGCTCCGCGTGGACCGCTCAGAAATCCCTCCCTGACTCAGAGCCAGCCAAGCAAAACAGGCCTGTGCAAGGCTGGGAGCTTTGACCTAGGGCTTGCCTTCCTTTTGAATGTTTATATTGTATGTTTCACTCCCCCCTCCTCATCTACCATCCTATTTCTAGCTGGACTAAGAAAAACCGTTAGAAGTTCAGCATCAGTGGTCAATGTTTCAGGAACCAAACGCTCGGTGAGAAGATTATGCTTCACTCCATTTTTCTGTTTTGTTGTATTTGGGGAGCTTAAGTAAGTAGCTCAGTCACTTCTTAGGGATTTACTTTGATTGAGTAATTTTTCTCATGAAACCTCGTTTTTCTTATCTGTAAACTGAGGATAAAAGCCACTAATAAAAACCACTTCCAAAAGTTAAATATGATAGCAGACTTGAATATGATAGTCCATATAAAGTGCTTACTGGATTCTATTATGTGCTAACTGGGAGTTGGCTGGTGAGAAGAACTCAGAGAATACAAAATGAGGTGAAACTCAGATATAAATTTTATTTCTTGAGAGCAACTCTGATTCCAAAGTGATGGGGAAGGACAACTTTTTTTTTTTTCCCCTAAAATGGAATTTGGGAGTTTTCTGTGGTACCTCCACCATTAATATAGACACTCGAGAAAATCATATATAGTCAAACTTTAATATTATTACTTTGCTGAAATGTTGGGTTTTAAACTCAGTTATTTGTTTTCAAAACTGTGTGCTGATTAGTTTAGATATGCCTGGGGAGAGGCAGAGAATTAAAACATCATTCCCGCCACTGCTGATTTTCAGATGAATCAAGGAGTTTACAACTCTATTCTGAGATACGTAATTTAATCAGGAAGGGGCACAGCCTGTTAAACGTAGTTTTGTCTGGAGTATCAGGTTTGGGACTTTTCAGAAGCATACTGATAAAATGGTCTTTTTTCCCCATAGGATTTCACAGTTTCCCAAACAGTATTTATGAATAAAGTCATAGAGAGGACATAAGGACAAGGGAAGGAACAATGACTGAAGAAATCATTTCATTGCATTTGTGGGCATGTTTTATTGCAGATGCTGGTTTAGGAAACAAAGGACAAGAAAAGCTTGGGAAAGCTCCTAGAAAAGCTAGAGGTTTCTTTTGTAAGATGAGTCAGTGATGGAGACAAAAGGGCTGATGGCGTGTGAACGTGAAGAAGAGCACATTCTTGTTCAAAATACAGTAGAACCTCGGTTTGTGAGCATCATTCGTTCTGCAAACAAGCTTGTAATCCAAAGCACTTGTCCGTCAAAGTGAATTTCAAGAACCATTGGCTGGATTGTGATCATGTGACATTCGGCGTCGTGTCCTACTCGTATTGCAAGACATCGTTCGTTTATCAAGCCAAAATTTATTGGAAATGTTTGCTCATCTTGCAGAACACTCACGGAACGAGTTACTCACAATCCATGTTTTATTGTATAACCTTGAGAAACGGCATCAGCAGAACTAGAATGGATGGACCAAGAGAGTCCTGAGCTGATTTGCCCAAGAATAATAGCAGAATGTTAGAAAGTATAAACGCATTGCTTTACATTCCATTGAAACTTTTTTGTCAGTGGCCCTGTTGCTCAACAGTGACCCAAGATGCTAAACTTGGAGTCATCTTTTATTTCTCCTTCTCTTTTGTCAGATTCTGGCTCTTATTTTACAAACCCTCTTGGGTTGACTTTATTCTGTCATGAATTCATGAATGGTCTTGCCATTTCGAAACTCTATGAACTCACCTCCAGAAAATTTCCCCCAAAACAAATGCCCTTTTTCACCTCATTTACTTTTTCTAAATTCACAGTGGCTCCCACTTAACCAACGGACAAAATCCAAACTTATCTTTCCATTCTAGGCTTTCTCCCTGAATCTAATCTTATCTCTAACTATACAATAAATGTTTACTAAGCATCCAGTATGTATTTCATACTCTGCTAGGTACCCATGATCTTAGGTAAATGAGTGCATGCCTTCAGGGGGCTAACACAATCAGTACTTGAATGTATCCTAAAAACACATGTCACTTCACACCCACTAAGGTGACTATCATAAAGAAACAAATAAGCAAAAAGAATATAACAAGGGTCCAGGAAGATGTGGAAAAATTGGTATCCTTGTGTGCTATTGGTAGGAATGTAAATGTTGCAGCTGCTATGAAAAATAGCATGTCAGTTCCTGAAAAAAGTTGCGCATAGAATTACCACATGATTCAGCAATTCCACTTCTGGGTATGTACCCCAAAGAATTGAAAGCAGGGACTCGAACTTGTACACCCACATTCATAATGGCATTATCCGCATTGGATATCCAGCCAAATGGAGGGCAACACGAATTTGCATTAACGAATGCATGGTAAACAAAATGGGGCATGTACATACAATGGAACCTTGAAAAGGAAAGAAAATGTTGACACGTGCTACAACATGGATGAACCCTGAAAGCATTACACTAAGTGAAATAACCAGCCACAAAGGGGCAAGCACTCTGATTCTAGTAATATGAGGTACCAAAAGTAGTCAAATTCACAGAGACATAAGGTGGAAGTGTGGTTTCCAGGGGAGGAGAAGAGAATGGGGAGTGAGTGTTTAATGGGTACAGACTTTCATTTTGGGGAGATGAAAAGGTTCTGGAGATGGATGGCGGTTTAGATGTATAACAATGTGTATATACTTAATGCCACAGAACTGCGTGCTTAAAGATGGTTAAAATGGCAAATGTTAGGTTATATATATTTTACCGCAATAAAAAAGAAAATAAAATAAATAATTGGGTAGTAAACAGCAAGTTAGCTAGTCCCCCAAAGTGGAGTTAACA
Organism: Leopardus geoffroyi; assembly: GCF_018350155.1. Taxonomy (NCBI): domain Eukaryota; kingdom Metazoa; phylum Chordata; class Mammalia; order Carnivora; family Felidae; genus Leopardus; species Leopardus geoffroyi. Next base: position 40,767,303 of record NC_059338.1, read on the forward strand.
AGGTAGATGACAAATTCAAGAAACCTATAGGTGATGTCAAAAAAAATATCAACATGACAATAAAGATAAAGAAAAGTTAGATGTACAGGATTCCCAAAATATGTAGAGAATAGGAGGATAAGACAAAGATAATAAATAAGGAATAAAAATTTTTGTTGAGTTGAAGAACATATGTTTGCAAATTGTGCAGGCTCTCTGATAACAATAAATCAATGAACACAGAAAAATACAGTTTCAGTACTGTTTTCCCCAAAATGCATTTAGGAAAATATAGTCTGAGTGGGAGAAAGGTTGACTACATGTTAATAAGGTTTGGAATTAGCATAAACATTATCCTTCTCTTAGTGATTTGTAAACCTCATGAGCTCTGGGAATTCCTATAGTGAAGAAACTGTCGATTTTTATAAAACCCAGCATTTCTCAGGTTTATTTGAACAAAACACCTGTTAATATCCTAAAACACACTTTAGAAAGGATGGTATAATTGAAAGTGGATGGGATTTTGTACCTGGGAGAACTGGATTGAATGCCAGTTTCCTGATTCTCAATTTTCTCAGTTTTAAAGTGAGCATAATAAGGGACGCCTGGGTGGCTCAGTCAGTTAAGTGACCAACTCTTGGTTTCGGCTCAGATCATGAACTCATGGTTCGTGGGTTCGAGTCTCACGTCGGGCTCTGTGCTGGCAGTGCAGAACCCACTTGGGATTCTCTCTCTCTCTCCCTCTCTTTCTGCCTTTCCCCCACTTGTGCTGTCTCTGTCACTCTCAAAATAAATAAATAAACTTAAAAAAAAGTGAGCATAGTAATATCTATTTCATTAGGTTGAATACTAAAAGTTATGGTTTGCTTGGCAAAGTAACCTATTGGTCAACTTACTTAATTGATAATCATTTACCACCATCATACCCATATAGGAGCATCCTGAAAAAGGATGACAAAAGGATCAATTTTGATGGGGAGATACTACAATTGGGCCATAAATGGGGATCCTGATTGGCCACAGTGGTGTCCTATAAACAGATACCTGGGAGTTTGTGTGTGTGTGTGTGTGTGTGTGTGTGTGTGTGTGTGTGTGTGTTTTGTTAGTGAATTGGCAAGAACTTCTTAAAAGATGAAGCATTGAAGATAAATTTGATATTAGCTAAACTATGAGGTAGTAACTTCTCCTACCAATAAAATAAACCTCAGTGGCCTCATATGAAACCCAATACTGGCTGGGTAGAGTAATTTGTCTATGACTTTGTACCATTAATTATGTCCCTGTATAAGCTGCTGGAGGGATATAATCTCTTTTCTGAATGTGACAATTTTCCTTTGCCAACTAAAATTCAAAGAGAACTGTAATCTTGCTTGTTGCTGTTCATCAAAGGATGACCTTGTGAGTAATACTTGAGATAAAAATGTTTAAGGATTATGCACATCTTGGTTTTTTTTTCCTAAATCGCATATGAAATAACTCAAAATATGCATATAACCTTGGCTTAATTTGATAGATAGCATCTGAAAATCTGTCCTTGAATTATTATCTGAAAGTCCTATTCTTCCATCTATGTATAGCTTGGCCTTGAATAACTTTTTAAAATAAAAAATGCCCTTGAGTGGTTATCCAAGGTGGTCCATGCATTCCCAATACATTTTCCTGGGCACTCACTTACAAATAAATATAAAATTGTCCATTCTGTTTTTCCTCACTTTGCCATGCTAACAAATGTATGACTTCTGTAAGAGTGTTGATGTGTGTTCTATGAATATGTCCCTTGTTGCTAATATTGGTACAGTCAATTTGTAGTAATTGCCCTGTTGAGGGACTCACTATTGGCAAAACACACACATCCATTATGTTGTAAAAACAGCCAGAATGGAACAAGTGGAATTCTACGGCTTTCTGTGTGATTGATTACACATATTAATAGTTCAAATAATCATGGAAAATCTAGTATAGCAAGAATTAGTTACAATACAGGAGTGATTCACAAAGAGTTAGATCTTAAGCTATACTCAGACTGTAAATTCTAGGTCATAGCCAGGAAAAAGAGCCTAATGGAATTGTCCCCTGGGGTGAATAGAAATCTCTGTTAACAAATGGTTTTGATTTGGAAAATATTGTTTGAGAAATACAACAGCTATACATTTTATAGAGATGTCCTTTGGCATTATATATACACACACACACACATACATATATACGTACACACATACACATGTATACACACAATTTTACATGTATGTATGTATGTATGTATGTATATATATGTATCTAAGAAAAATCTTTAAGGGATTAAATATATACATATTCATGCATTTTAATTTCCAATGCTATATCAATTTAATAGTTTACAGGTGAACTATATCTGAATAAGGTCAAATTTTATCTTCTTATACAAGAAGATGGAATTTTGGGAGACTGCATTTTCTGATACAGAATACTAATTTCCAACTTTGAAAGATCATAGGCAATATATAGCATAGTTAGAAGAAAGCTGACCTTCGAATAAACAGATATAGGTTTTGTTGAATTATTACCATTTTCATAGACTCAGGTCAGTTTTTTCAGGTTTTTAAAACCTATACTCAATTACATAAACAAAACTTTATCTCCTTTTCTATTATATGAAATTTAAGATTATATAAATAACATCTTAAAAATTAAGGTAATGGTAAAATAAATTTTATATCAAAAATATATATTTTTTGACCTT